>NC_059072.1:61596059-61899089 GCF_020497125.1 Mauremys mutica
GAGTTTCTTCAGACTTGAAACTCAATGGGCAGAAATTGAATTTCATAAATAATTTATTTTTATGCGTTCCCAAGAGTCCTGCTTAATGTGAAGTAAACAAAAATGCAAATAAGTGAAGTTACTCTTGAAATACTCTGCTACTTCAATCTTCCATCTCTCAATGAAGGCTGCAACAATTTTAGCCTGTTAATGCCAATAGTGCAGTGTCATGCAGTGCAAAATCCTTTTTTTTTTTTTTTTTAAATCGTGTCAGTCTTACAGATCAGTAGTAAGACCACACTAAAGAAAGATTGGCATAAAGATTACTTAGTCCATTTCTCCAATGGAATTGTTTAAAGCAGAGGAAGTTATAAATAGGGCCCTACCAAATTCATGGTCCATTTTGGTCAATTTCATGTGCATGGGATTTTAAAAATCATAAATTTCATGATTTCAGGTATTTAAATCTGAAATTTCATAGTATTGTAATTGTACAGGTCTTGACCAAAAAAAGGTGTCCTGGGGGGGGTCACGAAGTTATTGTAGGGGGATTGTGGTACTGCTACCTTTCTATGCTTTAGAGTTGCTCCAGGCCTTCAGTTAATGGCCACACTGACAGATCTCTGTTCAGAGCAGTAACCCTGAAGGAAAGATTGAGAACCTTCTTCTTCTTCTCAGAGCTCTATGAACACCCTAGTGACTTGTGGTGAGACTACTCAACAGAAGACAACAGGTAGCAGATTTTAAATTTCACATGTTTGGGGAGGATGTTTTAAAAAACTCCCAGACAACCCTACAATTGCAAACAGATGGAGAGAAAAGGGAGAACTTATTTATTTCTTTTGATTATCAGTTCATTTAGCTACTACTGCTTAACTGGATCAGTAGCCGAGAAACTCTAGATAAAGCCTTCCCCTAAAAGTTCTGTTCATATGTTTAATCAAAGAGATTGGAAAGTGCATTCAAGGTTTCCCCACTGATTTAGAACAGAATTCTAGTGTGACTCTTGTTTAGAATTTTTGTGATTTAATCTGAGAGTGAGTGTTCCCTGAGAATACATAGTCTTTCACGTAGGCAATGCTTCTTACCAGGCAAATTGGGAGGGATGTGTCTAGTTCATATCACATCTGTGAGAAATCTTGCTTTAAGGAGTTGGATTTTGTGGATGCTCTGCATAGCATTATGTATTGGGACTGGATTTTTCTCTTAGGGAGCCAAAGAGGAAATATTTTCCCCACTTATTTGTCTACAAAGTAGTAAGTAAAAGACTTTATTTGGATTTGGTACTAATTTGGTTTGGTTTGACTGTTCTTCATCATTGACCACAACCAATTGATAAGCCAAAATACGCAAAATCTACCACAATACTAATGATGATCTAGGTTACGTCCCAAAAACTAAATGAATACTTTACATCAGTTTTCAATAGGGATGACAACGTAGAACATGGGGGCAAAGGCAGGATACCTAATGGAAATGAGTGCATAGAAATGGAAATTACCACATTCAAGGTGGAAGCAAAACTCAAAGAGCTTAATGCACTTAAAACGGGGCTGGATAATATCCATCCTAAAATACTGACACAAATGGCACATGAAATTGCAAGTTCAGTAGTGAGTATTTTTAATAAATATTTCAAATTGGATGTGGTACCATATGACTGAAGAAGAGCAAGAATAAGAAGTATATTTAAGGGGAAATGCAGTAGATCTAATCTGTCTGGACTTCAGTATAGCACTTGATATGGTAAAACATGGGAAATTATTAGTTAAACTAGAGAATATGGGGGTTAGGATCGAAATTGTAAGGTGGTTAAGGAAGTGGCTAACAGGGAGACATGGGTTTTCCTGTAAGGAGAATTCTCTGGCTGGTGGGGGATTACTAGTGGAGTTCCTCAAGTATCGGTCTTGGAACAGATCTTGTTTAATATTTTCATTAGTAACCTTGGCACAGAAAGTAGTAGTGTGCCAATGAAGGGTGCCAATGATGCAAAGCTGGGAAGCATCGTCAATACAGAGGAGGATTGGAATATTATACAGGAAGAATTGGATGACCTTGAGGCATGGAGACAAATAAATTGGATGAAATTTAACAGTACTTAAGAGCCTAATAACAAGAATTTCAGCTATAAACTGAGGCTCATTACTTGAAAGCGGTGGAGGAGAAAGACATGAACCGTAGGAAGACTGAGTCACCAATGTGAAATGGCTGTGGAAAAGGTAAATGCAATACTAGGATGTGTCAGATGAGATATTTCCAGTAGAGGTAGGGTACAAGGCATTGGTAAGACCTCATTTAGAATAGTGTGTGCAATTCTGATCACCATGTTCAAAAAAATGAATTCAGACTGGAACAGGTGCAGAGAAGGGCTACTAGGATGACCAGAAGAACTGGAAAGCCTATATGAGAGAAGACTAAAAGAGTTTGGTTTAAGCTAAGAGGGTGATATTATTACCAGGGATCCTAGAAATCCTTTTGCCACACAAAAACACAGAATTTGCATTTTTACAGAGAATCTTTAGATTTAACAATTTATGAAAAAATAAAAACCTATATTAACTAAATTTTACTGAAAGTACCAGTGTCACTTATTCAATTTGCACAGCCTCCCCCTCTTGTGGTTGATTTTTGATTATGTTAAATTTACATAGCTAAACATACACCAATAAACTGCTTTGGCGAATAGAGGTTACTCAACGGCGTTTAGGGGTTTGTGTTTTAATGCATCTCAAATTTCACTTCAGCCTCCAGACGTGAATAATTAAAGTTCTGAAAAGATGCTGACAACTTTAAAAATCACCCCTAAAGACCATGTCACTGAGTTTGGCAAGGACAGATTTCACGTTTATAGCAATGTGCTGTTCTGTACTGGATGCAACAAGGCTGTAGATCGTTTGAATGCAGACAATTTTAGAACACATGGAAAGCACTAAACATAAGCTAAATGAAAATAAACTAAAGCAAGAGGCTGAAACAGCAGGGCCATCGATGACCGTAAAGAAACTTCACTGTGACTGGATCATTCTAGCATTTTACAACTGTCAGAGAACAGCATGAAACTGTCACTTTCAGATTTTGTTCAAATGTGTGTAAAAGGCGTTCCTCTGCATAAAATTGATTTACCTGTTGTCCAAGATTTTTTGAGCAAGCATGTTGAGAGGTAATGCCATTCCCAAATCAGATCAATTGTATTCCCGTTATTTACCAACTCTCTTTGAAGAGGACATACAGCACCTTCTCAATGACCTGAAAGGAAACTCGATTGCTGTGATCGAAAAAATAACCGACTTAATTTCATGGCTGGAGCATCTTACATCATCAACTGATAATGTGAATGGATCTGCAGCTGCTCAAAGCGCTGCTGATAAACTGAGACAGTACAACCTAAAAAATAAACAACCAGCAATTGACTTTCTCCATGCTGTTCATGAATTGGCTCCTAAACAAATAGTTGCTGCTTCTACAGATTATGAAACTGAAACCACAATTAAAGCTGTCTGAAGAATGCAACGTGGAATGGCTAGTGTATTTAGGGATTGCCAAAGACGTGTTTGGAAACATTGACGATCTCATTTTCTGATGTGTGGCTGTTGAAGATCGCGTTCCCAACCTGGCAAAACATGCAGAGGTTCTCCTCCAACTTGACTGTATATTCAGCTGACATGGAACGAAGTTTCAGCCAACTTGGGGTTCTTTTCTGTGCTCAGCACCAATGTCTGAAAGACGAAAATGTGGCTGGAATGCTGCAACTCTATTTTAACAACCAGGACTAATTCATAAAGTGAGTAATGTTAATATAAAAGCAGTTTTCACTTTATTTTTGTGCATTAAAAAAATCTGAAAATACAGAATACATACAGAAGTATTTGGTATATGTAAGAAATATACATTGCAATTATATTTTATTTCATTATAATGATTGGCACTGTTAGGTTTCGAAGTTACTTTCTTAAAGATTTTAAATATAGCAATAAAACTTGTGTTCAACTGATACCTATATATATTGTGGCTAGGGAAAGTAAAGTTCAGTGTTTTGTTTTAATTGTGGAAAAATGCGGATTTCTGGGGGGCGGTTATTGGAGAATTTGGGGGTTTTTAATGACTGAAAACTAGGATCCCTGATAATTATTCTGTACATCAGAGACGTAAACACCAGGGATCGGGAAAAGCTATTTAAGCTAAATGTTGGCACAAGAACAAATGGTTATGAACTGCCCATGAGTAAATTTAGGCTGGAAATAAGGTTTCTAACCATCAGAGGAGTGAGGTTCTAGAAAAGCCTCCAAAAAACGAGTAGTTGGGGGCAAACAACCAAAGTAGTTTTAAGATGGAACTGGATACATTTATGAATGGGATTATATGACAAGGTTGCCTGCAGCAGGGTACTGGACTAGATGATCCAGGAGATCCCTTCTAGTCCTGTGCACATCAAGTTAAAGATATAGGTTAATAGGCAATGTGTGTAAATATGTTTACTAATTCTTCAGCTATACCAGAACTAAGAACATAAGAGGGGCTGTACTGGATCAGATCAATGATCTATCTAGCCCAGCATCTTGTCTTCTGACAGTGGCCCATGCCAAATTCCTCAAAGGGAATTAACAGAACAGGGCAATTATTGAGTGACTTGTCCCCTGTCATACAGTCCCAGCATCCGGCAGTCAAAGGTTTAGGAACACCCAGAGCAGGGGTTGCGTCCTTGACCATCCTGGCTAATTGCCATTGATGGACCCATCCTCCATGAACTTATCTAATTCTTTTTTTAACCCAGTTATACTTTTGGGCTTCACAACATCCCATGGCAATGAGTTCCACAGGTTGACTGTTTTGTGTGAAGAAGTATTTCCTTATGTTTTTTTGTTTTAAACCTGCTGGCTGTTAATTTCATTGAGTGACAACTGTTTCCTGTGTTGTGTGAAGGGGTAAATAACACTTCCTTATTCGCTACCATCTACAAACTCTTAAGTTGGATCCTGCAAGAATTTGTTTGTCAATTATTGGCTCTGAAATACTAAAACAAAACTGATTAACAAAAAAAATCCTGAGAAATCCCAGGTCTGTCTTGTCATCTTCTACTTACTTGAATTGATTGTGGAGAGATACCTCATTCTTTCTTTCAATTTGAATTCAGTGTAGGCCCACCCCATCAAACCAACAAAAAAATAAGGCACAAAAAATGGTTTGTCAAAAAAGAGTAGGCATAATTTAAAAAGTAAAACCTCCAGCAGACACAAGCTTCCAAGATTTCTCAGTGAAAAGGGAATTGTGAAAATGCTAATAGCATTCTACAATTAAAACAAATTCATTTCAATCAGTAAATATTTTTTGTTTCAGCAAATTCAGGAAAGCTGAGTGACTTGCATCTGCAGCATTCCCAAACAAAATTTTATATTAAGTGATAAAATCACTTAGTAATAACAAACATGGGCACAAGTCCAAATAATATAAAGATTGAAACTTAATTTGTTATCCTTTTGGTTTTGTTGACCACACTCCATGTTCAGCTCTGTCTGCACAATCAAACCCTTTGACATTCCAAATTTACTATCCTGTCTTTAGCTAGATGAAAGACAAGTGGTGTCAGAGTCCAAAATACCTGCTCATTCCAGTATCTCTGGTTGCATCATCAGGTGTGGTTGTCTACCATAGACTTCAGAAACGTGCTCTGTATTTCCCAGTAATGCACCTTTAGCACCATATTCTGTCATGAAAAACACATTCAAGTGTCCAAACTCTAAAAATTGTGTTAGTTGCTCTTTTAGATCCTTGCATCCAGGACAAATCTCTCCTAGCTGAAGCTGCAGAAACAGATGAGGACTCTTGCATTTTATTTAACCTACTTCCTAAAAATGCTGGTGTCATGTCCAAAGCCAGCAAGTGATAGTAATGTTGATAACCTTCCACTATAACGTTTCAGTCAACCAGATGGAATTCTACCTACGACTAGATGCATTATTGATCACAATGCAGAGGATCAAGAGATGACTGTAATGTACATGTTTATTTGGTTTCCCCAAACCTAGAACGCCTGTCTTTGCCACCAAAGCATTCTTATGTTGAAAAAGCACCAAGGAAAATTATCTCTCATTCACGCTGAGGAAGAATGTCATGTCTCAACTAGACACATTTCTTGATTTCTTAATGCAAAATAATAAGTGAGCATTGGGTTCTGCCTTTAGAATCTTAATCACGCAAAATGTTCAGATAAACTTCTGAACTGAATTTTTAAAATTGTTGAGGTTTACATGATGTCAGAAATATTTCTCATCTGTAAATTCATTTTTGTGAAGATCCATGACTGTACCTGTTACTGTACAAAAGATGAGACATCCAGAAAGTTTGCATCTTTACCTTTATTTTCTGGAAATGCTTTGACTAGGACACATGAAGAAAAGCTGAACAAGCACAAGTAACAATCTTTGACTGCTTTGTCCACCTGACTTCACAAGAGAAAAGGCAAGAAAGATTGGTGAATCTGAATTGCAAAAATTGCATTTTATAGATTTCATAGGAAGTTGTTTTCCTCTGGTCTTGTGCAACCTTTGGGTGCAGAACTGGAATAAAAAACACTATACTTGAATATGGCTTAACTGCTAGATTGCTTCTTATGCTAGTTGTGACAAAGTTCCTCCTCTACCTTGGTGGGTCCTGCACTTATTGGCAGATTTGCTCACCTCAGTGATCTTTCCCACATTCTGAATCAACTCCTCCTGTGTCTGATCAGGAGTTGGGAGGTTTGGGGGGAACCCGGGCCTGCCCTCTACTCCGGGTTCCAGCCCAGGGCCCTGTGGATTGCAGCTGTCTGTAGTGCCTCCTGTAACAGCTGCATGACAGCTACAACTCCCTGGGCTACTTCCTCATGGCCTCCTCCAAACACCTTCTTTATCCTCACCACAGGACCTTCCTCCTGGTGTCTGATAACGCTTGTACTCCTCAGTCCTCCAGCAGCACACCCTCTCACTCTCAGCTCCTTGTGCCTCTTGCTCCCAGCTCCTCACATGCACTTTCTCTCCTCTGGCTCCTCCTCGCCTGACTGGAGTGAGCTCCTTTTTAAACCCAGGTGCCCTGATTAGCCTGCCTTGATTGGCTGCAGGTGATCTAGACAGCCTGTCTGTCTTAATTGGTTCTAGCAGGTTCCTGATTACTCTAGGGTAGCCCCTGCTCTCTGGTCACTCAGGGAACAGAAAACTACTCATCCAGTGACCAGTATATCTGCCCTCTACCAGACTCCTGTACCCCACTGGTCTGGGTCTGTCACATAGTGTATAAAAGATGGATGGTTGCTCATGGCTAGTAAGCAAACTGGACTTTACCTTAAAAAAACAGTTTCGTACTTCAATTGTGAGCGCTGAGAGAAATGCTTTTTTGCTCGTAGCTAGACAGCTTCATCACAAAATTGCACTGTTTCATTGGAATAGACTGATGGAAACAGGATGATTTTTTGTTAGTTTGTGTTAATCCTCTTCAGCTAATGTATCTGATCTGGACTTGCCTAAATTTAAAACTAATCAATTAGAGATCATGATTAACAACGGGGATTGAGGTATTTTTTGATTGAGGTTTTAGAAAACTATACATTTTGTTTGTATTAGCAAAGATATTAAACTATTCACACCAAGTAATTAAAAAATTAAGCTTGTTTTCTTTCCTATTCTTGTTACTTATTTACAAAAATATTGAGCATATTTGGTCACTTGAGCATTGTAGAGCAACTGCACTAAACGGAAGTGATTCAAATTCCACATTACAAAAAACAACTTTGTTTTTGAAGGGGATTGCTTCAGCTATTTTCCAGGTACTGGGGGAAATTCCAGTTTAATTGTATGAATTGATAGGGTGACTGCCCATAGACAGAAGGATTAAAGGCAATTGGTGATATGGCACTGAATATTCACAAGTTGATTTGTATAATAAGATTATACTGGCTGACAAATTGAGGGTTCCATTACATGAGTTACTCGTGTTCCCAGATAACTTTGCCAAGATTTTTTTTTTAAAAGTACTAGTAAATGCTGCATGTATTTGATAGTGCACCTTATAAAGAAATATATATGGCATTGCCACACAGTTGCAATAGAAACTTGCTTTGAAAGTTGATGTAGAGAGCTACTTTTTTACCTTAGGTGAAGTATGTGACACTTGGGCAACAACCCAAGGCATATGCCCCAATTACATAATAAATTTGTTTTAGTAGCCACCAATATATTGCATTTCTAGTATGACAACAGAATAGTGGTAGTACACATCTATTGCGTAAAGTTGAGGTTTGTTGATGGAAAAATCCTATGGGGTAATCTAAAATAGACTAAATCACAGATGCTTTAAGGATGTCACACTGCAGTGGAAGCAGCAAAGAATCCTGCAGTGGAATCTATGCGCTCTGATCAATTCATTGAAAAAGAAGAGAAAATTACTTTTGAGGTTTTGAAACTGAGATGGAAATTTGAAACTGAGATGTTTCCTTATCAAACTTTTCTGAGATCAGTGGTGCTCATACAATAGTTGCCTGGTTACTTTTTAGGAGGAAAAAAGCATTAGTAAATTTTTTGGAAAGTTTCCTATCTTTTCTTTCCCTTCTTTGGGCATTGACTTATAAACAGATACCAAAAGGTTGCATTTTAAACCTGCAAACCTTGACAGTGTTTAAGTTGTATTAGTGTGTACCAATATATATACCAATTTAATCTCCTAGTCAAGTGGTGTAAGCATAGACAGCTGGTGAAAATATTTCAGGAGACTGAGTAAAACTGTCAGATCCTGCTCTCTGGGGTGGAGAGGTTTTGCAGTTTCTGTCCCAGCCTGGAGGGAAGAGCCCATGGTGGAAGGAAAATGAGCCAACCGTGCACTCATCCAGCAGCAGTAGCTCCTGTTGGACCCGGTTCCACACTCTGGTTCATTGGCTCTTGCTGCTTGCAGACTTGCTGTGGCAGGCTCCAAGTGATGGGGGACTAGCCATCTGACCTCCCCAACAAGATAAGGGGAAGGGGGGAGGTCACCAGCCCCTCATAACACTCCAAAGTGAAGAAAATATGCTAATATCAGGGGTCAAGGGATTGGGGGAGGAGGGATTTATAAATGAGCCATAGGGAACTAGAGCAGTTGAAGGGAGAGGGGTGGGTGCAGCCAGGACTTGGAGGTATTTGGGGTGATTTATAAGGTATATGGATTTCGGTGTTGGGAGGGCAGCAGCAGGGCACTGCGGGAGTAAGTATGGATGGGCAGCAGGGGAGGAGGAGGAGATTGGGACAGGGAAGTGGTTTGAGGGATGGGGAGACTATAGAGGAGGTTTTAAGAGGTGGGTTTGTTGGGGAATGGGGCTTGGGATGGTGAGCGGTGGCTTGGGGGGTGGCAGGGTGATGTTTTATGGGTGCATTGGGGAGTTGTGCAATGGGGTAGGTTTATTTGGGGAGGCCTGTGGCAGGAGGCGGTTCTGTGGGGTTTGGGTTTATATAAGGGGTGGGGACTGTGGGTTTATTTGGAGGGTGCAAAGAGGTTGGGTGTGTTTGGAGATGAGATATCAGGAGGATTGATGGTGGATTTAAGCAGGGGCTGGGGAGATGGGTTATTTGGGGGTTGGGTAGGAGTCTGTGGGAGAGAGAGTTATTTGGGGTTCTGTGGTAAGGGGATTGTGGAGGTCCATGGGGCGGGGGAGTGCCAGTGGCCACAGCTGGCTATGTCTGGCTCCATCTTCCACAGTCCCCTTCCACTTCCGTCTCACTTTCTCCCTCGCTGGCACTAGCCCCAGCTCCACTCACAGATTCACCTCGTCCTGCTGCAGTGCTCTGGGGACTCTCCTGGTTTGTCCTGCTGCTGGGCAGTCAGGCAGCTCAGTGCCAAGATGGCTCTGGCACTACAGAAGGCAGAGCTATGCCTGCTGATCTGGGCTGTGCAGGTGGGCAGCAGGGCTCATGTTTGGAAGGGCTGAGCCTCTTCTACCATTAGCTATCTGCTGCCACTGACTGTAAGAAATGTCTTCAATATTTAATTGAGCTTATGCTCAAATAAATTTGGTAGTCTCCGGTTCTTTTTTCAATATTTGTGGCTCCAATGTCCAGGTAGTCTACCAGTTCTGTCATTCAGGAGCAAAAAGATGCATTATCCATAGTCATGTATTAACTGTTTCTTGGCTTTGAGCAATTAATGACTGAAGAATCTGTGGTTCTTCTAGCTGTAAAAAAATTGTGTAACTCTCCACATAAGTTTTTTTTCCCCCATCTGGAGATGTGGAGATATCAACATGGGATAATCTTTGATTCTTCTATGAAACTTGGTATTTTGGGAGTATCAGTGGTGGCAGATTACTTGTATCCTTGGGACTGAGTCCTCTAAAGAAACACAGGATCGGTAAATACAATTCTGTGTGATTATTTATTTGCCGTGTAGACAGGTAAACCTTGCTTCAGAAAGATTTTGCTTTTGGGTTTTTGGTTTTTTTTCTCCTGTGATGCTGCAATAAGCTTTGGGCCTGTTGACATTAAGAGCTACAGAATTTTAGTGAGCATCACGTTATTTGCACTATCATGACCTGTTTTTCCTTTCAAGAACAGCAATATGTATTCAGCAGTATTGTTAGCTTAAAACACTTAGTTTTGGACTAACTCATATTAAACCTTGGAGTCTGACCTGTATGCCAGAATCAGATGTCCAAATGCAAACAGCATGTAGTGAGGTGGAACAAGACCTACTTGAAAATACTCCTGAATATAGTATTTTTTCCTTAAAAACCTAACTGAACTCTTGCCAGTTACTGATTAGAAATCTAGAATAAATTCTAGATAATACTTCAGCATTTTGGACAAATGCATGTTGCCTCACCTTCTCTAAAACTATTGTGGGTCAGGTTCCTTTACCATCAACTGAAGCAAGTAGGGAGGACATTTGTTCCAATCAGTGTCTGCTTTTTATTCCTCCAGACAGTAACTAAGATCCTTATGAAGGAATCAGTCTATTCCTTTCAGGCACCTTGTAGTCTTTACTCCCTCTTCTAAAGCTCAAGTTTGTAACATTTCCACTTACTTCCCATGACATCAAATCCTGAAAATGTAATCTATGAGAAAGCAAGATACTTGCTTTTGGAGCGCTACATATTGTATGTCTTATAATCTAAACTAACTACTTCTGTACACATCTCATCTCTGTAATATTTTAGTGCCTCACAGAGTTCCTAACCAAAAAAAGCTCAGTGTTCTAATTTTCGTTACTATTTCCTTAATCAGTGCTTTTTTTTTTAGTGATTCTTTTGCTGTAACTGACTTTGCTGATGACTTTAAAGATATTAAGAGGTCTCAGGTTGAGAGTCTTGAATTGGCCTTTTGTTAACAGAAGCCACTACTCTGCTGGGTGGTGTCTGAAGGAAGGGCTCCTCTGTCACACCAACCAGCATCCCACCTGAAAACCAGTACTGAGCCTGGTACTGATACTCAAGACCTGGAACTGCAGGATCTGGTCAGTGCAGAAGAGGAGGAGGAGGGCCCCCTGGCAGTGCAGACCACCTCCTCCTCCTGAGAGAAGGCAGTGTCAGGGATGGGTGGCTCGACATCTCAGGATGACTTCAAAGCTGACCAGGATCTATTGAAGAGTGTGGCCTCAAACCTAGGGCTGGAAGTGGAGATACTGAAAGACACTTCCCACAGCCTGGTCAACATCTTGGCTGGAGTGGCCCCATCGAGGGTGTCCCTACCCCTCAACGAGGCCAGTATCGGTTCAATCAAAACCTTATAGCAGATGCCATCCTCTCTGCCCCCTACTTCAGAGGGCAGAGAAGTACTTGTTCCCACCATGGGGTATGAGTACTTATATTCCCATCCCCCTCCTGGGTCTCTTTGTGGTCTCTGCGGCCAAGAAGAAAGACAGGCATGGGCTGCAAGGTGCGACCCCCAAGGTGAAGGACTCAAAGAAATTAGATCTATTTGGTAGAAAGGTTTATTCTACTTGCGATTTACCTCTCTGCATCTCCAACCAGCAGGCGTTGCTAGGGAGGTATGACTTTAACGTCTGGGATCCATTTCAAAATTTAAGGACTCGCTGCCCCAGGAGTCCAAACAGGAATTCTCCGCTCTGGTGGAGGAAGGGAAGGCTAAAGCTAGGGCTTCCCTGCAAGCTGCCCTTGACACTGTGGATGCAGCTGCCAGAACTATTTCATCAGCAGTAGTCATGCAAAGGTGCTCTTGGTGCCAGTCCTCCGGCCTATGACTGGAGGTTCAACAGTCCCTTCTGGACCTTCGGTTTGAGGGAGTTTCCCTTTTCTCAGAGCAGATGGATGGGCCTCTATGCCCCAGCCACCTTCAAGGAATCATTTCAGACCTCAACAACCGGTCCGGGTCTTGGCTATGCCAGGACCTGTTTATGAAGAGAAGCAGGGGCGATAAGCACAGACAACCACCCCCATCTGCTTCAACCTCGCTACCGGGCCCTCACAGATATGTTCCCCAGTGCATAATCTTCTCATCTGGTCAAATGGGACAAGTGGATGGTAGGCTTCCTCCTAATTATCTGCAGTACACATCTGAATTTGATGTCTGAAGTCCTGCTGATTTAACTCCTTTCTATAATCTCTTCAAGAGAGAAACATTTTCATAAAAATATTTAGTCTCTCTCAAAGTGTAGACAAAGTGAAATAGTTTCTCCCAGCTTTCATAGCTGTCTTCTAAGTGGTGACACCTGAGATTATAGAAGAGGTGACAGCTCTGTATTTCAGAAGTACTTATTTTGGGTATGTCTACACTGGAATTAGACACCCGCAGCTGGCGTGTGCCAGCTGATTCAGTCTAAGGGGCTGTTTAACTACGGTGTAGATGCTCAGGCTGCAGCCTGAATTCTGGGACCCTCCCACCTACCAGGGCGCCAGCCAAAGCCCAGTCATCTATATCACAGTTAAACAGCTCTTTAGCCCAACCCCCACAAATCTGAGTCTGCTGGCACAGGTCAGCTGCTGGTTTTTAATTGCAGTATAGATGTATGTTTTATCAGATAAATACCCAGGTGTTCCAGTCCCACAGTTTGTGTCTTGTTATATTGGAGCATTGAAGTGGTTGTAAAGAAAAGAGAAAAATAATCTGCAGCAAATCTATGGCTCTGCTCAGACCAGTCTGAATAAGTATTCTGAGAGAGAGAAAACCCATGTGTAATTATATAGCTTTGCGGTTTTACAGTAACCAAGGATATATGTGTTTTGGTTTTCATTTGCAGTGAAACATAGAGATTGATCTTGATATATTGGGAGCTACAGTGGATCAGAGTAAGGTCACATGATCAGATTAAAATTTTTAAAAAATAAGGCCATCACATTTTTTTTTCTTATCACCTACTCATATTACTAAAAGTTACATTACATTTGAATACTTTTTGGTCATCTTAATTATAATTATTACTTACAGATCAAATTCAATTTAAAGCAACAGTTAACTAGTATATTTGTATGAATCTTTTAAAAATCAATTCTAATGGAAACTCTATTTTTGCCTATTGAGAATATTTCTCTGCAGTACTTACAGCCCATGCAAAAAAAAAAATTTGAGGGAGGGGGACGAATGTGACATGCACATGTGAATATGAGATCACATGCATGAGGTTTTTTTCTCTAGGGTTGTGCTCTTGTCTACTCATCGTAGACAAGAATAATGAGCCTAAAAAGGGGAGAGAAGATTGATGGTTATTAAAAATATATATATTCTTTCTCTCCCCTTCTGAGTGGTGAAACTGATGCTGTGCTCTCCCCTTTCAATCCTCCCCATCATCTTCAGTTAGCTTCTGAAGGAGGTTGTAAACAAGTAAGAGGAAGAGGACCCAGCTGGACTCAGTCACTCCCTTTATCCTTACTAGGAGGAGGATGGGAAGGAAAAAAAGCTGCCTATTCCTAGAACCCCCTTCTGCTTGGAGAAGGAGAATGCAGAAGACCCTTTTACTATGTAGTGGAGGAACTCGATCCAGTCCTTGTGTTTGTGTGGCATAGAAATCGGAGCATGTGATATGGGGGACATCTTTGAGGGAACAGAGAAGGCAAACTGATATTTTTTGTTTTAAGTAAAGTTGCATAAGCAAATGGTGTAAAAACTGGATGATGACAAAGTCTGGATTGAAGGGAAAAGGCATGCTGAATTTTCCAAGGTGTTATATATGGTTTTTCAGTAGTTCTCAGGAAAGGATTCCCTTTAAATGCTGACCCAATAATGCAGACTTGTTCAGCGAACAAATAAAAGGTTTCATCAGACAAGCTAAGGCCTTTGGAGAACTGTTATAGGTGTGTGTATAATAAACAGGTTCAGAAGGCATTATTATGGATGGCTTTCTGTATTATCTCTATTCAGTAGTCTGTAAGGTTTCCAGGATTGCATTAAGACCTGATACAAATCCCACTGAAGCAGAATAGGTTTTGTAAATCAGACCAGAGATGTGTCTGCTTAGTGGCCAGTGTCGTTGGTGGGCAACATGTAACCATTAAAGGAAGAACACAACCCGAACAGGTTATAAATACAATGCTAGCATTTTAAAGTTAAACCATTTAAGGAAGCTGATCTAACCACCCACTGAGAATTACTGGGAAAGGTCACTTCACTTTCACTGAATGTTGTTAGATGAGAAATTGTCTTTAGGTTTGAATTTGATTGGCTCTGTCAGGAAAAGATAGAATATCAGTCCATTGCTATTATTAGTATTTGATATTTTGATGTGTCCATCCACGTAAATAACCATATTTTCTTATCACTCCTGTAACCTTGATGCTTCGTCCAGGAGAAGACAGTTTATTAGTCTTATTAAACAAGCTGTAGTAAATACTTGTAAACAGTATCTTTTCCCACGGTTGGTGGAAGTTAGACTCTCAACTTTGAAACGCAATATTTAATCTCTATTATGGCTTGTTCTTGGGGCATTTGAAGTGTATACTGTATTCTGTCGGTGAAACTTTTCAAAAGCCATCTCTCATGGTAGTGCCAATAATGACAACTGCCACTGTAGCAACTAGGCTTGGTATAAAACCATCACATTTGTTGGGTAGAAATTTTAGATATTTTACTTCTAAGTAGTAGTATTACTGTCAATTTTGGAGTAACTGCACCTCTGACGTCCTCCGTGGTCTGGGAATGCCAGTTGGGGTTTCAGGCCTTTAGCCTTCATCTCCCTGGACAGGAATCTCTGTGCTTTCTCTCTCCAGACAAGGATTTTAGGCCATAGTCCCCTGCAGTTCACTTTGATATCCCCAGCAAGCCAGTTTGACTACAGACAGCACCTAAACTCTGCTCTCTCTCCAAGGGCTGTGAACAGTGTATGCCAACAGTTACAAGTTCCCACACAGCTCTTTCTCAGCAGAGTACATCTAGTCAGGCCATAAAGTATATAGAAAATAAATAAAATAAAAGGACTTACCCTCACACTAAACATACCAGAAATTGCCCAAGGCCTTGGCAAGTTAAAAAGCTTCCAACCCTTCAGCAAGGGCTTGGCTTGGCTCCCCCCTTGGGCAAAAATTCATGTCAGTTGGAAAGAATGCCCTGAATCTCTTTAAACTCAACTCAAAGACTAACAGATTGATTTGGGCATAAGCTTTCATGGGTAAAAAACTTATGAAAGCTTATGCCCAAATAAATCTTAGGCTTTAAGGTGCCACCAAACTCCCTGTTGTTTTTGTGGATACACACTAACACGGCTACCCCCTGATACTTTAAACTCAACTGTTATATGCCAAGTTCTTCCTTTTTACCTTTGCCTTTCTTCTGGGACTGCTCTAATCCTAATATAGGCAAACCACTCTAGAGGGAAGTACTTCTCTGGAGCTGCTTACAATTTCAGGGACTTGAGTAATCTCTCTCCACTGTTGTTACTTCCTAGGAGAGCTGTGCTACCCCTCCCACCTTGGATTTGCGTACAATCCCTGACCCACAATGATACATGAAATATTCATAAATGTAATACAACGTGATCCCTAAATACACTGCATATGGCTGCAATACCTGTTGTAATTACTGCTTCTACAGAATGTTGTAATTTCTTTCTTGCAGGTATTATAGTTCATTTATTAACAGGCAAATATTTATTATATTTGACTTACAGAAAAATGGCTACTTTAACAAAGATTGAGCATTTTTTGCAGAGCTAAATAAAATCACCTTTTTTTTAATTTTAAGTAATTAATATTTCCATTCACAGTGTCTGAGCAACACCCCTCCACTAACAGAATACTTCCTAAATGACAAATATCAGGACGAGCTAAATTTTGACAATCCTTTAGGAATGCGAGGTGAAATAGCAAAAGCTTATGCAGAGCTCATCAAGCAAATGTGGTCAGGAAAATACAGCTATGTCACACCAAGAGCATTTAAGGTTGGTATTACTTAAATTATAATTTGAGTTTGAATGTATACAGTGAATTTGTTTTCACAGCTGAAATATATGAAATTTATAATACATATAACAAATAATTAGGGCTGTTAATTAATCGCAGTTAACTCACATGGTTAACTCAAAAAAATTAATCGCGATTAAAAATATTAATTGTGATTAATCACAGTTTTAATCACACTGTTAAACAATAGAATACCAGTTGAAATTTATTAAATATTTTGGATGTTTTTCTACATTTTCATATATATTGTATTCTGTGTTGTAATTGAAATCAAAGTGTACATTATTTTTTATTACAAATATTTGCACTGTAAAAATGATAAACAAAAGAAATAGTATTTTTCAATTCACCTCATACAAGTATTGTAGTGCAGTCGTTTTGTCGTGAAAGTGCAGCTTATAAATGTAGATTTTTATTACATAACTGCACTCAAAAACAAAACAATGTAGAACTTCTGAGCCCACAAGTCCACTCAGTCCTCCTAATTGTTCAGCCAATTGCTAAGACAGACAAGTTTGTTTACATTTACAGGAGATAATACTGCACTCTTCTTATTTACAATGACACCAGAAAGTGAGAACAGGCATTTGCATGGCACTTTTGTAGATGGCATTGCAAAGTATTTACGTGCCAGATAAGCTAAACATTCATATGGCCCTTCATGCTTCGGCCACCGTTCCAGAGGACAGGTTTCCATGCTGATGGTGCTCATTTAAAAAAATGTGTTAAATAAATTTGTGACTGAACTCCTTGCGGGATAATTGTATGTCCCCTGCTCTGTTTTATCTGCATTTTTGCCATATATTTCATGTTATAGCAGTCTCAGATCATGACCTAGCACTTGTTCATTTTAAGAACACTCTCATTGCAAATTTGACAATATGCAAAGAAGATACCAATGTGAGATTTCTAAAGATAGCTACAGCACTCGACCCAAGGTTTAAGTGCCTTCCAAAATCTGAGAGGGATGAGGTGTGGAGCATGCTTTCAGAAGTCTTAAAAGAGCAGTACTCTGATGCAGAAATTGCAGAACCCAAACCACCAAAAAAGAAAATCAACCTTCTGTTGGTGGCATCTGACTCAGATAATGAAAATGAACCTGTGTTGATCCGCACTGCTTTGGATAGTTATCGAGCAGAATCCGTCATCAGCATAGACACGTGCTCTGGAACGGTGGTTGAAGCATGAAGGGACATATGAATCTTTAGTGCATTTGGCACATAAATCTCTTTTGACGCTGGCTACAACAGTGCCATGCAAACACCAGCCCCGTGGTGCCAGCCGCTTCCAGGAGCAGCACGAGGCCAGGGCATGCAGGGACACTGTCTTAGCCCTGTGGCACCATAGCAATGGCAATCCCGCAGGCTGGATCCAAAGCCCTGATGGGCCCAATCCAGCCGGGGGCCATAGTTTACCCACCCCCTGTATTAGGTGAATTGAAAAATACTGTTTCTTTTGTTTTTTTACAGTGCAAACATCTGTAATCAAAAATAAATATAAAGTGAGCACTGTACACTTTGTGTTCTGTGTTGTAATTGAAATCAGTATATTTAAAATGTAGAAAACATCCAGAAATATTTAAATAAATGGTATTCTATTATTATTTAATAATGTGATTAATAGAGATAAAATTTTTAATTGCTTGACAGTCCTACAAATAATTTAAAAAATTGAGTTTTGAAACAGTGAGCTAACAGTCCATTCAGTTGACTGCCTCTTAACAATTTAGAGCAGCAGGGTGGGTGAGAGAATATCTTTTATTGGACCAAATTCTGTTGGTGAGAGAGAAGCTCTTGAAAACTCTCCCTCTCACCAACATAAGTTGGTCCAATATTATCTGACCCACCTTGTCTCTCTAATATCCTGGGACCAACACAGCTACAACAACTCTGTATACATCATAACAATTTTTCAGTCAACTACTTAATTTCTTAAGCAAAAAACCAAAAAAAACCCCCTAGTTATTCTTTTTGCTGTGCTTTGAATTCATGATATATTGTAATTCAAAATATGTTAGTTCTAGCGTCATTTCTGTAGTGCTACATCTTTCCCTTGATTAATTTTGGGGCTGTTTGATCTTGACTTTAACATGCTCTCAAGACGTTTTTTCTATAATTTAGTCAGAATTTTATGTAATTTTCCTGGGCTCTTTTACAGTAATAAGACTTTTTCTCTATGCTATTTGAATAATTTAGAAACTTAAGAACATGTATGATATATTTCCTGTATTATGCTTCTCTTTAAAAAGTAATGTGGACTATACATAGTATTTTAAATAGGACACCACTGATTCATGTTACAATGCTATAATTTCCTCTTTCTTTAATTTGATATTGTATTTTTATATCCCAGATCTTTGTTAGCTTTTGGTTATTGTTAATAAGCATGCTAATGTTTTTAGTTATCAGTCCTCATTGTCTTCTGGTCAGTTACTTTTCTTCCATATATTTTTCTGCTTCCATGTTTTTTTTCCTTTCATTAATATTTTTACCTTAATTCTCTTCTAACAGTGTTTTGTCTCTTGCTTATGTCTGTCAATTATAGTCTTTTTTTTTCTATTCTATCATTTACATTTGTGGGGGATTGGGAGAGGGTTTTTTTTCCTTTCACTTTTACTGCACTAGATTAACCCTCCCACTGATGATAGCTGTCCTCAGCAGTAGTAGGACATTGCACCGTGGGGCCATTTCACCACCCAGAAAGCAAATAATGTTTACCCAGGGAGGGTAGCATTAAACTGTGGCCAGAGCTCCATTAGCGCCTTGCCTGTAGAGGCTGAGGGGAGGAGGAGCTGAATCATTGCATCATCTCTACTTCCTCTTTCCATCATGGATATGCCCCTTTGCTGGCCATACCACCACTTTCCTACTTTTGGGGTGTCACTGTGGCTCTAGGCTCCCTCATTAGCAGTGATTGATCTGCCTTTGTTTGCCAGCCCCAAATCATTTCTGAAAAAAATATCCTAATTGACTCTTCTTCCTCATTCAACTGGTTTGACGAGCTTTAGGCTGCTTCTCTTGTACCAACATAGCAGCTTGTACTCCTATTTTTTTCATTTTAGTGTTTACTACTATGAGACTTTCCATATGGTATCTGAATGTCTTACAAACGTTTAAGAATTTATCCTTACAATGCACCCCTTTACAAATGGGAACACTGAGTCACAGAGAGGTGTTAAGTGACTAGTCCAAGGAGTAATCTGTAGTATAGTTGGGAATAGAACCCAGACCTCCTGAGTACCAGTCCAGTGTTTTTAACCACAAAAACATCCTTCCTCTCCAAGAGCTCCTCCCATAGCTCCTGTGCAAACATGTTCAGCCATGTAATAATCCTTGCTATGGCGCCTGAGTGGCAGCCATTCCTGAAAACACAAGGTACCAGATGCAATCATTGATTTCTAAGTATTGTGACTTGCTGGTAGCTAGCTCCTTGCTGTTTATTAGTTTACACAAAATCAAACATTACATATCCCAAACTGAAAATTCTCATATGTGCTCTCTAGACACAAGTGGGACGATTTGCACCTCAGTTTTCTGGATATCAGCAACAAGACTGTCAAGAACTTCTAGCTTTTCTCTTAGATGGTTTACATGAGGATTTGAATCGGATTAGGAAAAAGCCTTATATTCAATTAAAGGATGCAGATGGAAGGCCGGACAAGGTAATGTTCTTAGTATTGGTTTTCTTTGTGTTTTAATTCATTACTTAATGCTACAGTATGTTGTAAGATATTGTTGCCCCTTTGTCAAGCATTAACATCTTTGTGTGCTGCTTAGTGGGTCATCTTTTCAGTGGAAGAGAATTTAGTGACACAGACTCAAGATATTTTCTAGTCTCATTTATTTACATGTACACAATTCCTGTTTACTTTGAAAAGGGATAGCAAAAACTGCATCAAGGCTATACACAAATAATTCCACTTGCAGAGACTCCATCCGACACACCAAGAAAAACAATTGCGTTTTGGACCCCTGGTCTTGCAATCTCCTACTTTCAGCATACTTGTTAGGTCCTGTGTCCTGCCTCTCTCATCTATACTCCTAATTGGGGAAACTCCACAGCTCTAAGTTGCTTGTCTGTAGAGCATTATTATACACACTAACCCTGGGCTACTTCACATGGGGATTTCTGTCTTAAACTTCCTTTTGTCCAGTTACTTAGCCAAATAGATCAAACATCCATTGGAGCTGATTTCTTAGTCTCTATCCTAACAAGTGTTTAACTCACACAGTCCCCTTAACAATTGAGGTGTCATTGCTGTAGTCAGTCCTTGGGGTCAGACCTTTTTTGTACATTTAACCCATGTAATGGATAGTCTCATATTAACTACTTGTATCGGTAATATATAACGTGCATTTCATTAGCATTTTTTGCTATAACCCAAGTTCTGTTTTAATTTTAGGTGGTTGCTGAGGAAGCCTGGGAGAACCATTTAAAAAGAAATGATTCCATCATTGTAGATATATTTCATGGTCTTTTTAAATCCACCCTTGTTTGTCCTAAATGCGCTAAGATTTCTGTAACCTTTGATCCCTTTTGTTACTTGACACTTCCATTACCCATGAAAAAAGAACGCACTTTGGAAGTTTATTTAGTTAGAATGGATCCACTTACTAAACCTATGCAGGTAAGAAATATTTTTGTTTACGTAAAACATTGTCTGTGGTGTTAAAATCTTTTTTTTGTGTTCATGTTTTTAATACATGACAGAACAGGCAATAAATCTGACAAATTACATTTGTCAGGATGGTACGGTTTTTTGACTTTGATCTCTGTTACTTATTAATGAAGAAACTTTGTAAAAGACACATTTTACTTTAACTCAATTTCAAGGAAGATATTGATCATTTATTTTATTACTATATTATAATAAATTTTCCCTAACCTTTTAAATCCAGGCTGTGCTCTTTATTAATTATTATTATTATTATTATTAGTTTGTTTCCAATATTGTCAAAGTAAGCTACTTGCTCTGCAAACATAAAGAAGTGCACAGACCCTGCCCCAAGTCTAAAATGACAAACATGAAAAGTTTGTTGGAGTACAACACACTAATAAAATGAGATCTTGATACAGATTTTTATTTTTATTAAATATGTAAACTATGCCCAGTTGCCCTCAGCTTTCCATTATTAGTCAACAAATATTTTGTAGTCATCATTGAAGGATCTTCAGAAAATATTTCAATGTGGAAAGGGTGGTCTTTTGGGCCAATTCAAGAGGGAATTACATGCAAAAGGAATGACTTGGAACAAAGCACATAGACTATTGTGGGAGAAGCAGACATTGGGATTCACAGACTGTAGTTGGTGGAAGAGATTGTAGGAGAGATGTAAGGGAGGTTAAGTAGGAAGGGGCTGAGTTGTGAAAGCCCTTGAATACTTGAACCTGGTGTGATAGAGGAGAAGGAACAGTGGAAGATGGGAGAGGAGAGTGACAAGGCCAGAACTGAGTTACTTAAGCAGCAATTTTTTTTGGACTGAAGGGGGCAATGTGCATTTTAAGGAGGCAGGTACAGTAAGTGAGGTGGGAGACAAGAACCTGATGAGAGTTTCGGCTGCAGGAGCAGAAAGGAGGTTGGCTTGTGGAGGGCGAAAGTCAGGGTTTGGACATAATCTGGTTGGATGGGTCAAGAGAATGAGGAGTAGAAGATACTCAGTCGTGTAACTGCTAACAGAGACAATAGTGACATTAGAAGTGATGGAGAATAGTGTAGCAGAGAGGGAGGAAAAAGCAGGAGTTGAGTTTAGGTGTGTTGAGGTTAAGGTAATAGTGTGTCTTTCCGGAGAAGTTGAAGAGATAGGTTGAGCCCTCATGGTTGGACATGACATTTTTTTTAAATTTGGAAATTAACTCATGAGATAATTGTCTATTTCTAATTACTCTTGTGTCTCTTTGATGCACATAAGTGCTAAGTGTCTGTCTGACATCCTCTTGGGACAGACTGTGTGCATGCACAGACTGATACGTTTCTGGATACAATTAATCCTGAAGAGCTTAATGTTAAATCTTTATTTTGGTCATCTGATCAGTATTCTGCAACTCCATGCAGGAACCCAGAGTTAAATCACTTCCCCAGCGTGAAAGTACTGCAAAATAACGTCTGTCTTCACACAAAACAGCAATCCATTTGGCATGTTAAAAAGTTGTATTTTAGTCTTTGAAAAAGCACTGGCAAACGTCCAGTGAGAAAGATTGCCTAGAATTAAAAATAATGGATCTTCGGAGTTCTTACTATAGTTAAAGAAAAATTTCACCTGCTTGTTCCTACCAGTTTTTCCTGAGTAGTATCTAGAATGCCTAACGTCAGTTTTTATAATAGTTAACAACACCGTGTGACCATGCTTGGCTTGACTTGACTTTTTCTTTATACTTAATGGAGTTAAAAAAAGAACAGTTGGCAAAATTTTAAAGTCCCTCAGTTCCATTTTCCAAAGAGACTTAGGAGTGTCAGTCCCACTGACCTTCAGTGGTACTTTAGCTACCGGTAAGTGTCTGAGGCCATGTCTACACTACAAACTTTGTTCGGTCAATGCAAATTCTGTCGGCATACAGCCACCACAGATAGTATATTGCTTAGGCATGTGTATACTTGCCTGCTTGAATTGGCGCTGTGCATGTTCACCAGGAGTGCTTGTGTTGATACAAAGTGTGATGTGCTTCTGGTAGGTATCCCAGTGTGCTCTGCACCACTGTCCAGTGCAATACCTATTGGGAAATGTTTGCAGTGCATTGTGGGATAGAAATGAATCATGCCAGGGTTGAGCGGGAGCTATGGGTCAAGTTTCCATCATTCAACTTTCTCCATACTGTAATGCCATCCATATCCCATAATTTGCATGCTATTTTTTTTTGAAGCCCACAAACCCATACGACACTTTTTGCTCTCTGCCATCTCTGACAGAAGCATGAGCCCACATAGCTGTGCACTATTGTCATGAACATCGCAAATACAGGATGCACACTCCTCCAGTATTTGCAGACTCTCAGGAAGAACTGCAACAACAGGAGACATGACAATTTCTGGGAGGACAGATTGCTGAGGAATATAGCAAAAAAAAAAATGTAAGATTGTTGGTGGAGCACTGCTTCTGGACCTGAGAAGTGAACACTGACCGGTGGGATCACATTGTAATGTAGGCTTGGGACGGTGAGCAGTGGCTGCGGAACTTTTGAATGCAAAATGTCACATTCTGGGATCTGTGTGCTGAGCTGTCCCCAGCCCTCATTGCAGGGACACCAGAATGAGAACTGCACTGACAGTGGAGAAGTGAGTGGTAATCGCATTGTGGAAGCTTGCAACGCCAGATTACTACCAGTGAGTGAGAAGTCATTTTGGAGTTGGAAAATCCCAAGGGTGGGCCATTGCCATACAAGTGTTTAGGGCCATTAATCATATCCTACTATGCAGGTCTGTGATTCTACAATGTGTAGGAAATAGTGGATGGATTTGTAGCAGTGATGTTCCCAAACTGCAATGGGGTGATATACGGCACACACATCCCTATTTTGGCACCAGACTTCCTTGCCCCAGAGTACATCAGTAGAAAGGGCTTCTTTTCTGTGGATCACATTGGTGGATCACTGGGGACACTTCACTGCCATCAGTGTGAGCTGATACGGAAAGGTGCATGATTCTCTCATCTTTAAGAACATAGGACCGTTCAGAAAGTTGCAAGCAAAGACATTCTTTCCCAACTGGCAGGTTGCCATTGGTGATACAGAAATACAAATCAGGTGTACCGCTTGCTCCTCTGGCTCATGGTGGCTAGTGGATGGCTCCTTGACAGCAACAAGGAAAGATGCAACTACCAGCTCACCAGATGCAGAATCACAGTTGAATGTGCTTTTAGGTTGAAAGGATGCTGGTGATACTTACTCACAAGATTGGATCTAAGTCAGAAAAATATCCAAATGGTTATAGCCTTGAGAAATATCTGTGAGTCAACGGGGGAAAAGTTGCTGCCAAGGTGGAGCTTGAGTGGCTGCCTTCTGAGTTTGAACAACCAAACATGGAGATATGCAGTTGAGGGTGACCTTGGAAGACCACTTTAATGGTCAG
This sequence comes from Mauremys mutica, assembly GCF_020497125.1. Lineage (NCBI taxonomy): Eukaryota > Metazoa > Chordata > Testudines > Geoemydidae > Mauremys > Mauremys mutica. The sequence continues at coordinate 61,620,440 of NC_059072.1, forward strand.
CCACAGTAACGTGCTGTGCTGGGTTGTGCTCTGGCCCTGAAGTTTCTGAGGGCTGTTAGGAATTGTGTAGTGCTAGTTGTACATTTATAAATATTATGCTGTGTCTTTTGCTAAACATGTGAATTATGCAGTGCTTGCTGTACATTTTATAATGATTACACTGTGTCTTAAACTGAATCTGAGTTCTGTGGTCATGTACAGTTACAAGAAGTGGGTGCTTTGAGTTCTGCTTTGTATTCTTCAGAATGTGTTGTGAATTAATAAAGATGAGTTATTTTCAAAAAACAAATCTACATAGCAAAAACCGTGCAAAAATGTGCAAATAATAAAAGAGAGTATAATACAAACTTGTACCATAAATTAACAGAACTTTAAAATTAGAAAGGCAGAAAACATTCCTGTCCATTTCAGTCCATTTTGGTAACACATAACACCAACTGTCATTCATCATTCATTCATTCATGCCCGTCACCCCAACCGGGGTATGGGCCGCCAACCACAGATCTCCAGAGTCTTCTATCCTGGGCCATTCGCTCTAGCTGGTTCCAGGTATAGCCCATTTTTTTGCTATCAACCTGAAGGTCGCGTCGCCAGGTATTTCTTGGGCGGCCTCTTTTCCGCTTGCCTTGGGGGTTCCACCGCAGTGCCTGTCTGGTGATGTTGGTTGGCTGCTTGCGTAGTGTATGTCCTATCCAGCCCCACCTTCTCCTTCTAATTTCTTCCTCTGCTGGGAGTTGACGGGTCCTCACCAACTGTGGCTCTCCTAAATTAGTGTATGTGAAGCTGTGGTTGTCCTTACTGTCCCCTTCTGTTGAGTGGTATGAGTACAGATGTGGCCCCTGATGCCATGTGGAATGTTGGAGAGTATAAGAAAGTGCTAAAATGGAGTTCGCCACTGACTGCAAAGGGGTGGCAAGTCCATGATTGTTGAACCTGTAGGTCAACAAGAGTATACAGCAGTTGTATTTGGTGCCAAAAATGACCCATTATATCCTCATGCATCTTCCTCTTTTTTTTCTGCTGGGACTCCTGGCCCTTTCTCTTGTCTGCTCTTTCATTCTCCATGCTATCTGCTATATTGTCTCCCCCAGGCCCTCTGTTCATGGTCCTGTGCAGCTCACTTGCAGAAGCTCACTGAAAATGAATCTACTAGAATTCTTTGAGGGTGTCCAAAAGCATGAGGACAAAAGTGATCCAGTGAATATAGTGTACTTAGATTTTCAGAAAGCCTTTGACAAGGTCCCTCATCAAAGGCTCTTAAGCAAAGTAAGCTTTCATGGGATAAGAGGGAAGGTCCTCTCATGGATTGTTAACTGGTTAAAAGAAAGGAAACAAAGGGTAGGAATAAAAGGTCAGTTCTCAGAATAGAGAAAGGTGAATAGTGGTGTCCCCTAGGGGTCTGTACTGAGATCCATCCTATTCAATTATTCATAAATCATCTGGAAAAAGGGGTAAACAGTGAGGTGGCAAAATTTGCAGATGATACAAAGCTACTCAAGATAGTTAAGTCCAAAGCAGACTGCGAAGAGTTACAAAGGGTGGCTGAGCAACAAAATGGTAGGTGAAATTCAATGTTGATAAATGCGAAGTAACGCACTTTGGAAAACATAATCCCAACTATACATATAAAATGGCGTCTAAATTAGCTGTTACAACTCAAGAAAGAGATCTTGGAGTTAATGTTGATAGTTCTCTGAAAACATCCACTCAATATGCAGCGATACGTCAATAAAGCTAACAGAATATTGGGAATCATTAAGAAAGGGATAGATAATACAACAAAATATCATATTGCCCTACATAAATCCATGGTATGCCCACATCTTGACTACTGTGTGCAGATGTGGTCGCCCTATCTCAAAAAAGATATATTAGAATTGGAAAAAGTTCAGAAAAGGACAACAAAAATGATTAGGGGGATGGAACAGCTTTTGTATGAGGCGAGATTAATAAGACTGGTACTTTTCAGCTTGGAAAAGATTACTAAGGGGGGGTATGATAGAGGTCTATAAAATCATGATGGGTGTGGAGAAAGTAAATAAGGAAGTGTTATTTACTCTCATAACACAAGAACTTGGGGTCACCAAATGAAATTAATAGGCGGCAGGTTAAAAAGAAAAAAGTATTTCTTCACACAATGCACAGTCAACCTGTGGAACTCTTTGCCAGAGGATGTTGTGAAGGCCAAGACTATAATAGGGTTCAAAAAAGAACTAGATAAATTCATGGGGGATAGGTCCATCAATGGTTATTAGCCAGGATGGGCAGGGATAGTGTCCCTAGCTTCTGTTTGCCAGAAGCTGGAAATGGGCGACAGTGGATGGATCACTTGATTACCTATTCTGCTCATTCCCGCTGAAGCACCTGGCCTTGGCCACTGTTGGAAGACAGGAAACTGGGCCAGATGGACCTTTGGTCTGACACAGTATGGCCGTTCTCATGTTCTCCCTGGTCCCCTTCTTTCTCCTCATCATCAGGGTCATGCTGTGGAAGGGGCACCGTTCAAGACCACAATAGCAGCAGCTACAGATAAACCAGACAGATGTATCATTCTACTTACAGTCACAACAGAAAAATATGTTTCAAAACTCCCTTCCCTTATTCCTATAACAAATTTGTAATAAGACATGCTTGTTCGCACTTCAGCTTTGGCACTACTCTTCTTAGCACTGCTCTCTAGCCCCCACCATGATGAGAAGGGCCCACGAGGGGCAGGAGTCAGGGAATGGAGGAAGAGGGAAATAAGATTTTTTTGTTACAGGAAAAAATGAAATGTTGGCCCCTGATGCCACGGATACAAATATAGGGCAATGGCACTGAGTACAGGCACTTTTTTCAAAAGGCAGTGGTGATTTTAGCTGATATCTCACTTCTGAGGGTAACAAAGGCACAGAGAGCACAGCTGCTGCTGGCATCCCAAAGCTGCCAGACCTGTATGCCACTAGCCTGTTTACTGTAGTGGTGTCTGCCGAAGTCATTGCGGACTGGTGTGGGAAAATGGCCTACTGCAGAAGAAGAAATAAGGCTGCCATCTCTGGAAACCTTCGGGGGAGGATTGCTCCATATCTCCATGAAAGTTTCATCAGGCTCTCAGGAGGATACAATGGAAATTCCTGTGTACATGAACAAAATTGCTCTGCATGTCCCCCCAACCCTACCATACTGGGATATGAAAATCAGATAACACTATTTCTATTCATTGCACCACTGCCGTTTCTCATACAAGTAAAACAACGAAAAATCGATACCTGTGTCCTATTAACTTAAGAGTTGGGCACCTTTTTACATTTAAACATTGTAAGGAAAAATGCATACACGCACTTAGACAAGATTCCTTCCCCTTCAGCGGGCTCATCCATGCATAGCTGTTGGGACTGTCTAGGCCGTGGTGGAGTCTTGAATAGGTCCTGGCTTGTGGCATAGCTGGACACCCTCACCCCCTCACTGGGTTCCCATCCTGTCCACTGCAAAGGTCTCTGTCCAGGCTCCTCCTAGGTGTCCACAGTGTCTCATGCAGCACTGTTATTGATCCCTTTCGTACCCTTTCTCCTGCATCCCCTGTGCAATCTGATTGTAGATGTCCATGTTCGTATGACTAGTCTGTAGCGGTTCGTGCACAGCTTCTCCCAACAGGCACAGGAGAGCCAATATCTCCCATTTCTCTAGGCAGGAACATGTCTAGTACATAGAGCTGATGTGGTCGTTTAGACAGCTGCACACAAGGGAGAGCTGCTAGGTGTGCTTGCCAAGGTGGGCAGTCAGGAAAAGGCATTTCAGAAATACACAGGAGTTTTAAAGAGAGTTGTTTTCTGGTCTCTGACAATTCCGGGTCAGTGGAATTCACAATTGCGACCAGTCACTGTTGCAGGGAAAAGCATTGTTGAACAGCTGCTGGAGAACTGTTAGAGTTGACATAGGTCACGCGGTGTCTGCACTTACACTCCATTGACCTTAGGTCAACTAAACATTAATGGAGTCCCTAGCCCCTCTTTGACAGAAAATAGGAATAGGCGACAGGGAATGGATCACTTGATTACCTGTTCTGTTCATTCCCTCTTGGACACCAGGCATTGCCCACTGTTGGAAGACAGGATACTGGGCTACATGGACCTATGGTCTGAGCCAGTATGATCGTTCTTATGACTATGGCTCCAGGGCCGGCTCTAGGCACCAGCGCTCCAAGCATGTGCTTGGGGTGGCACTTTCCAAGGGGCGGCATTCCGGCTCCTTTTTTTTTTTTTTTTGCTTGGGGTGCAAAAAGCCGGGAGCCGGCCCTGAGCAGAGGTGAGCTGCAGCGGTGGGGGGCGCGGGGAGGGCTGCAGGATGTAATCCGGGGCGGGGGGAGGCAGAGGAACTGCTCCCACCCCCAGTTCACCTCTGCTCCACTGCTGCCGCTCTGCTTCTCCGCCCCCCACCCCCGCACCCATTGGCTTGCTGTGTGAATCAGCTGTTTTGTGTCAAGCCTGGGAGGGACGGGGGAGGAGTGGCAGCGGCGCGCTCAGGGGAGCAGGCGGAGTGGAGGTGAGCTGCGACAGTGTGGAGTTCGGGGAGGGCCACAGGAAGTAACTGGGGGGGGGCAGAGGAACCGCTCCCCCCAGCTCACCTTCTACCCTAAGCGCACCGCTGCTCCGCTTCCCCCTCCCTTCCTCCCAGGGAGGAGGCGGGACCGGGGATTTGGGGAAGGAGTTGGAATGGGGCAGGGCTGGGGAGTGTGGGAAAATTTTTTTGCTTGGGGCGGCAAAAAACTTGGAGCTGGCCCTGTATGGCTCAAAGTCCTTTGGGGAGGTGGTTTAACTGTGTCACCATAACACGCTGCTTATATTTGCCAGAGACAAATTTGAGTGTAGACTCATGCATAAATAGGTCAAGGCAAGGCAGATTACTTTGACCTAACTTTGTAGTATAGACCAGGCCTAAGTCACTTTTGAAAATGGGGTATAGGTGTTTCTGAAAATTATTACCCTGTGTCTAAATACATTTCACTGTTGGTTTTTTGTATGGAAAAGTAGAAGTGGCCTCACATGAAATAGCACATTGTAGAGTATTATATGTAATATTCAGTATGTTCACTTTTAGATAATTAAAACTGTAGATGTCCAAAATGTATTTGCAGTAACAAATAAATGTAATGAGTAAATCTGTTACATGGTGGGTTGTAAATTCCATGCACAATGAGAATCTAAATAAGAATTTAAAGACACACATTAAAGGTGTACACAAACTGGATGTATGACAACTTTTCTCAGGCGGCTTCAGTCCTTTAAGAGTGAGAAATTATCACATTTTGTTTTTTAGTACAAAGTAGTTGTTCCGAAAATTGGAAATATACTGGACCTTTGCACAGCACTGTCAGCTTTGTCTGGTGTTGCTGCAGATAAGGTAAGACATTGCTGAGGTAATCATTTATACATAGCCCAATGTTAAATATTTTCATTGTTTTAAACCAATTTAAGAGAGTGACTTAATTTTTTATTTCCTTTTAGATGATAGTTACTGATATATACAATCATAGGTTCCACAGAATATTTGCTATGGATGAAAATTTGAGTAGTATTATGGAACGCGATGACATCTATGTGTAAGTTCAAGTAGTCTCTTTTTATTGTCAGGAAATACTTTCATATTAAGTAGGGATGTCGATTAATTCCAGCTAACTCATGCGATTAACTCAAAAAAATTAATTGTGATTAATCACAGTTTTAATTGCACTGTTAAACAATAGAATTGAAATGCATTAAATATTTTGAATGTTTTTCTACATTTTCAAATATATTGATTTCAATTACAACACAATACAAAGTATACAGTGCTCACTTTATATTATTTTTATTACAAATATTTGCACTGTACAAATGATAAACAAAAGAAATAGTATTTCTGTAGCGATTGCAGTGCAGTCTCTTTATTGTGAAAGTGCAATTTACAAATATCTATATTTTTTTTACATAACTGCACTCCAAAACAAAAGTGTAAAACTTTAGCGCCTACAAGTCCATTCACTTCTACTTCTTATTCAGCCAATCGCTAAGGCAAACAAGTTTGTTTACATTTACAGGAGATAATGCTGCCTGCCTCTTATTTACAATGTCAGCTGAAAGCGAGAAAAGGCATTTGCGTGGTGATTTTGTAGCCGGCAAGGTATTTACGTGCCAGATATGCTAAGCAGTCATATGCCCCTTCATGCCACCATTCCAGAGGACGTGCTTCCATGCTGATGATGCTCGTTAGAAAAAAAATACATTAATTATATTTGTGACTGAACTTGGGGGAGAATTGTATGTCTCCTACTCTGTTTTACCTGCATTCTGCCATATATTTCATGTTGTAGCAGTCTCGGATGATGACCCAGCACACGTTCATTTTAAGGACACTTCACCGCAGATTTGACAAAATGCAAAGAAGGTACCAATGTGAGATTTCTAAAGATAGCTACAGCACTCGACCTAAGGTTTAAGAATCTGAAGTGCCTTCCAAAATCTGAGAGGGACAAGGTGTGGAGCATGCTTTCAGAAGAGTTAAAAGAGCAACATTCATATGTCTGATATGGAAACTACAGAACCCGAACCACCAAAAAAGAAAATCAGTCTTCTGCTGGTAGCATCTGACTCTCATGATGAAAATGAACATGCATCAGTCCACACTGCTTTGGATTATTAGCGAGCAAAACCCGTCATCAGCATGGACACGTGCTCTGGAATGGTGGCCGAAGCATGAAGGGGCATATGAATGTTTAGCATATCTGGCAGGTAAATACCTTGCAATGCCGGCTACAAAATTGCCACGTGAATGCCTGTTCCAAATTTCAGGTGACATTGTAAACAAGAAGCGGGCAGCATTATCTCCTGCAAATGTAAACAAACTTGTTTCTCTTAGCGATTGGCTGAACAAGAGGTATGATTGAGTGGACTCATACGCTCTAACGTTTTCCATTGTTTTATTTTTGAATGCAATTTTTTTTGTTGTTCATAATTCTACATTGGTAAGTTCAACTTTCATGATAGAGATTCCGCTACAGTATTTGTATTGAGTGAACTGAAAAGTACTATTTCTTTTGTTTTTTTACAGTGCAAATATTTGTAATAAAAATAGTGAGCACTGTACACTTTGTATTGTGTTGTAATTGAAATCAGTATATTAGAAAATGTAGAAAACTTCCAAAAATATTTAAATAAATGATATTCTATTATTGTTTTAATTGTTTAATTGCATGATTAATCACGATTCTTTTTTTAATCACTTGACAGCCCTAATATTAAGTATAAATTTGTGTGGAGTTGGGTTTAGTTTCAGCTAAATAAATTAATTGCATAGAAGAAACATGCAATAAACAGAAGTCTTGGTTTTCTGTCAGATTTTTCTCACCTACTTCTCTATTTTTTAAGATTTGAAATCGCTATCAACAGAACAGAGGATACAGAGCAAGTCATAATTCCTGTTTGTTTAAGAGAAAAGTATAGACACACCAGTTACAGCCACCATAGTGGTTCTTCGCTGTTTGGTCAACCTTTTCTTATAACAGTGCCTAGAAACAATACTGAAGATAAACTGTATAACCTTCTGCTGTTGAGAATGTGGTAAGAATATTACTTGAAAAAACAGTTCAGTGTAAAAAACAGTAATAATCAGGTTCTGTAGATGATTGCTTTTTATACGGATTGTTAGGGAACTCTGATTAGATTTTCACAGGCAGTTATATTTATTTTCTGTCAAATAAGACTATATTTTAAGTTTTTAACCTCTTGAGAGCCAGACTAGACTTGGTTTTAGTTTGATTTTTGATGGCATTTACATCATCCAAAAATGGTGTCATGTTTGAAGGAGGGTGGTTATATTTGGGAGAGAAGAGGGTTTCTTTGGTTTTGGGTTTGTTTGTGAGGGGAGGGGACGTTGTTTAATCATGGCAGTTAGGGTTTGTCTACATGGGAAAGTTTCAGAATAGCTATACTGGTATAGCTGTCCCCATGGAGACTCTTATTCTGGAATAGGAACGTCCACACAGAAAGTTATACCAGTAGGTGGATGAGGTAATATCTTTTATTGGACCAACTTCTGTTAGGGCTGGTCCACACTAAGAAGGGGGGTCGAACTAGGGTACGCAAATTCAGCTACGCGAATAACGTAGCTGAATTCGAAGTACCCTAGTTCGACCTACTCACCCGTCCAGACGCAGCGGGGTCAAACTCCGCGGCTCCCCCGTCGACTCCACCACCGCCGTTTGCAGTGGTGGAGTACCGGAGTCGACCGCGGCACTTCCGGAGTTCGAACTATCACGTCTAGATCAGACGAGATAGTTCGAACTCCGTGAAGTCGAACTCACCGCATCGACGGGGAAGGTAAGTGTAAACCTACCCCTGGTGAGAGAGACAAGCTTTTGAGCTTATACAAAACTCTTCTTCAGGTATAATTATATCAGTTTAAATTCACACCTTACCTTATACTGGTATAACCTTCTCTTGTAGACATGTCCTCATAGTTCTTGTACAAGGTGTACAAAATGTTTTTATCTCTGACCAGTTATATAGACAATATGGTTGGGATACTAAATAAAACAGAAACTAATATAGAGCAAAAGAGGTCACACAAAAAAAAATAACTCTATAGAAAAAGCAAAAAGAAATGTGCTTCAGAAACAGTTTGTTGCAGCAATTGATATGAGTTAACTTTATTCATTTAGCATAACTGTGACTCATTGCAGGAATACAGTACATTGTAAGAGCATTTACACTACCTACTCTATTTTCAATGCTCTTATACTTTACAAGCAAATACTCATCTTAAACAAAACCCAGTAGTATACAAATGCTCATTATTATTTTCAATTGTTTATTTTAGCCGATATGTGAAAACATGTACTGAAAGTGAAGACACTGAAGGATCCCTACACTGCTGTAAAGACCATGGTATCAATGGTAATGGCCCAAATGGAATACATGAAGAAGGATCCCCAAGTAAGGCTTGAATAGTTACATTTGTTTAATATTTTGCATTCAATGTAAGATTCATACTTTAATGCTTTTCTGCCCAATTACTGTAATTCTCCCTTTTTCCTCTTTATTCTAACCACCCCCCTCAAAGCCACCACATCAAGTCTGTGTGGCTGCAGGCAAGCTTAAGTGTTAAAAACTGATGCGAGTGTTGATTGCAGCACTTCCAGTTCTCACTTAGCCAGATTTGACTCCCTGGGTGTCAGGATAACGCATTGCTACTAGACCATCAGACTAGCCCCCAAATTTATGTTTTAAAATTGGCAATTTTGAGGCTTAAAAGCCTTGACATTTAAACTTCCTTTTGAGTGGTGTAGCTACTTCAGGCTTCAAAGTTACTAAACTCAGTCCTTTTAACTTTTAAGGCAATTTGTTCACCAGACAGTAATTGCAAGGAACTTAGCAGAATTAGAGTGGCAGTGACCTGTTAGCTAGGAGTTAAACTCTTTAAAATGTGGTATCAGGTTTCCTTTTGCTGGTTGGACTCTTAGCATGTTCACAGACATCTGGGCTCAAAAGAAGAAAATATTTCTTTGTCATAAATATCTAGAGAGAGTTTAGTTGAACATTCCAGTGTATGTGCTGAAAGTATGAGGAAAGTGAAAAGAGGAGTGTGTGAGAACACTGGCTGAATGGGGAAACTTTAAAATGAAATAAAAAATGGCAGTGTATATGTAAAGTTGTGTATAGAGTGAAGATGGGTCCTTTCCAGTTTGTAAGAAACTGTCTTCAACTCTGGTATATGTGGAAGGAGACCATATGAGGTACTTACCAGAAAATCAAAAAGCCACAAGTCCTGTGGAGTGTAACAAACATCTTGCTGGTTCTCCTAATTTCAATAACAATTCAAAATTTTATAGTAGGAGGAAAAATGCGGCACCTTAACATGCTGCCTCAGTGGAATGCATTGTCAGATTTGTTGAATTACGCCCTATTTCATTAGGTGAAATGGAGACAGATGAACAAGATGACGAATCCAGCCAGGATCAGGAACTTCCTTCAGAGAATGAAAACAGCCAATCAGAAGACTCAGTTGGAGGAGACAATGATTCTGAAAATGGATTGTGTACTGAGGAAACTTGCAAAGGTCAACTACTTACGGGACACAAAAAACGATTGTTTACATTCCAGTTCAACAATTTTGGCAGTACTGACACCAACTATATCAAAGATGATACCAGATATATTAGATTTGATGATAGGCAACTTAGGCTTGATGGTAAGTCATTGGGGGCTGGGTTTGGTTAAATTTGATCACAATGCTTTTTGTGTTTCTGGTACCACTTTCCTTTAACAGCTGCACCTTCTGTTGGTAGGCTACTCATGTTTTTTTTCCCAGTACATACATATATGTATCTATGTGCTTATAGTCGGTCTTCAGGAAAATATATACATCATCTCTTGTTCGAGCCAATGAACATTGTTCAGCTTGACATTGCAAGCTGTTGATTTTTAGAAATACATAACTTTCACACATTTTAATGAAACCAAATTTTGGATTTTCTTAAACTTGTACCAACAGTTATTTTAATTTATTTTGATTAGTAATCGGTACAAATTAAACATACACTTTCAGATAATAAATGTATTTTTGAGGGGAACATGTGTTTTCCTTCTTAGAAAGATCTTTTCTTGCTTTGGATTGGGATCCTGAAATGAAAAAAAGATACTTTGATGATAATGCAGCAGAGGTAAGTTATTTATTTTGCACTCCTTTTTCATCAATTACTAAACTTTTATCATGCAAATATATGGTTTAATACACTATTTATGTTGTGTAGATTTCTAGAAATATTTCAAAGAAAGAGTAGAGAGATATAGTGCATTTTGTAATAAACTAAATACTTTACCATAAAAGAAACCTTTAAAAAAAAACAAAAAAAACCCACCTTATTTAGGTGATCTGAGGCTTACTAATTTAGAAAAATAAATCTAAAAGTTATGAAACTTAATTACATTTGAACACATTCTGAGCAGTTTTCCATATTTAGGAGCTTGTAGGTACTGTTCATAGTAAGACGATATCACTAAAATGAGTTTTGTTTCATTTGTTCTCTTAACTCAAGAAATACTTCTCTTTAGGATTTTGAAAAGCATGAAAGTGTGGAATATAAACCTCCAAAAAGGCCCTTTGTGAAATTAAAAGAGTGCATTGAACTCTTTACAACAAAGGAGAAACTAGGTGCTGAAGATCCATGGTAAGAGCAAAAATGAAACTTGATGTGCTGAACTAGTTCTGTAGACAGTGTGTTTCAAACTTTGTCCATGGAGCACTTGCTGATGAGGTGCAGATTGGTCACATGGTACTTGGCAGTCCTTATTTCCATGTGCTAAACTGCATGATAACACAGCTAAAGATACATTAAATATTTTCTTTACTATGTAAGCAATTGCTGTAACTGCTACTGGTATTTTATATGATTGCATATGGGAAGGGATACAATCCATTCTAGCATGAATAGGAGGGGAGCTGGTCTGCATTATGAAACAATTTGAGAACCACTCCTGTACGGATTTGTACTGAAGTGATTAGAATGAGTATGGTTCTAGCTGAGATTGAAAAGTTCGTCTACACAAACGTGTAGTGTTCTACACAAAGTGTTCTACACAAACACTTTGTGTTTATATTTATATATGAAAAGCTTTGTTCACTTAAAAATTTCCATTAGCATGAGAGATTCTACTTGTTCTAGTGATGTCTCTGCAACTAGTAGAATATTTCAGACCAGTTGGACTTTTTAAATGTGCCAGCTGTGTATATTAGGTGTAGTATTGTTGAATTTTCAAACCAATGTATATATTATAAACTGCTGTTCTTCTATAAGGGGTAATAATTGGAGATATACCAATCTCCTAGAACTGGAAGGGACCTTGAAAGGTCATTGAGTCCAGCCCCCTGCCTTCACTAGCAGGACCAATTTTTGCCCCAGATCCCTAAGTAGCCTCCTCAAGGATTGAACTCATAACCCTGGGTTTAGCAGGCCAATGCTCAAACCACTGAGCTATCCCTCCCCCCATCTGAATATTCTCAGTTGTGAGATGTTCCCTCAGTACCAATGAGCTTTGGGGATCTTTTAGAAAGCAATGCCTATTGGAACCTCATGAGAACCTCTTCACAGCACCAGATGTTCAGGAGGCTCTGCAGGTGGACACCTAATTCCTTCCTTCCTGCAGCTAGCTTCACTCTGTAAGCAGAGAACCTTCCTTTTTTTAACCCAAAATCTCCTGTTAGCTTGTTGTTGTAGTTTGGATTGTGTTCAGGTATAGTTTCTAGATCAATGTGCAGTTTGAATTCCAGGCAGACTCTGTTCCAGGGCATCCTGTCCAATTCAGAAGACCCAGATGAGAGGGGGAAAAAAAACATTTTAAAGCAGTCTATTTGACACCCCTCCACCTTCCTGGAATCAAATATACATAATTGCTGCCTGACCTGCCGCACGTACAGCTATTTTCCAGTTTGTTGCTCAGCATGTATGGCCTTTACAGCTCAAACTAAGGAGGACAGGCACTCTCTATTTTAGGACTTTCTCACAGTGGTGGCCTTACTCATCAGACCCTGGGATCTGTTCTTTGGTCGGGACTTGTCCTGGACCCATGCAGGGACAAGAATAGATTTTCACTGGATTTGAAGCAGTCCGAAGTGAGGGGAAATAAGCTTTTGGTGCTCTGATCCTCGGTTTCATCATAGAATATCAGGGTTGGAAGGGACCTCAGGCGGTCATCTAGTCCAACCCCCTGCTCAAAGCAGGACCAATCCCCAACTAAATCATCCCAGCCAGGGCTTTGTCAAGCCGGGCCGTAAAAACCTCTAAGGAAGGAGATTCCACCACCTCTCTAGGTAACCCATTCCAGTGCTTCACCACCCTCCTAGTGAAAAAGTTTTTCCTGATATCCATTAAGAGGGCTTTGAGGTTTTTAATTGGATAAAATTAAAATTACCTGAACTTTTTTTGTATCTTTTGGAGAGCAGTGTAAGAAGAATGTCATTTCCACTTAGAACCTATCAAAATCACCTGTGTTGATTATGGTTTTTTTTTCTCTTTACCTCTTTTGTCTGGAAAGTTGGTGCACTTGTTTTTGTTTAAGCTAGATTGTATTTTTAATGTATATCAAAGGCACCCAGAGCATTTTTAAACATTTCCTAGAAATCTAAATTAAAAATAAAATTGCCCTTTGGCTTTGGTGTCAGCACCTGGTAATCTTGGAGCTCAGGCTTGTAGGGCTAAAGCAACATCACTGACCTGCCTCAGCAAGGATTCCATCATAGAAAGATTCAAGACTATTCTACCTGGAGTTTTCTTTATGCAGCACTATTCTCTTAACTTGTCATCTTGATATGATGTTTGCAGTTCTGCAGTCCTTTCTAATTAGAACTCAGCCTGCCTTCCTTGAAGTTGTGCTGTTACTTACATTTGCCCAAGTGGAAGTATGCAGAGGCCACTTCAAAGAAAAGATTATTTTTCATGAGTCTTACCTGCCCGCCTTCCCTACTTCCTTGGAATTGTATTCTCTCAAAGATTCAGTAGGAGGAACCAAGGCAGCTAGGGATCACACAGCCTCTCATCTCTGTTACAAATGTTCACTTCTGTTAGTGGGAACTTTTGTGGTTCCAGTGGTCACTGCATTTCTCGAATGCATTAAGTTCAATGACAGTGGGGTGGGAGCATATCCCACACGTGTGGATGGGAGAAGTGACACTTGAAGAACCTCAGTTACTGGTAAGGAACCTCTTTCTTTCCAGATGCTCATAACTTGCTGAAATTTTCCATATTCCTTCAGCTTCTTTTGAGTTCAGAAGGTTAAATTCAGTTTTTCTGCTTTAAAAAAAAATCTATAAAGACTAGCACTGAGGCATATTGTATAGTATCTTCGCAGTTTGACTTTTTTCCTTTACATTTATATTTCAAATATCGAAAATAAGTCTTGATCCCTGGAAGGAGCTGAGCACCCACAACTCACATTAATTTCTAGCGAGCTATGTTTCATGTTCAGGCCATTAAACAGTGCACTGGTTTTATGTGGGTAAGCCTTTAAACACTCAGCTCCCAACCTGGTATATCTTTCTTGTTGGGATACACTTTAATGCCTGCACTCTTTGAGAACGCTAAAGTGACTGTCTTTCTTTTAGGTATTGTCCAAACTGTAAAGAACATCAGCAAGCAACCAAAAAGTTAGATTTGTGGTCACTGCCCCCAGTACTGGTAGTACATCTAAAGCGCTTTTCTTACAGTAGATATATGAGGGACAAGCTGGATACACTGGTTGGTTTTCCAATAAAGTAAGAAAAACTTTTGAATTGAAATATTTAACTGTTACCCTTCACATTTCTAACATGCCTAATGTTTTGAGATTAAATTAAATACATGTTTTAATTAACATTTATAGTCAGTGGGTCCATGCTTAATTTGCAAAATATATTAGTTCAAATTTACAGATCAAATCAGCACTAATGGGGAAAAAGCAGTACTCCTGAGCAGAAGATGTAGAAAATGTAGGCTGTGGGAGGGAGGACTGAGTAACACGAAACAAGTAAAATATTCAGATAGGTGTGAAAAATAATTCACTGAGTGGCATTGGCAAAGGACTCTGGAAGGAGATGTTTGACTTTGACAGTTACAAGTTAATATATGTTAAGATACCGTATACAGGCAGTTGAATAAAGTAAAGCCAGGATAAGTATTTGTTTGAAGCAACTTATGTTTAAATTCTTTTTATGTAAATTTGAGAATAGAGAAGGGTGTGTATGTACAACCTCTGATTCCACACCTGTTGTGTTAGATCAGAAGAAAGAGAATGTGTGCACTCCCAACATTTCCAGTGTTGTGTCAGTTGTGTTTTCCCATATATGAGGCTTTGTGCCACTGTTTGGCTCCAGTAGGATATGTGTTAAAATAAAAGGGCCCGAAGACAACACTCAAATGTTAAGCAACAGTTGGAAAAAAAAACATTAACATAATGTGAGCTTTTCTTTAAACAGTGACTTGGATATGTCAGAGTTCCTTATTAATCCAAATGCAGGGCCTTGCCGCTATAATTTGATTGCTGTGTCCAACCACTATGGAGGAATGGGAGGAGGGCATTGTAAGTTAATTTTGAACACCATCATTTTACATATTAACTTTCTGTTCTGTTTTATTTTGACTGTTTATTAGCACTAAAATTGACTCTTATTAATCAGCTGCGTTTTTTAAAAATGGCCAAAGGGCAAAAATAAATAAATAAATAAATAGCCATGTCATTTAATTCTGTTACTTGAAATGTATACAATAGTTGAATACAAATATCTATTTGAGATGAGCTTTCAAGAATAATGTTAAGTTCTTTTGCACTTTGTGTTGGCTGAATCTGTCATGGAAAGGACATACTTATTCTCCAAAAAGCACTACAGTGCTGTAATATCAACTCACTTTGCTTTCCTGGTCTGAGATTTTGTATGCAGTTCTGCCTCTCATTCAAAGGGAGGAGAGGAATGAAGAGTTGGGTAAAAGCCTCTAAGAACCTTTATTCTGGCTGACTGCCCTTTCCTTTAAATGCTCTTTTAAAAAGGTGAAAGCCAAATTGGCATGTGCTTTTCTTGCTGTTAGTAGGGTGAAAAAATACCTAAACCTGGAATACTTGGGTCAACATAATGAAAAAGGAAAAGGCTGGTTAGAAGTATGAATCTTATAGCTATGATATGGCTACTGTTAATAAGTTTATACCATATTATCTATAATAAGATTCAAAGGTCATATGTTTGATGAGGACCAGCTTGGATTCTTTATAGATTTATTTTTCTCAGTTGCCAGAGTTCTTAGTTAACATGCTTCTTTTGGGTCCTAGATACTGCTTTTGCAAAAAATAAAGATGATGGAAAATGGTACTACTTTGATGACAGTAGTGTATCAACTGCATCTGAGGACCAAATAGTGGCAAGTATCCTTGTTTTTCTGAAATCACGGCTACTGTTTCTTATCTGGGAGGAAAAAAGTATAAATCTTCAAAACCTGAAAACTAATTTGTAGTTTAACAACTTTGGTAGCCTTTTGATTTGTTTAAGGGACAGTGCAAATACACAACAGTTTTTGTTTACATTCCAAAAACCAGCAGATTTCAGCAGAAGTTTGAGGACTGTTTGCATGTTTATTATATTTTAAGCGTAGCAACAGCTATCTACCTATCTTAAGGTAATGGTTCAAACTCTTGCTTATCAAACTTTGCCCTGTTTATTAAATTCTATTTAAAAAAAAAAAAAAAACCTAGCAAGCCAGAGCTCACTCCTCTTGTGAGAAAGCAATTGCAAAGAAGGAAAAAAAGGACATATGGCTAATAGAAATTAACGCGGGGGTGGGAGGGAACAGCATTGAAACCTTAAAGGGATTTTGAAAAATGTTCAGATATTATGTTGCATTTATACTACGGCTGTTGATTAATTGCAGTTAACTCGTGCAGTTAATTTTTTTGAGTTTTAATCGCTCTGTTAAACAATAGAATACCAATAGAAATTTATAAAATATTTTTGGAGGTTTTTCTACATTTTCAAATATATTGATTTCAATTACAACACAGAATATAAAAGTGTACAGTGCTTACTTTATATTATATTTTATTACAAATATTTGCACTGTAAAAATGATAAACTAAAGAAATAGTATTTTGCAATTCACCTCATACAAGTACTGTAGTGCAATCTCTTTATTGTGAAAGTGCAACTTATAAATGTGGGGGGGTTTTGTTACATAACTGCACTCAAAACAAAACAATGTAAAACTTTAGTGCAGCAGTTCTCAAACTGTAGGTTGGGACCCCAAAGTGGGTCGGGACCCCATTTTAATGGGGTGGCCAAGGCTGGCTTAGATTTTCTGGGGCCCAGTGCAGAAGCCGAAGCCTGGGGCCAAGCTGAAGCCCAAGACCCACTGCCTGGGATAAAGCCCAATGCCTGGGGCTGAAGACCCTGGGCTCAGGCTTCAGTCCCACTCCTGGGGTCGTGTAGTAATTTTTGATGTTAGAAGGGGGTCATGGTGCAATGAAGTTTGAGAACCCCTGCTGTAGAGCTTGCAAGTCCATTCAGTCCTACTTCTTGTTCAGCCAATCGCTAAGAGAAACAAGTTTGTTTACATTTGCAGGAGATAATGCTGCCCGCCTCTTGTTTACAATGTCACCTGAAAGTGAGAGCAGGTGTTCCCATGGCACTTTTGTAGCCTGCATTGCAAGGTATTTACGTTCCAGATATGCTGAACATTTGTATGCCTCTTCATGCTTCGGCCACCGTTCCAGAGGACATGTTTCCATGCTGATGATGCTCATTAAAAAAAATGTGTTAATTACATTTGTGACTGAACTTCTTGGGGGAGAGGTGTATGTCTCCTGCTCAGTTTTACCTGCATTCTAGCATATATTTCATGTTATAGCAGTCTGATGATGACCCAGCATGTTGTTCGTTTTAAGAACACTTTCACTGCAGATTTGACAAAACGCAAAGAAGGTACCAATGTGAGATTTCTAAAAATAGCTACAGCACTCAACCCAAGGTTTAAGAATCTGAAGAGCCCTCCAAAATCTGAGAGATTTCAGAAGTCTTAAAAGAGCAACACTCTTCAGAAACTAAAGAATCCAAACCAGCAAAAAAGAAAATCAGCCTTCTGCTAGCGGCATCTGACTCAGATGATGGAAATGAACATGCGTCAGTCTACACTGCTTTGGATCATTATCGAGCAGAACCCATCATCAGCATGGACGCATGTCCTCTGGAATGGTGGTTGAAGCATGAAGAGACATACGAATCTTTAGCGCATCTGGCACATAAATATCTTGTGATGCTGGCTACAACAGTGCCATGCAAATGCCTGTTCTCACTTTCAGGTGACATTGTAAACAAGAAGCAGGCAGCAATATCTCCTGCACATGTAAACAAACTTGTGTGAGTGATTGGCTGAACTAGAAGTAGGACTGTATGGACTTGTAGGGTCTAAAGTTCGACATTGTTTTATTTTTGAATGCAGTTATTTTTGTACATGATAGAGATTGCACTACAGTACTTGTATTAAGTCAATTGAAAAATACTATTTTTTATTTTTACAGTGCAAATATTTATAATAAAAAATAAATATAATGCACTGTACACTTTGCATTATGTGTTGAAATTGAAATCAATATATTTAAAAATGAGGAAAACCTCCAAAAATATTTTAAATAAATGTTATTCTATTGTTTAACAGTGTGATTAATTATGATTGTTTGTTTTTTGAATCGCTTGACTGCCCTAATTTATACATTATATACATTTACTCTACTTTAAAAACATTTTCCATTAACATGCAGTGTTTTTGTTTCACTAGGATTGTTTTCTTAGCATTTCATAATTCTTATCCCATTTAGACCTACAAGTGTAGACATAAGGTTGAACTTACGACACCAGTCATTTTCCTATCGACAGACTGTGATATCAAATACATGATGATTTACTATAACGTACACGTGGAAAGAGCCGCCCTGAGAAAAAGAGCCCTTATTAAAGTTCACACATTCATTACTAGACAACAGAGCTAAACAATACTTGCCAAATGTATTTGTCTGATTTCTCCAAGTTGCTTTTCAGTGTGACTGATGCCATTAAACTAAGGGTGTCAGTTTTGACAACACTGAACATTTCTTAACATAATCTGACAATAATATGGTAAAATCCCTGGAGTTGCCATGAATTTGATTAGACATTTCCTCTGGTGCTTTCTCCATAGATAGGTTTCTTGAGTTCCATTAATCTTGTCCTTGTTTATTTAAGTCACAGCAATTAGGATTTAGTGCTAGAAATTTCAATGGTCTATCCGTGCAATTCATCATATATATATTATATAGTATTGTGACCTCCAACTGCTAAATTCTAGGTTCCTTATGCAAACATTGAAAGTGTTCAAAATTGGTGATGTAAGTGACTTAGGTGCTAAATTTTCTTAGTTAAAATCCCATTACTTCTTGACCAAAACAACATGGGATGGGAGAGAATTGACACAGTTGTGTGCAGAGGTGTCATTTTAATGTGTTAAAGAGCTTATTTTTGCATGCCATTCATTTCTGTCTTGCTTGATAATTCTTCATTTGTTGTATTTGATTTAATGTAGCTAGGGGGTGGGGGAACTTTGATTCTTTGTTTGCTGTTATATACTCTCTAGGTGGGTAATCTGTCACCAGCAGTGTGACACTACAGTAGTTTGTCAGAGCAAACTGCAGTGATATAGGGCATATGTTTATACACCTCTACCCCGATGTAACGCGGTCCTCACGAGCCAAAAAATCTCACCATGTTATAGGTGAGACTGCGTTATATTGGGGTAGAGAGAGGAACTGCTCCCCGCTCCAGCTCACCTCCACTCTGCCTCCGCCTCCTCCCTCCCAGGCTTGCCTCACCAAACAGCTGATTGGTGCAGCAAGCCTGGGAGGGAGGAGAAGCAGAGGTGAGCTGGGGCCGGGGGACCACGGGCAGGGCCGCAGCAAGTAACGGGCGGGCACAGAGGAACCGCTTGCAGTAACATGAATTCAGATATAACGAGGTAAAGCAGCCCCGTCCCCCGGAGCGCTGCTTTACCGCGTTATAGCCGAATTCATGTTATATCGGACCACATTATATCGGGGTAGAGGTATACTGATAAAGATGGCTTCTTTGTGGCGGTGGAATTTAAGTTAACTAAACTTATTCAAATTTCCTCCCCTACCCACTCAAAAAAATTGTACTGAGCTGTGAATGAATCTTGTTTCTTAGAAAATCCAACACTCCCACCATAAAACAATTACACACTTATAATCATGGGAGGTTAATAAAGGTAGCACTCGGTGCTAGAGACACAAGGTGGGTGAGGTAATATCTTATTGAACCAACTTCTGCTAGTGAGAGACATGAGCTTTCAAGTTTACACAGAGCCCTCTTCAGGTCTGGGAAACTAACTCAGGCCAGGTCTACACTGCAGATCTATATTGGTATAACTACCTTGCTCAGGGGTGTGAAAAATCCACACCCCACGTGACATAGTTATTATGGCCTAACCTCCGTGGAGACAACGCTATGTCGATGGGAGAGCTTCTCCCAAAAAGCAAAAGATTTGCCTTTGATGATCATTAAGGTAGTAACAATTTGTTTTTTCTTGTTTGACAGTCCAAAGCAGCATATGTACTCTTCTACCAGAGACAGGACACTATCAGTGGAACTGGGTTTTTCCCTCTTGACCGGGAAACTAAACAAGGTGCTTCAGCTGCCACAGGCATCCCATTAGAGAGTGATGAAGACAGCAATGAGAATGAGAATGATATAGAAAATGAAAATTGTATGCACACTAACTAATAGAAGACCTAGAAGCCATAAAAAGAAAGACTTTCTCACTGGAGATATCTATTGAAAGAATGAAATTGCCCACCAAATTAAAAATAAAATCTGAGATGGGGAATTTCAGATAACAGAATGTAAATCCTTTATTGCATTTTAATATGTGCAGTACTTGAAGTGAAACACAATGAAAACTTAAACAGAAATTGTCTCTAATACATTTACAGTCTTGTATTCACAAGCTATCTATAGGATATCACAAATAAACCCCTTTTAAGTTTTCTGCTACTGTTTTGATGAATTATGTTTTCTTCATTTGGGATGTGAGTTAACTAAAATGTTAAATTTGTGGACTTTGGTCATTTATTTTCTTAGTATTACAAGAATACTACGGTGGAGAGACTAGTTTTTGGATGATTTTATTCATGTATATTAGGCTGTCACATGTACTACTATTATTTAGCTAGTACATGTGGCATAAATATGAGAAGTAGTATTCCTGAAACACCAAATTTTCAAGTTTCTCCCTAGAAATTAATGTTGACCAATTTTAAACTCAATCATGATAGAAGAAAATATCTTGAAAAGGTGTTTTAACCTTTTGTGGTATAGTTAAACATCCAGAATATTATGTTGATCTTATTGCTGCTGTGGAACAGGTTCTGGATTTCATGCTGAATTAACAAACGTTTTTCAATTAAATGTAAGTATCCCTTGTTGCTTGTTGGATCTACTCTGTTGACATTATAATTCCTGTTACCTTGCTTATAAGCCATGCATAACTTTAATCTGGTGTCACTCCAAAATTTAAAATTGTGCTGTAAGTCATCCCCCCACTGTGGGAAGTTTGGCAGCTTTCAAACTATTTTGTAATAGGGACAGATTTAATAGTATTCTGTATCCATAGTAATGACTTTGTGTCAGGCTTAGATAAAAGATTTTTTTCCATATAACTTGCCTTTAAATTGTGAATGAACAATTGGTTTTAAAGGTAGGTCTGTTAATTTTCTTTGTGTGTTCCTGATGGAATTCACCATAGCCTTACAGCTTATCTCAAAAGGTAACTTATTATAGGAGAATTGGCATTTGCATGTTCAAGAGTCAGAACCTGTACAGTATATAAAGCATACAAACCTTGAATTGGATTTTAGTTAACCATGTTCAAGGATCCAGGATGCCAAAAATAAGTGAGACAGTTTGAAACATTTTTAATTTGCTGCTTTCCCTTTGATCTAGTTGGACGAATGTATTGTTGATTTGTATACAATACTGCCTTTGATAGGAGCTCTTAAGTGTGGGGGCACACTTCACATATCTACTACCTGAAGAATTGCTTTGTGTCCCACTGTTATGAAAAGCAAAAAGTATGATGTTCTTCACTTGAACTAATCAAATACAATAGGTTATAAATTGTGTATTGTAAATAAAAGTTCACTCTGTGAGTGCACATTTTGGTAAATTATTTATTTATGTTAGCATTAAAAAGTTTAAAAAATTGCATTTGACCAGGATATAAATGAGGTATGTTGGACATGGCTTTGCATTATACCTTGATATTAAAGCTGGTGTTTCATCCTGGTATTTTAAAGCTGCTTTCTGAGTTTTTTTTTAATGTAAACTAACCTCCTGCATGACAGAGGTTAAAATTTTGTCTGCACTTGAGTTCACTTGGGTTTACATTTGAAATGCGCATGTTTATTTAATACAGATTTCAATAAAGCTATTCAAGGCCTTATTTAGTCTTTCAATTTCTTACTAAAATAAATCTTGCCAAAAGGTTTTGCTTAATGGGTAGATGACCAAATGCTACCAGAACCTACATAATCTTTGGTTACAACATGGTCATTAATGGCTAATCACAATAAGATGGGTGGTATTTCCAGGCAACAAGTGGAACATGTGAAATGACTTGGTTTTTTTCTGCCATATATCTAGCTCCAAGAGGCCCAAAAGGCAGTAAGATAAATTCTTAAAGTTAATGTCACATGATGTAAGAGAGCTAAATCACTACATCTATTATAAAGATGGTCACTAAAAATGTAGTGTTTCAACTGTAATAAAGAATAATTAGCACTCAAAAATAAGGTACCATCTTAAGTTTGACATAAGTTTGAGACATAGGAAATGTGGCTCTAATTCTGAACGCATGAGAAAAGTTAGTTTCTGAGTTGTAATGTTTGGAAAAATATGTTTAAATATTATTTAAATGAAATAGTTAAAGCAACCTATTTTTCAGATACTGAGCTTCAAGCTTATGAGAAGAACCTAAATCTGTAGCCCACACTTACTGCCTGCATTGCTGGTGGTAAATTTAAGTTTCTCAGTTGGTTGTAAATTTCAACCTCTCTGATAGAAAATATTGCTTACTTTTTGCAGTGTTTCTAAAAATATTGCTTATTTTCGGCAACATTCCTATATGTTGCCTCTGATAACTGAAAAAGCCCCATATCGTGATTCTAGTAGTGTGAGAAGTGGGCTTGCATTCAGGAGACCTAGATTCCCAACTCTGTCACTTTTCTCCCACCCAGTCCTTGTTTGGCACAGCTGGAGTTTTTTGGAGTCTTTTTTTCCCTTTGCCTTGAAAAACATTTCTGTGAATATCACCAGTATAGTGGCTATTGAAAAATATGCAACTGTGGCTTCAAAATGTTTTCTTAGGGTGGGACATAGACAGAAATTATTTGATCTCATCTGTTTTGGGCCATGACTAGTTGGACTGCAATACATGTTTCCATATTGGTAGCATATGTGTATCCCCTTCTGCTATGCTGAGCAGTCATTAGCCACAGCTCAGCATCAGTCCAACTTTTTGAAGTATTACCATTTATGTATAGTAGTTTTGTTTATTCATTTTAAGAGCTAACTTTGGAAACGCTCATTTTGCTGGCAAACAGGCTGTGGCCAAGTAGAAGGGGTTTCCTGGCAACATAAGCTGTGTTTTGTATGCAGAGGGGCTTGTCTGCAGCAAGGGAGATTTAGGAGATATTAGGAAAAGATATTAGGAAAAACTTTCTAACTATAAGGGTAGTTAAGCTCTGGAATACGTTACCCAGGGAGGTTGATGACTTCTCAAGGTCCCTTCCAGCCCTACAGCAACTTAAATATGTTTTTCCAGGAGCACTTTTCCATGTTGTCAAGTTGCCATGTCAGTAGTTTAAAAGAATAATTAGAAACAAAATTTTAGTACTTTTGCTTTCAAGGTGGTAATGTATAGGCCTGAAGCTCTAAGTTATGCTAAAGGTTTGTTTATTAAGACACACATAAAACTTTGTGACATTAGGCTAGGAAAGATCATAAAAAATGTTAACAAGCAGATTTTACATTACTTAGAGCGAAAATATATCTAAAGGTGGTAATCTATTTTTGCAACTACTTAAATATATATGCTTGTAGTCAGGGAGTATTATATTTGCACCACCTGCAAAATGTAGGAAAGACCCTATGGTTGTGCTTGTTCTCTATATAACTCACACGGAGAACAAAAAGTTTTAAAAAAACCTAAAGAGTTCAACTGGCAACTTGAGTGTTAGAAACAGAACCTGCTTCCTCTCTCACAATTTACAAAAAGCAAAAGATAAGATTAATAAGAGTACAGCATACTTTAAAAAAAAGAAAAGAAAAAAGTAGGAACTTAGGAAGTCAAAGAAAGGTGCAAAGAGTTACCAAAAAATAGCTTTAGTGTAACAAAGTGGGAAGCTTCCATGAATCATGCTAAATACACAGGCGACCTCTTCCAAAAACAGCTAAAATAACTTGTCCTAGATCTTGTATGTTCAAATGCTTTGCTATTTACCTTGCTAATTTTCATGCCTTTATAAACTCCTTCCTTTCTGATATTTCTTTAATAGCTAACCACTGGCTTATTCTTCCTTATTTTCTTTCTTCTCTTTAATTATGCTATTGTAAAGCAGGTTTATAATTGATCTAAATTATAGGATTTAATTCTAACAATGTACTGGTGTCTACATTGAATTGTTTAGTTTGGAGAGCACCCTGGTGACTGAATGCTGCAGCCACCTCCGCTGACGAGCCACCTCCGGCGCGACACACGCTGGCCTTGTGTCTCCAGAGGCACTGCCCAGAGCCCCTGAGGAGATTGCATGGTGCGGGATGCCGATCCCTGCTGGTAATGCTAGCGCAAAAACACCAAGGCGGCGCATCTCACTGCCATTGGTAACAGCTATTCAGGAGCAACAGCTGGGTGCTGCAGGGAGAGGCTGCTGCTTTGTCCTCCCAGTCTCCACCCATTCTTTGGAGGCTGCATTTGGGAAATGCTGTTCTAAAATAACTCAATTGCTATTTCAAATACTCAAAAACTGGTATTTTGGCTAACTTGGGATCAATCACCCCCCATCTTAATGACAATGATTTAAAATTAATTGTATTTCAATGGCCAGTCTCCTAAATATTTTATTTTGTATTTGCCCATGTTTAATCCTTCCAGCTAAGTATTTGTTAGGTTGGCAGCTGGCCACTCAATAGGATATTAATGTTATAATGCATATACTGGAATATTTTGTATATTGTGATGAATCCAGGATTTGAAGAGCCCCTCACACAGCCTGTTGCTCTGTTAAGGAAAATTTGTATGTATGTAAGTGTGATGTGATTGGAATCACAATTCCAGTCTGTGGATATGCTTGACTAGAAGAAGAGTCCAACAAGATCAGTGAGTTAGTCCCTACTGTGTCTTGCCTGGCTCACCAAATAGCATAATCCAGTTGTGAAGATAACCAGTAACATGAAGGGGATATGACTGTGTGGTACCTAGCCACAAAAACTACCAGTATGGCTTTCTAACATATCCAGTTACTAACAACTTCCGTTTTACACCTCTGGGAAAAATTATCATTGAACACAGTTATTACTACTGTCTCAATTTGGAAAAAAGAAACCACAATTGATAGTATTTCAAAAGAAACACATCTTGACCAAATGTACCCCAATTCAAGGTCCACATAAATCCTTTAATTCTAAATTTTAAGATAAGATAAAAAGAATATCGTGTTATTTAATTAGTAAGAGTATGGCCTAGTCCAAGGAACAATTGAAAGTCTAATTCAAAATGGTAATCCTGAAGTATTGATAATTCCCATGCGTTTAAAAGATACAATTTTCTTGTGTTAATATTATTATGCTGTATTAATTCTGTTATGCAACTTACAAATAATAGTGCAAAAGCAAAAAAAAAAAAAACCAACCTGCCTTAAGGTATTAAATGGAGCTACTAAATGAACATTTCAAATCACACCAAAGATTAATGAGGTAAAGGTGTCATAATAAACTGTTACGGTGACAAGCAGAGGAGGGTGTTAACACATAGGCCTAAAGCTCTATGTGATACTAAAGAATTGTTAATCAAGACTCCTATGAAGCTTTGTGAAGCTAGGCTAAGAAAGCTGCTAATAAATGTTAGCAAAAACATTTGACATTAGATATATTTTTCCCTCTATAAGCAAAGTAGGGCTGTTGATTAATTGCAGTTAAGTCACATGATTAACTCAAAAAATTAATCACAATTAAAAAAAGTAATTGCAGTTTTAATCGCACTGTTAAACGATAGAATACCAATAGAAATTTATTAAATATTTTGGATATTTTCCTACATTTTCATATGTATTGCATTCTGTGTTGTAACTGAAATCAAAGTCTATATCATTTTTTGTTACAAATATTTGCACAGGAAAAATGATAAAAAATAGTATTTTTCAATTCATCTCATATGAGTACTGTAGTGCAATCTTTGTTGTGAAAGTGCAACTTACAAATGTAGATTTTTTTTGTTACATAACTGCATTCAAAAACAGAACAATGTAAAACTTCAGAGCCTACAAGTCCACTCAGTCCTGCTTCTTGTTCAGCCAATCACTCAGACAAACAAGTTTGTTTACATTTACAGGAGATAATGCTGCCCTCTTATTTACAATGTCACCAGAAAGTGAGAAAAGGTATTTGCATGGTACTTTTGTAGCCGGGGCATTGCAAGGTATTTACATGCCAGATATGCTAAACATTCGTATTGTGAAGCAAAGAGATTCTTTCCCCTAAGAATCAGGCAGGCACAGATAGTACTGAAGGGGGTTTATTTACGGTACCGGGAAGACTGACAAGCAGCTTCAAAGGTGTGGGGTTACAGTGACCAATATTTACCTTTCTCTTATCACTTCACTTGCATTTATCTTGTTCTTACGGAGACAAACATTGTTTCAGAGACAGAAGGCACTTAATATGACAGTGGCAGGAACAATACATATGCATCAGAACTATTTTGAGTACATGAATTATCCATGACTACCTTAAGGTGAAGGGGTGGGGTGGGGGTGAGTGTTTACAGATATCCAGAAGGGTGTGAAGGAAGGGTTTGTTCTGTTCTGAGAGCCGAGTTACTGGGCGGACATTTGACCATATAAGTTTATCAAGTGTTTACAGTTGTCAGTGTCCTTGGGCTTCTGGTGTTTCTGCTTGTTAGTTACGTGGGTTTCTGTTTCAGCTGCTAACTGAATTTCAACTCTTGAATAACAGTGTGCCCTTTCATGCTTTGGCCACCATTCCAGAGAACATGCTTCTGTGCTAATGACACTCATTTAAAAAAAGAACGCATTAATGAAATTTGTGACTGAACTCCTGGGGGTGAGTTGTATGTCCCCTGCTCTGCACCTGTCCTCTGGAATGCTGGCCAAAGCATGAAGGGACATATGAATCTTTAGCGCATCAGGCACATAAATATCTTGCGATGCTGGCTACCACAGTGCCATGAGAACAGCTCTTCTCACTTTCAGGTGACATTGTAAACAAGAAGCGGGCAGCATTATCTCCTGCAAATGTAAACAAACTTGTTTGAGCGATTGTCTGAACAAGAAGTAGTACTGAGTGGACTTGCAGGCTCTGATATATTACATTGTTTTATTTTTGAATGCGTTTTTTATATATAAGTTTACATTTGTAAGTTCAACTTTCATGATAGAGATTGCACTACAGTACTTGTATCAGATTAACTGAAAAATACTATTTTGTTTTTTACAGTACAAATACTTGTAATCAAAAATAAAGTGAACACTGTATACTTCGTATTCTATGTTGTAATTGAAATCAACATATTTGAAATTGTAGAAAACATCAAAAAAATTTAAATAAATGGTATTCTATTATTAACAGATAAATCATGCAATTAATTGTGATTAATTTTTTTAATTGCTTGACAGCCTTAACTGTCAGCAAACCAAAAAAATTAATTATTTGCCCAGCTCTACATACAAACATATCAGAATGTGGTTGATATATTTCTCCTAGGTGCAAAAGTATCTCTTGGTCTCCAGTGACATTTTCAAACCATTTTGCATAGATCTATTAAACGTATTAACTTTCATTTTCAGACATGACTAATCATTTTGAGTGCTTCAATTTTTGGGTGCCCAACTTGAGACACATTAAGGGACCTGATTTTTGGAAAGTGCTGAATCCCATTGGCCCACATTGACCAGCTGGGTTTACTGCTGACTTTCTCTGTGTGTTGTACCAATTTCCTTCAGTCATTTCCTTTCTCTATTTAGCTTGTAAGATAATACTTAGTGCTGCCATGAGTGCAGGCTAGATAACATCTGGAGGACCCTTCCAGTCCTACGATTCTATGATTCTTCAGGACAAAGGTCATTCGTTCTGTGAATTTGTACAACACCCACACAGTGTTTTTAAGAGCACTTGCCATATGTATAAAAAGCATAAGAATTGCAGATACAGCCATAAGTTCAGCAATGCTGTGCTTCCTCAATATATTTGACAGGTTTAAACAACAACAAAAAAACCCACCTTTTCAGAGGGTAATTCTGTTCAGACTGACTGCCAGTTACAACAAACACTTCTGACACAACTGGTTGGCCTGATGTGTATTAATCGTTAGCGCTAATTTGTACAGTGATTTGGGAGTTTTCCCTTCTTGCAGCTATCTACTATTAAGGGAAGCATATGGCTCTATGGCGTTAGTAGGGTTTTTTTGGATGTCTTCCAGATTTTCTATGAAGTATGTTTTTTTCTGTTTCTGTGTTGCCTTGTTATCTGAACAACAAGATTTACACTGAGTTGGGTCACTGATTGTAAACACAGCAGCAACTGAGCAAAGATATACATATGGTGAAGGGCTTCTGAGTGAAATGTAGAAAAATAAATGTTTCAATAGGAAGTGTATTATTCTTTATATAGCAATAAAGGTGTGTGTGATACTTTACAGACAGAAAGATAAGACCCCATTACCCCAAGAAGCTCATAATCCAAGCTCCCTACCCTAAGGAGTTTATAATCTAGATCAGGGGTCGGCAACCTTTCAGAAGTGGTGTGCCGAGTCTTCATTTATTCACTGTAATTTAAGGTTTCACGTGCCAGTAATACATTTTAACATTTTTAGAAGGTCTCTTTCTATAAGTCTATAATATATAACTAAACAATTGTTGTATGTAAAGTAAATAAGGTTTTTTAAATGCTTAAGCATCATTTAAAATTAAATTAAAATGCAGAGCCCCCCCAGACCGGAGGCCAGGACCTGGGCAATGTGAGTGCCACTGAAAACCAGCTTGTGTGCTGCCTTCGGCACCCGTGCCATAGGTTGCCTACCCCTGATCTGGATAGTTGATGTTACAATTTGTTATAGGCCTGCCTGAGTGGCAATTAAGTGGTCAAATATTTATCTGGTTTTGAGGAGGGTTGTGCAGGAGGTGTATATAAGAGAGACTGATTCAGGCATAAGCAGGCAGCATGAAAGAACAGGGCCTGAAAAATCCACTCACCTGCTATAGATTGGAAACTCTGCTGGGTGAGTGCATCTCCCTCTGCAGAATCAAAGCTTTCATTTTAAAAGATAATTGTATTCAGTTAATACATCTGTAGATTTAAATAGCATTATATATGACCAAATACTATTCAGCAAATATATTGCTCAGCTAATACTCATTGAATATATTCAGCGAATACTTTTTCTGCTATTTGCTATTATTTCTGCTTAAATAGAAAGTTGATTGGCAATATGTTGCAATTTAATACAGGGCAGAATTAAGAGTATACAATGTTTTATTCTTTTAAAGTATAGATTAATTTTGGCAGAATGTTCCATCAAGAAAATTGAACTGAAAGGTTTCAAGGCTGGAATTTCAAAACTTTTAATTTAGATCAAAAATGTCAAAAGTAAACATTCTGACATTTCTGGGTCAAAAAATTTCAGAACACTTTATTTTGTCAAAAGTTTCAATATTTCAACATTTCATCCCAATTTAGGACAAAAAAACCAATTGTCACAGTATTGGAATTTTCTACAGGGCAATTTCCATCGCTGATCAATTCTACTAGAGGCCTTGTTTAGGTTGGGTTCCCATGAACTAGTCATTGTTCAGATATATAATAAATGACAGTCACTGCCCTAAAGAGTGCAGTTACTTGCAGTGCGATATATGTATAAGATTCTGGACTCTCCAGATATACTTGGTAGCCATTTTCCTTTATATATTTGACAGTCAGAATGATGTATTCAGGAGGATAGTGCTGAGTGTAGAGAGAATGTAGCAGGATCCACTGCCCATTGAAACCAGAAATCTAGAGGGGGGGGGGGGGGAAATGTTAACTGAGATCATTTCTCTGAGACACCAAATGAGTATTTTGACTTTCTAAACCAGAACACTAACAGTGGATACTGAGACAGTGATAAAGGCTAACTTGAGACACAAAAATCACTGTGGGTCCTCTAGCCAGTAACATGCAATCTAGTGTTTTACTGAACTTTTAATTTATTGGCAGGGATGCCCAATACCGGATTTTCAGTGTAAATAAGCATCAAGGAAAGTCTCTAGCACATAGTTAATGTATAGTAAATATAATATATTACCTAAGTATTCTATGTTAATATAACTTATTTCAGTCATCCGAGATACTTCAGGTACAACTGGGATAGATTTGGTTCAATTACATTATAGGTATTACCATACTGATTAGGTACGGGAAGGAAGGATGGGCTAGTGGATGGAGAACTGGACTGGGACTTGAGACCTTGGTTCAATTCCGAGTTCAGCCACAGAATTCTTATGATCTGGGCAAGCCTCTTAATTCCTCTGACTTATCTTCTGTAAAATGGACGTGAAGGATGTGGGGTTTTCTGTAATATTTTATTAATATTATATGTCAATCTGATTGTTTTTCTGTTTACTGGAGTATTACAAAGGGTTAATTCAAGCAGGAGGTAGGCATCTACACAGAAGACAGTAGACTTCAAAGCAGCAGGTTTTCTGCATTATCCTTTAAGTATTTGTAATTGGGCTATTTGACATTATCTCCCACCCCCTGGTATGCTGACCAAAGCAGTTTGGACAGACTCAAGTGGCAGAGAAGACAAAGGACTTAGCAGTCTTTCACAGAGGGCTTGTCTCCACAAATATAGTTTGTAGCAAGCTGGGGTGTGAATCTACCTCTCACTAGACCCTACTGTGTCTATGTGGACCCTACTGATGCATATTAATGTTTGTTAATGCACTTTGATCAAGTCCTGTTTCAAAGAGGATTAGATCAAAGCACATTAATGAACTGTTAATGTGCATCAGCAGGGTTCAAATGGAGGTAGGTCATAGAGAATTTAGAAGACAGCCAGAGGGTATGGCTACACTTGAGAGTTGCAGCGCTGGTGGAGGCTTTCCAGCGCTGCAATTAGTAACTGTCCACACCTGCAGGGCACATCCAGCGCTGCAACTCCCTGACTGCAGCGCTGGCTGTACACCTGGGTCTGCTTGGGGTATAACGATTGCAGCGCTGGTGCTGCAGTGCTGCTCTTAAAGTGTGGCCACACACCAGCGCTGTTATTGGCCTCCAGGGTATTAGGAGATATCCCAGAATGCTTTTAACTAAATTACTCTCTTTGTTTTGTTATGATGCCTCTCTCTGTTTTGTTCTGAACTCGGGGCTCCGGGAGCGGCTTATCTAAAAAACAAACACAGTTCCTGTTTGCTGTGATCAATCTGTAACTGACTGTGAACAATCAATTGAGATAACCCACTACCTTGCTGTGAATGAGGCACGCAGGGGGATGAGTGTTTGCTTGAGGAGAGAAACAGCGGGGGCAGGGCGGAGAAAGGGAGTCCGTTGGAGCAGCTGCTTATCTGGTCTGCAGGCTGTTTGAAGTTAAGAGTAAGGGGTCGGGGAAATTTTCAGATTTTGCAAGGCAGGGAGCTGATACACAGTGTCGGCTCCAAAAATCCACTCACTCTCTCTCCCCCACTCCCTGTCACACTCCACCCCACCCCCCTCTTTTGAAAAGCACGTTGCTGCCACTTGAACGCTGGGATAGCTGCCCATAATGCATCACTCCCAACAGCGCTGCAAATGTGGCCACACTGCAGCGCTGGTAGCTGTGAGTGTGGCCACACACCAGCGCTTTCCCTACACAGCTGTACGAAGACTGCTGTAACTCCCAGCGCTGCACACCTGCAAGAGTAGCCATACCCAGAAAAACCAATGACACAGAGCCATGTTTCTTTTAGTAGTAGAAAGATACTGCAAGAGAAAACCTAATTGCTCATCAAAAAGAATGAGGAGTACTTCTGGCACCTTAGAGACTAACAAATGTATTTGAGCATAAGCTTTCGTGAGCTAAAACCCACTTCATCGGATGCATGCAGTGCAAAATACAGTAGGAAGATATATACACACACCGAGAACATGAAAAAATGGGTGTTGCCATACCAACTGTAACGAGTGTAATCAATTAAGGTGAGCTATTGTCAGCAGGAGGAAAAAAAGCTTTTGTAGTGATAATCAGGATGGCCCATTTCCAACAGTTGACAAGAAGGTGTGACAGGTTTCAGAGTAGCAGCCGTGTTAGTCTGTATCCGCAAAAAAGAACAGGAGTACTTGTGGCACCTTAAAGACTAACAAATTTATTTTAGCATGAGCTTTCGTGAGTTACAACTCACTTCTTCGGATGCATAGAATGGAACACACAGACAGGAGATATTTATACATACAGAGAACAGTAGGGGGGGAATTAGCATGGGGAGATATTTTACTTTGTATAATGACCCATCCACTCCCAGTCTTTATTCAAGCCTAATTTAATGGTGTCCAGTTTGCAAATTAATTCCAATTCTGCAGTTTCTCATTGGAGTCTGTTTTTTGTTGGAGTGACTTTGAGGTCTGTAATTGAGTGACCAGGGAGGTTGAAGTATTCTCCGACTGATTTTTGAATGTTATAATTCTTGATGTCTGATTTGTGTCCATTTTATTCTTTTGCATAGAGACTGTCTGGTTTGGCCAATTTAGATGGCAGAGGGGCATTGCTGGCATATATCTCATTGGTAGATGTGCAGGTGAATGAGCCTCTGATAGTGTGGCTGATGTGATTAGGTCCTATGATGGTGTCCCCTGAATAGATATGTGGACAGAGTTGGCAACGGGCTTTGTTGCAAGGATAGGTTCCTGGGTTGGTGTTTTTGTTATGTGGTGTGTGGTTGCTGGAGAGTATTTGCTTCAGGTTGGGGGGCTGTCTGTAAGCGAGGACTGGTCTGTCTCCCAAGATCTGTGAGAGTGAGGGATCGTCCTTCAGGATACATTGTAGATCCTTGATGATGCAATGGAGAGGTTTTAGTTGGGAGCTGAAGGTGACGGCTAGTGGCGTTCTGTTACTTTCTTTGTTGGATCTGTCCTGTAGTAGGTGACTTCTAGGTACTCTACTGGCTCTGTCAATCTGTTTCTTCACTTCAGCAGGTGGGTATTGTAGTTGTAAGAACGCTTGATAGAGATCTTGTAGGTGTTTATCTCTGTTTGAGGGATTGGAGCAAATGCGGTTGTATCTTAGAGCTTGGCTGTAGACAATGGATTGTGTGGTGTGATCTGGATGAAAGCATGTAGGTAAGTATAGCGGTCAATAGGTTTCCGGTATAGGGTGGTGTTTATGTGACCATCGCTTATTAGCATTGTAGTGTCCAGGAAGTGGATCTCTTCTGTGGACTGGTCCAGGCTGAGGTTGATGGTGGGATGGAAATGGTTGAAATCATAGTGGAATTTTCTTTTCCATGGGTCCAGATGATGAAGATGTCATCAATGTAGTGCAAGTAGAGTAGGGGCGTTACGGGACGAGAGCTGAGGAAGCATTGTTCTAAGTCAGCCATAAAAATGTTGACATACTGTGGGGCCATGCGAGTACCCATAGCAGTGCCACTGACACTAACCTTAACCAATGAGAAGGTTAATGTACGCCTCTCTGTTCATTCCTAGTTTTTATTGCACATTTCCAGTTTTGTCTTTCTGTATCAGCATCCATTTACAGCTTGCTGCAAGGCAAAATCCTCTCCAGCTTGACTCTACCTTCTCCTATAGTGAAAAAACTCCACAAATTCCTACAGAAGACATAACCTGTAGAAACCATTTACTATATCTCATATTTGTATAGTAGTGTGACTCAAGTATGATAAAAGAACAGGAGTACTTGTGGCACCTTAGAGACTAACAAATTTATTTGAGCATAAGCTTTCGTAGGCTACAGCCCACTTTGTAGCCCACGAAAGCTTATGCTCAAATAAATTTGTTAGTCTCTAAGGTGCCACAAGTACTCCTGTTCTTTCTGCGGATACAGACTAACACGGCTACTACTCTGAAACCTGTCAAGTATGATAAGTATTATATCCAATAATTTCTGTATGTATATTCATAATGCACACAGGAATGTTAGTAAAAGGCTTGAAAGGAGAAAGTAAACTTGGGATTCTCCATCCTTGGGGCCTAGTTCTGCTGCCACTGAAAACAATAGATTTGCCATTTTCTTCATTGGCAAGAGGACTGAGTCCTTAAATGCAGATTAGGACTAGGCATATACCCACTGGGATAGAATAGGAGGAATTGACACCTGGAATTAATATAATCAGCTACCTTAATATCTTTAATTTAATAAAAGGGACTGAGACACATCCTTTGGAGCATGCATGTGTAATGGTTTCCTGAGGGAACTTTCTAAGTCATAAGATCTCTCTTGGATATTTTAGCTGGCACCTGGCCATGAAGCAACACTGTGATTCCTCTCACTGTTCACCACAAAATATCCTGTAATTTAATATGTATTCTCTGGGAACAAAATGCATATTATAAAGCAATTTAACATGTTTCTACTCCAAAATGTGACCATGGACTTGTCTACTACTTTAGACAAGAAAGTCTCACTACTTTAACTTAAGATATGATTTTAAACTGATTTAGTTAAATGAGTGCAAGAGGTTGAGTGGACACTCTTATTTTAGGTTTAAACCAGGCTTATTTTGGTTTAGGTTAATTTGATTGGGAACAGTCTTAGATTGAACCAAAATAAGCCACTTCTGAACTGCAATAAGAATGTCCACACAGGGATTTGCACCAGGTCAAATTGGTTAAAAAAAATTGTTTAAAACTGATTTAAGTCAAACAGGTGCCACTTCTCCATTTAGACAAGGCCGCTGTCAAAACAAAGAGGAAGGCTTGTCCTGTGGTTAAATAACTTATTCTCTCTGGACCTTTGTTAACCACCCATCAGGATAATAATCCTTCCTTTGCCCAACTTGTCTATTTATACTGTAAACTCCTTGGGGCAAGGATGTCTTTTACTATGTGGCTGTACAGTGCCTAGGACAAAGAGATTCCAGTCTTGGCTAGGGCCATAATTAAGGCTGTGCGTCTTTCACAGAGGTCATGGAAGTCATGAATTCAGTGACTTTTTGGGACTTCTGTGACTTCTGCAGCAGCCAGTGTGGCTGATCCCCCGCGTCACCTGAGGAGCTGGGATGGCCCCAGGGCCAGCTGCACTGGCTGCTGCTTGGGCAGCCCCAGGTATCTGGCCCTAGGTGCCACTGGAGCAGCAACAATCCCAAGCACGGGCCTCGAGCTACAGTGGGGCCTTGGGCCGTTCCACCCCCCTAAGCTGCAGCAGAGTCCCTGACTGCCCCCCTGGAGCAGCAGTGGCACCCTTGGACCCTCCTCCCCAGGGCAGCAGCAACACCTTGGAGGCCCCTCGCCAAGCACCTATAGTGCCTGGGAGCCCACCAGAGAACCTAAGAGTTAGTCAGGGGTATTTATAGTACAAGTCATGGGCCATGAATTTTTGTTATTGCCTGTGATCTGTCCATGACTTTTACTAAAAAATATCTGTGACTAAACCGTAGCCTCTGGAATAAGGTAGTGTGTGAATATAAAGCAGAATAGCTATTCCCTTTTTCCAAAACTATTCTGGAATAATTCCATGTGTAGACAAGCCCTTACTCAACAGGTCTGCTCCTGTTGTGTTTTCAGACATATCTGCAGACTCTAATGACAAAATCATGTTTTTTACACCTGTTAACACTGCACAGACAACACAGCTATGGAAGAATGAGAGAAATTATGTTCCTTCTAGTGTGAGAGAATTGAGCTGAAAATTGAAGATGAAATCAGGTTGAGCCTAACTAACATATGTCCCCAGCTGGAAAAACTGCGCAATGAGAAGCAGGTACAGCCATCCAATTAAGAAGATGCCTGGTCTGCAAGTTATTTTATATTTTATGTACAATATTTGATTCTTTTCTAATTAGTAGAGAATAGGGTTGGGTCTTTACTTACACAGCACAGAAATTCAGATTTTACACTAAAAAAAATTGAATACATAATATAGTTTTCAAAGGTGGAAAATATTTTTTAACTCAAGTAGTAATACTTTTTTAGCAATTTTGTTACATTCTTGTATTGCTTATAGTTCACTTTTAAACAAAATTGTTTTCCATATTTGAATACCCAATTTTGCTCTCCACATTTTTTAAAGTGTAATTTTACTAAAACTATTTGGTTTCAAAGATCTTGAAGCATTTCTTTGAGTGCATATTGCTAGGACTTTCTATCATTTCAATTGAAGCAGCAAAGAATCCTGTGGCACCTTATAGACTAACAGACGTTTTGCAGCATGAGCTTTCGTGGGTGAATACTTGCATCTGAAGAAGTGGGTATTCAGCCACGAAAGCTCATGCTGCAAAACGTCTGTTAGTCTATAAGGTGCCACAGGATTCTTTGCTGCTTCTACAGAACCAGACTAACACGGCTACCCCTCTGATACTATCATTTCAATTGTATACATTAAAATGAAAAGGAATCATGTATATTATTTACTGTATTATAGTTTATATGTATGTAATAATTAAAATTAATAATTTTCCTCAAGAAGTGTTAACTGTGGGCCACAGTGCCTATTGCAGCTGCACAGGTGGGCCTCAGGGGGAACCCCTGCAATAAAGGTCTATAAAATCATGAATGGTGTGGAAAAAGTAAACAGAGAAGTGTTATTTACCCTTTCACACAATACAAAACCAGGGGTCACCTGATGATATTAATTGACAACAGGTATAATACAAATCAGAGGAAGTACTCTTGCCACACAGTGCACAACAAACTTGTGCAACTCATTGCCATGGGATGTTGTGATAGGTGGGTTCAAAAAAGAACAGGATAACTTCCTGGAAGAAAGGTCCATCAATGCTATTAGCCAAAATGGTCAGGACAGAACCCTATGGTTGAAGTGAAACCAAATCTGACTACCAGAAACTGAGAGCGGAAGATGGGTAGAGCATTCCAAAATTGCCCTGCTCTGTACTTTCCCCCTGAAGCTCTGGTATGGGCCATTGTTGGAGACAGATACTTGCTAAGATGGACTATGGTGTGGCCAGTATGCCAATTCTTACATGCTCTTATGTTCTTACCCAGAATATCATTTAGCCCACTTGTTAGATGCATTTGGAGTATAATGTCCAGTTTTAGTCACCAGAGTTAATTGCATCTGTCTTCAAGCTGTAGAAAGTACGGCAGAGGACAAATACAGTGCTAACTGGAATGGATGGACTTGCATTTTAGATGCAGCACTAAAGCAGCTATAGTTAAAGTTTTGTCATTTTTTATGGATGTGAGGAAACTAACAAAATCTGAGATTTAGTCTTGAAAGAGGATAATTTAAAATTAAATGACATGTCTGAAGTATTTAAAATTAGCTAAGAGATGCTACAAAAGTAAGCTTGATATACTTGGTTGGCAAACCACGACTAAAAAGGGAATAAGAACTTAAAGAAGCAGTATATTAAATTTAGTCAAGTAGCTCTCAGGAATTTAAGCAAAAGTTGGATGGCCATATACATTTTAAGGAGTCAGGAATAATGGCCATTTTTGTATTTGGGAATAGCCTACTACCCTTTCTGGGGGTAAAGAGGAAACCTTTTTAGCTGTTCAGGTTCCCCTCCTCTCACCCCATATTAGCAATAGGTTTGGAGAGGTTTCTGTGTATAGGGGTGTAATGCTGTCTGGAATGGTTCATAGCAGTAAGTGCCAATCTCAGTTCAGACTGTCAGAAAACAGGGCAAATACCTCAAACTGGTGGTATATTCTATAATTAGATTCCACCAAGCCAGTAACAAATGTGCACTCCTAGACTACTATATTAGTCTTACCATGGAGCCAAAGACAGTACCCTTAAGCTCTTCAGCCCCTACTTTACCACCCAAACTAGACTTTGTGATGAAAGGTTATTAAAACCAAAATTCACCACACGTTAGGTTACTTCCCGACCCCTAGGGGCCAGTCACTTACCCCAGGTTAATGGATACTCTTGATCTCACTAAAGACAATGCTGTGCCCAATTTATCTAGTAAACTAATCAAAGATTTATTAGCTAGGAAAAAGAAATGAGAGTTATTGAGAAGTTATGGAAGGTAAAATACATTACGGGTGAGTCTAAGTTTGTAGTCCAAATGATAGAGATGTAGTATCTGCTAGTTCTCTGTAAGTCTCTCAGGGATACCTCTGTCCAATCGCTCAGGATTCCCCCTGTCAAAACCCATCAGTTCAGAGATACAGAATTGCTCCCAGGGTTTATTTTTATAGCTGTTTTCCCTGCAAAGCAGTTTGTCAAGTGTTCCCATCACAGCAGGAGTCTGTAAATTTCCCATACTTTGAAGTTGGCATGCATCTTCATTTGCAGTTCCAAAGCTCCAGTCCCATTAGATGGGCAATTAAATTACAGATACATACAGAATGCATTTAGTTACAGCAATCCGGACCATCTTTCACTAGTTTTCATGAAGTTCTTACACAGTAAGTAAATTCTCATCCTAATATTAATGCACCTGTGATCTAAGATTATCTAATTACAGGGATACATAATGTAACTACATGTAATCTGATAGCAGAAAACAGAATATAGATAAGTGAAGACAATGCCATTAACATTCCCTAGTTTTCATGAATTTAGAGCAAATGTAATTACTGGGCCATATGCCATGTAAATGTAATGTGATAACATCCCCCTTTGTTCTAGTCTAACAAGTGAATTGGTTCATGCATATTAATACACTTAACATTTCTTTGAAACTCTCACAAATGTGAAATGACCTTACTCCAAACTGAGCTGGTCAATCAGTGTCACGGGTGGGGGAGGGGTGTAAACCAAAAATAACAAATTATTTTGGAAAATTTCCATTGGCTTGATATGATGGGGTTGTCATTAAGTCATTTCAGAAATTAAGGGCCTATGGCCTGCTTCTGATTCTATACTAAGTACCTAGAAAAAACAGCTGAGTGACAGGTACTGTGGCACAAGAGATAATGTGACTGACACTATAAACATCATGAACTAGTCTGCCTTTGATTTATAAATTGTAATCTATAGAAATAACTATCTGTATTGTAACACACACAACAGCCAAACTGCAAGGAACTATTTTAGAATCAAATATTTTATATTCCAAGATATTTATAAAAGCAGCAAAGAGTCCTGTGGCACCTTATAGACTAACAGACGTTTTGGAGCACGAGCTTTCATGGGTGAATACCCACTTCGTCAGATGCATGTACATGTATTCACCCACAAAAGCTCATGCTCCAAAATGTCTGTTAGTCTATAAGGTGCCACAGGACTCTTTGCTGCTTTTACAGATCCAGACTAACACGGCTACCCCTCTGATACAAGATATTTATAATTACTGTTCCTAAATGCTGCTGCTGTTGTCTTTATGCAATATTTAAAAAGGTGGGAATACCTGTGTACTTAAAGTTAAGCATATATGTAGTCGTTGCTGATTTGGGGTTTATGTTTCCAAAACAAATACATGCACAAGTATGAAAAAGAAAAACGGAAGTAAATAATTAAGAAAGCTAACTATCAGAAATACTTGACTGTAGTCATAAATTGTATTACAATTATTTCCTCATTCTCTGTAAGGAAGTCATCTGTGTTCTCCTGTGAGCATATAATTTGGGATTGGTCTGTAAATTACCATAAAGACTAAATAGCAGGATGTAATAGTTTATGCAAGAAAGATCTTTAGAAACTATTTAGTTAAGACTTACAGAAGTCAATAGGGCTCCTCTTGTTTATAATTAAGCATACTGGATTAGGGCCTTAGAACTAGGTACCATACATACTTGTTCATTAGCCTGTTCGTTTATAAGCTGACGCCCTCCCCCCAGATAGTTAGGTAAAAATAGCAAAAACTGTATGACCCTTTCATAAGCCGACCCTATATTTCAGGGGTTGGCAAAAGTTTAGCTCCTGGCTGTCAGGGTAAGCAGCTGGCGCGTTGGGACTTCCCGCAGCTCCCATTGGCTGGGAACGGTGAACCGCGGCCACAGGCTGCTGAGGGGCTCCATGCCTGCAGAGGCTCCAGGTCTGCAGACGCTCCAGGTAAACAAAATGACAATGTATTAGATAGTCAATGCAATGATTCCATAGAGTTTAAAATCAAATTTTGGTGTAGACCCGTTTATAAGCTGACCTCTGCTCTCTGATGCGTCACTTTTTTACCATAAATATTCAGCTTATGAACGAGTATATATGGTATCTGATGCTTTCATGTTGTTATGGTATCCAATCTCTCAGTTTAGTGAAATACTATGGTTGAAATCTTGCCCCACCCTGAAACTAAACATTTTAAAACTCAAAGGAGGATATCTTGCTCCCATTGAAGTCAATGGTAAAATTCACTTTAATGTCTTCATTTTTCAACATGTACAATTTTTAAATTAATAGCCACATGATTCAGCATATCTCAAATGATATACAGCAAAACCTTTTGCTGAACATTAAATATATAAATCATTCTCTTTAAAGTGACTTGTCAGCTTTTGACCTCTACAGTGCATATTGAGATTTTTGGTTTTTAAGTCAGTATTGTTAGTTCAAACACCAATTTCAAGCATCGGGTAAGATGCAGGGAAGACTATTGCATTAGTCTCAATTTTTTTACTATGTACTATTTGGTTAACATGTTTCTATAGGAAAGAAAGGGAAAAAGGGAATGCCAATTTGTGAGAGAGACCTTTTTATGTTTGGGTATAAAATACTCATGAAAGTAAACAAGAGAAAATGAATTATGGGAGAGCCATTGCCATGACACAGTGCTGTGTTCTGTTTCACACTTCAAGTGGAAATTCATCTTCTTTGTTTTGTATGAAAACCAGAGTTTGTCTCAATTTTCCTCACAATATTTGAGTAAAGCTTGAATTTTCAGAAGAGTTTAAAGAAAATTGGTTACTTTGTTTCCAAATGATCAATTAGTAAACATTTTTGGGGGCAGTTCTTAAGTCTCATGATTTTTCAGGCCCCTCTATCTTGAAGTCTACAGACCATAGAAAGTAAAAATATGTATGTAATGAGACTTTAGTGGGCTCTCTGGGGTTAGGTAATTATTTTGTTAATTAACAAAAGAAAAAGAAAATTAGTGTTCCTTGTCACAACTGGATGCTTATGCATCACAAATAGCCAACTGTGAAGTAGCAGCTGGTTTGAAGGCCAAGACCTCTACGGAAAAGTTCAGCTGGTTCAGGAGTGAAGCTAAAGTGTGTTCAGGAGCTCACTCCTGAACTGGCTAAACAGTTTCATGGAGAACATCATCTTTCACAAAGCACTACCTACTGTGTAGACTAGAGTATCCTGTTTTTTGTGAAACCATTTAGCTGGCTCAGCACAGAAGCTCCTAGTCTTTGTGAAAATACTCTCAATTGCTACTTTAATGAATAGGGTCTTTGTGAAAGATCCCAACTGACTCAGAAGCATATCCCATTCTTTGTGAAAGGAGCCACTGCTGTGTCAGAGATCCCTTCTTAATTAGCAATACATTATAATTGATTTCTTATGCACAATGTTTAACTAATAGAGATCATGGAAAAAAGTTAGCAACATGAAAAATTCGGAAAGGAAAAGTTTCAGTTTTGCAAAGGAAAGTGAAATGTCTCATCGATAGCGAAGGAAAATGAACAGTTTGTTTCATAAAATGTTGACCATCTCTACTTTTGAATGCTTTATGAGAGCAATACAGTACTACTTACTGTCACATGCCCCCAGTAATGCGCTTTCCACAAAACTGGAGCTTAAAACAGTAGAGAAGAGGATTTTCTAGCCTAGTAGCATTGGTGTGGTGTTACAGAAGAAGATCCTCAACGAAACAGAGGCTAATTTAAAAAAGAAAAGGCTCTTTGTGAAAGTACCTCTTCATGAAAATAGAACTCATGAGCTGGCTAGGCAATTTCATGAATATCTTGTTTTTCATAAATGTGCCCAGCTGCCTCAGAGCAGAGCTGGCCTGTGCACTTTCACAAAGATCCTATTCTTTTGTGAAACTAGGCACTAGTGTGTTGGCAACCTTTAAAAAGAAAAAGGAAATTAATGGTGCAAAAAGTAAGACTTAAGGTTGCACATATAACATATCTACAATACAAAACACAAGGCAATGAAAAAGGAATATAGCAGTATCTGCCTTCTACTGCTTCACCCAGAGACCATATTATCACTAAAATATCCACCACACAACCTTAATTTTGCCCCAGTAGATACCAACCAGCCTTTCCCCAAATCACTCAGCACCATAAACTTCCTCATACTCTGCGCCTTGCTCTGGAAAACCAAAGCGGCTCATGTTTGGGGGAGGGGAGCTGGAAGTCTGATAACTGGCTAATGGGGCAGAGCTGGGGCTGCGGTGTGCTGTAGAGCGGGTGGGTCTAGCGAGGCTGGAGGAACAGAAAGTGTCTCAAGCGCGCAGTGGCCGACACCTCAACTTTTAATTCCCTCGCTGGTGTGGCTGCAGAGCCTCCGCGCCCCTCCCCAGCCTTGTCACCTGCAGCCCCCGCGGCAGAAGCGCCCATTGTTCCGGGTCCTGGGGCACGGGGCCCGCGGGCTAACCCGCCACTGGGCGGTAGGGGTGTTACTGTCGGAGCCACCTGGAGTTACTGAGGGAGCCGCTCTCTCAATAGGCACCGCCTCCCCGGCGTCACGCTGCCGAAAGGCGCTAGGTGTCACTTCTAACCCCCGAGCCCGGGCCCCAAAGCAC
Source organism: Mauremys mutica (assembly GCF_020497125.1). Taxonomy (NCBI): domain Eukaryota; kingdom Metazoa; phylum Chordata; order Testudines; family Geoemydidae; genus Mauremys; species Mauremys mutica. The sequence continues at coordinate 61,663,036 of NC_059072.1, forward strand.
CTCGCCGGCCGGTTACTCGCCGCCTATAGAGACGCGGGGGCAGCGCCTCTCCCCGGGTAGGTTCACACCCGCCGGGGATCGCCGCTCTCCCCGCCCCCGGGCCCTGCGTGCGGAAGTGGGGCTGACGCGACGGCGGCGGCGGCGGCGCCGCCCGGGATTGTGGGAGCGGGAGGGGACCGAGGCGGGAGGTTTCCGGCGCTTTCGCGCAGACGTGTCCGGCCGCTGTCCCGGCCCGTCCTTCCGCAGCTGCCGCCCTCGCCACCTCAGCCCGGGCCGGCGGCGCCATGTCCGGGACCAGCAGCCCCGAGGCCGTGAAGAAGCTGCTGGAAAACACGCAGGGAGACCTGCGGGGCCTGAGCCTGGAGTGCCGCAAGAAATTCCCCCCCGTCAAGGAGGTGAGGGGCTGGGGCGGGCCAGGGCCAGAAGGGGGTGGGGCAGCGTCCCCGTCTCACCCCCTGCCCTGGGGGCCCCCTCACAGCTAGGCCGGCGAATGAGAGGCCCGGGCGGGCCCGGGCTGCGCTGGGTGTGCGGAGCCCGCCTGCGCTGGGCAGCTGCCGGGTGCGGGCTGGGAACCCGGGCTGTGTTGCTGACAACTTGGTTCTGTCTTTGCCCCGGTTTATAACCACCAGGAAGCTCTGGCGCTTCGGGTTGGACTTAGAACTTTTCAAGCCTAGTCTCTGCCCAGAGATGGATGTTGGGGGGGTAGAGTTGCGTTCCGACTAGTTCAGCAGGCTGAGCTCAGGCAGTGTGCTATAAAACACTGCTTGTCGTCCGTCCCGTCCCGTCCCCCCAGGCTTACGGGCTTTTCAGGTGCGAGTTGAAAGATGAAATTTAGCAGGAAAATAACCCTTAGAAAGGAGAAGTAACTCTGAATGATCTGATGAAATTTGCTTGAAGCTTGGCTGAGTTATGAGGCTTTGCACATATTTTGCACATATCTTGTAAATGTTTAACAATAGCAGTATTTTTAACAGTAGTCAGCTAATGATAAAAGAAAGGGAAGATAGGTTGCATTAGGTGTATATTGCTAATTTAGCCCTGGTTCTGTGCGGACAGATCCCTTCGCTTGCATGGCACCCCATTGACTTCAGTGAGGTTTCATATATGTACAGGGTTCCAAATTAGCAGATCTGGTTGTGGAACTGAGGTGTTACCTATGGAGTGGATGTGTACATCTCTCAAATGAAGGTCTTCAAATTCAGTGTATCTTGTTTACCTGCTGACAAAGATTTCAGTGATTCTAAAGTTATCCATCATGCAAGGTGCACACTAAGTGAATCACAGCTCTTCATGAACTCTTTCTTTGGGCATGAGCTTTGCACGTCAACAGGTTGTTTTGATTTCAGGTGAAAGAACTTATTTGCTTTTTAAAAAAAAAAAATTATTAATGAAATGTCTATGTTAAGAACCAAATTTATTATTATAAGTTCTGAAATCAAAATTAAGGTTGCAAATGCAGTCTTAGATCAATATCAACTTCAAAATCACACTTGTCTGAATTTTTAACCTCTTTTCTTAAAGTGTCAAGATTACTATTGCCGAAAGAGAGAGGATTTTCCTTTTTTGATTATTTTATTCATTTAACAATATGTCGTGTGTAGTTAGTTTTCCTTTTTTCACCTTGGTAGTATCTCACGTCCAATTTTTTGTGGGTTTTTCACACACAAACAAGAGGAGGAAAAACACACTTAAAACTGTAAAAATGATTGTAAAACCACCTGAAACAACTTATTTCTTTTGACTACATTTTACATTGACAGAGTCCCTTTAACTCTGCTTTACTTTGCATATGTAGAATGATGTAGTCTCTAATCACACGCTCATATATCTCAGATAATACCATGTCATAACAGTTTTTCATTCTCATTGTAAAGTGCTTAGTGCAGGGGTTCTCAAACTTCATTGCACTGTGACTCCTTTCTGACAATAAAAATTACTACAGGACCCCAGAAAGGGGGACTGAAGCCTGAGCCTTCCCAAGCGCCGCCACCCTGGGGGGAGGCAGAGGCAAAGCCAAAGCCCCCCGCAGTGCTGTAACAACGGCAAGGTGAGTGAGGCACTTGCCTCGGGCGCGCAAAGCGGAAGGGCACAGCTCTGCCGCCCAAGTGGGGCAGAGAAGGGGGGGGGAAAAAGCCGCGATTGGTGGTAATTCGGTGGCGGGTCCGTCAGTCCCTCTCGGAGGGAAGGATCTGCCGCTGAATTGCCACCACCGCTTCATTCATTCTTCTGCGGCAATTCGGCGGTGGGTCCTTCCCTCCAAGAGGGACTGAGGGACCCACCGCCAAATTGCCACCAAAGAGCGTGGAGCCAGCCCTTGCCTCGGGCGCAAAAATTCCTTCTTACGGCTCTGTCTCCACGGCTCTGCCTCCCTGCCCCAGGCCGGAAGGCCAAAGCTGAAGCCCAAGGGCTTCAGCCCCAGGTAGGGGGTCTGTAACCTTAGCCCCGCTGCCCAGGGCTGAAGCCCTTGGGCTTGGGCTTTGGCCCTGGGCCCCAGCAAGTCTAAGCCAGCCCTGGTGACCCCATTAAAATGGGGTCATGTTCCACTTTGGGGGCTCGACCCACAGTTTGAGAACCTCTGGCTTAGTGAATGAAGCAGAGCTAATCATTAAACATTTTGTCTGAAAATTAATCTTTGTCTGACTTAGAGTAATACCCCGACATATAAAATGTTGCATGTGAATCTAGGTTGTAGAAAAAATTGTATGATATACTGTTTTACTTGAGAAATAATATGTGAGCAAATATGTTTTGCATAGTGGTTGTCACTTCACCTTGAATGGTCTCTTAGAATATGTATATGCAGTGTAGACCCAGCATATTACAGAGACAAGGTGGGTGAGGTAATATCTTTTATTGGGCCAACTTCTGTTGATGAAAGAGACAAGCTTTTGAGTCACACAGCTCTTCTTCAGGCTGGCTTGTCTCTCACCAACATAAGTTGGCTCCAGTAAAAGATTGTACATACATCACCCAACCTGTGTCTCTTAGGTATATTTCCATTATTATAACTTATCTCATAGAGCTGGAAGGACCCTGAAAGGTCATTGAGTCCAGCCCCCTGCCTTCATTAGCAAGTATTGATTTTTGCCCCAGATCCCTAAATACCCCGCTCAAGGATTGAACTCACAACCCTGGGTTTAGCAGGCCAATACTCAAACCACTGAGCTATCCATCCCTGCCTCCCTCCCTCCATGTTTTAACTACTTATGTTCAATAATCTATTCCACATTGTATTTAGTTTTGACGCTATGGGTATGTCTACGCTGCAATTAAAAACTCACAGATGGCTTGTGTCAGCTTGCTCAGGCTAAGGGGCTGTTTAATTGCAGTGTAGATGTTCAGGCTTGGGCTGTGGCCCAAGTTCTGGGACTCTCCCACCTCACAGGGTTCTAGAGCCCAGGCTTTGGCCCGAGTCCAAACATCTGGACTGCAGTTAAACAGCTCCTTACCCCAAGCCCCATGAGCCCAGTCAACTGGTATGGGCCAGCCATGGGATTTTAATTGCAATGTAGACATTACCCTACGAGTACCTTTCCCAGATCTGAAGAAGAGCTCTGTGTAGCTCAAAAGCATGTCTTTTTCACCAACAGAAGTCGGTCCAATAAAAGATATTACCTTAGAGAAGCCATTGTGTTTGGTTAATCTGTGAGGTTGAGAAACCTTGGAATTGTTTCAATTATGAATAGCTGTGGCATGAGGAGGAGAGAAATCATGAAACATACTCTTCATCTCTCCCCTTTTTCCCGACCTGCCTTGCCCCGCCCCAAAGTCTTAGATGCTTTTTCACAGCATATGTAAGAGCATGTATCCTGAAGCTCCAGCAGTTCAGCCAGCATCATTATCCTTTATCCTAGGCTAATATGTTCTGGTAGGAGACCAGTAGAGGTGTACCTGTGATTTACTAGGTGATGTCACTTACAATGACATTTGATACTGGGCAAAATGGAGCCTACAAAAAACAAACAAAAATTCCAATGTCTTGAGCATATATTACTGGCAATATTTCGGGTATAGTTAATGTGCTATACTTAACCTTTCTGTAATTCAGGGGTTCTCAAACTTCATTGTACCGTGACCCCCTTCTGACAACAAAAATTACTACACGACCCCAGGATGGGGGACTGAAGCCTGAGCTCGCCCGAATCCCACCGCACGGGGGGTGGGGGTGGGCAAAGCCCAAGCCCCAATACCCCAGACGGAGGGGCCAAAGCTGAAGCCCCATGGCTTCAGCCCCAGGTACCAGGGTCTGTAACCTGAGCCCTGCCACCCAGGGCTGAAGCGCTTAGGCTTTGGCCCTGGGTCCCAGCAAGTCTAACGCCAACCCTTGAGACCCCATTAAAACGGGGACCCACAGTTTGAGACCCACTGCTGTAATTGAATGGAAAAAACATCAATTTGCTATTGAAGTTGACATTCAGACTACCCCTTGTGTTTTTTTTCACTTTTGGCTGTGTTATATAATGGTATCCAAGTCTTATTTGTATCTCTATAGATTTACACTATACACAGAGGTGTTCTGAAAATGAAAAATGTATTCTAAGGCCAAAGAGTGATGTGATTATCATAAAGTTGTAAAATGCCTCATCAGTTTTTATTGGCAGACACAGTTAATTACACTGATGCAGAATTTACTCCAGTTTACTACAGAATTCTATTTCTATACTATAGAAATTATCCTTGACAATTGGTGTGGTAGAATCAGTGCAAAAGTGGAAGATTAAACCACTTGCTTATGGTTAAAGTACTAATGGTAGAGCAATAGTTGATCCTCATGTTTACTACTCATATAATTAAATAACCTGAATTGTTTCAATATACAATATATGTGTTTATCATTTGCTATAATACTTATTTTGTTTAATGTAGTAGGCTTGGTAGTCTTTATCCTTTTTTGGCAGGAAGTAAATGCTTAACTTCTAAATTTGGATTGAACTGCATGGTATTAATAATACAAAACACAGCTAACCACTATTTTAACCTATTAGGCCTGATCTACACTATGGGGTTAGGTCGAATTTAGCCACGTTAGGTCAATTTAAACACCTTGCTGGGTCAAATTTAGGGTAGTGCGGACGCAAATTGACGGTATTGGCATCCGGGAGCTATCCCAGAGTGCTCCATTGTGACCGCTCTGGACAGCACTTTGAGCCTCCGATGCACTAGCCAGGTACACAGGAAAAGCCCCGGGAACTTTTGAATTTCGTTTCCTGTTTGGTCAGCGTGGCGAGCTCAGCAGAACAGGTGACCATGCAGTCCCTCCAGAATCGCAAACGAGCTCCAGCATGGACCAAAAGGGAGACACTGGATCTGATTGCTGTATGAGGAGAAGCATCTATGCAGGCCGAACTCCGATCAAAAAGAAGAAATGCAAATATATTTGCCAAAATCTCATAGGGCGTGTTGGACAGAGGCTACAACAGGGACACAGCAGTGCTGTGTGAAAGTTAAGGAGCTCAGGCAAGCCTACCAAAAGACAAAGGAGGCAAACAGTCACTCCGGGTCAGAGCCCCATACATGCTGCTTCTATGACCAGCTGCATGGCATTCTAGGTGGAGACCCTACCACTATCCCACCACTGTCCGTGGACACCTGCAAGGGGGAGTCTCACGCAACAGGGATAAGGAGACTGAGCAGTAGGCAAGCAGTGAATCCGTTTTCCCCGGCAGCCAGGAACTTTTCATCATCCTGGAGCCAATACCCTTCCAAGGCGGGATCCCCAACCCTGAAGCTGGAGAAGACACCTCTGGTGAGTGCACATTTGTAACTACACTACAAGGTTTAAAAGCAATAGTGTTTAATGTTTGATTTGCCCTGAAGAACTGGATGCATTCACGGTCATTACAGCCACTGGAAAGGTCTGTTCACATGTCTGGGGATGGAGCGGGAAGCTCTCCTGGAGGTACTCTGGAAGCCTTTGCAGAAGGTATCTGGGGGCGGGGCTGCCTTATTTCATCTTCCACGGTAGGACACTTTACCACGCCAAGCCAGTAGCAAGTATTCTGGAATCATTGCAGTACAAAGCATGACAGTGAATGGTCCTGGGGTTTGATCGCATTCAAGCAACATTCGGTCTATATCTTTCTGGGTTAGGCTCAGTAGAGTGATATTGTTCGTGGTCACCTGGTTGAAACGGGAATTTTTGTAAGGGAAAAGTAAAAGGACCCTGTTCATGCTGGGCTGTTTCCATTTGGCTAAAAGGGATCATTCCAGAGAATAGCCACGTGGTGGAGGAGAAGGGGTGAAGGGATCATCCCGGAGAATAGCCACACGGTGGGGGGAGGGAAGAAGGGATCATGCCAGAGAATAGCCACGCAGTGGGTTAGGGGAATAGGTGTGTGGTGCACATCCACCCGAAAACTGCAGCCCCTCCTTTTAAATGTTTAAACCCAACTGCAGCGATGTGGGACTCACCCCTGCGGCGCCTCCTGCTGGTCGTCTCGGGAATTAGCTCATTTCCAGCCTTGGAGCCCCCTCTGCAGGCTGGTGTCCCACTGCTGCTAGGCCCCCGCGTCCCTCCCTGGACTCCAGTGCCCTGTTATCTGGGGTGCTGCCCCCTGGCAATAACTCCTCACTCTCAGGGTCTCCCCTCCTTGGGGAACCCCCACCCCCCCATCTGCACTTCACCTCAGTTGTAGGCTACTGCCAGCCACCAACTAGCCCCCGCGCCCTGGGGGCAGACTGCAGTATAAGCCACTCATCACAGGCAAGGGTTTTTTTGGACCTACTGCCTTTCTGTAAACCCAGTACCTCTATGGGGCCTTGGACAAGGCCCTGCAGTCTGGGGAGTTGCCAGCCTGGAGCTCCCCAGCCCCTCTGGCCTTCCCCCAGCCCTACCTTCCTCTAGGTACCCTGAACTTCCCAGCAGCCATGCCCCTCTCTCTCTCTAAAAGCAGTGAGAGACTATGTCAGCTCCTGGCTCACTGGCCTTTTTATACAGGCCAGCTATGGCCTAATTGGGACCTGGCCGCAGATGAGGCTGTTTCCCCAGTCAGCCGAGGCTTGCTGCTTTCCTAGCAGCAGCCCTCTCGCATTCTCAGCCCTCTCCCAGGGCTGATTTCAAGACTTTCAGAGCAGGAGCGGGTGACCACCCCGCTACACCAACCCATTGCTTGCTCTGGGAAAGGAGGGCATTGCAGTTTGAAAACATTCCCACATGTTATGAAGGCAACCCCACGTACCCTTTGGCTTATTATGGCTGTCTGGAAACTGAGTTCTGTTGCCCAGCCGTGTGTGTGTGATGTGTCACCATACTGGCAGGGCTCAGTATAAAAGGAAAAATTCGACCTTGTACTTAAAGCACATGTGCTGTCTGCTGCGAATTGCTTGATTCACTGTGAAAGAGTCTCCCTTTTGTTCTCAGAAATGTATCATCTTAAATTTTACTCTCCCTTTTTATCTCCCCCCAGGTGCAAATGTTTCTACACTCCCCCTATCATCTCCATCCCTGAGGTTATTGCAGATTAGAAGGCAAAAAAAACGCACTTGCAATGACATGTTTTCTGAGCTCATGCAGTCCTCCTGCACTGATAGGGCACAGCTTCATGCATGTGCATTCAGTGGCAGAGGCCAAGAGAGAATTAAGTGAGCACGAAGAGCGGAGGCAGGAGGCGATGCTGAGGCTAATTGGGGAGCAAACGGATATGATGAAGTGTCTGTTGGGAGAGCAAATGTCCAAGAATGCAGGGGGTGAGGCTCCGGGCACCCAGCCACTCCACTCCAGAGGATGGCCCAAGCAACAGAAGGCTGTCATTCAAACAGTTTGATTGTTAGGTTGACGACAATAAACAATGTGGCCCTGTCCTTCCCTTCTCCCCCACCCCCCCTGGGCTACCTTGTACGTTCTTTTTTTTCTTTTTAATTAATAAAGAATGCATGGTTTCAAAACAATAGTTACTTTATTTCGAAGGGGGAGGGGTGACTTGGCTTACAGGGAATTAAAATCAACAAAGGGGGTGGTTTTGCATCAAGGAAAAACACACACAACTGTCACACCAAAGACTGGCCAGTCATGAAACTGGTTTTCAAAGCCTCTCTGATGCGCAGTGTGCCTTGCTGTGCTCTTCTGGTATCTGGCTGCTCAAAATTGTCAGTCAGGCGATTTGCCTCAACCTCCCACCCTGCCATAAGCGTGTCCCCCTTACTCTCACAGATATTATGGAGCACACAGCAAACAGCGATAACAATGGGAATGTTGGTTGTGCTGAGGTCTGACCTACTCGGCAAACAGCGCCAACAAGCTTTTAAACGTCCAAATGCACATTCTACCACCATTCTGCACTTGCTCAGCCTATAGTTAAACTGCTCCTTACTACTGTCCAGGTTGCCTGTGTAAGGCTTCATGAGCCCTGGGAGCAAGGGGGTAGGCTAGGTCCCCAAGGATGACTATAGGTATTTCAACATCCCCAACAGTAATTTTGTGGTCTGGGAAGGAAGTCCCTTTTTGCAGCTGCTCAAACAGCCTGGAGTTCCTAAAGATGCGAGCGTCATGCACCTTTCCCGGCCATCCCACGTTGATGTCGGTGAATCGTCCCTTGTGATCCATCAGTGCTCGCAGCACCATTGAGAAGTACCCCTTGCGATTTCCGTACTGGTTGGCAAGGTGCTCCGGTGCCAAGATGGGGATATGCGTTCTGCCTATCGCCCCACCACAGTTAAGGAACCCCATTGCAGCAAAGCCATCCACTATGACCTGCACGTTTGCCAGAGTCACTACCCTTGATAACAGAACATCAATGATTGCATTGGCTACTTGGATCTCAGCAACCCCCACAGTAGACTTTCCCACTCCAAATTGATTCCCGACTGACCGGTAGCAGTCAGGTGTTGCAAGCTTCCACAGGGCTATCGCCACTCACTTCTCAACTGTCAGGGCAGCTCTCATTTTGGTATTCCTGTGCTTCAGGGTGGGGGAAAGTAACTCACAGAGTTCCAGGAAAGTGGATTTACGCATGCGAAAGTTTCACAGCCACTGTGAATCATCCCATACCCGCAACACTATGTGGTCCCACTAGTCTATGCTTGTTTGTCTGTCCCAGAATTGGCATTCCACTGTATCAACCAGCCCCAGTGCCACCATGATATTCCAATTACCACAGCCCGTGCTTTCAGGAACGTCTGTGTCCATGTCCTCATCAAAATCTTCCTCATGCTGGCGTCTCTTAGCCTAGTTCTACATATACTCCAGGATAATGCACAAGATGTTTACAATGCTCACAACATCAGTGGTGACGATGAGCTGAGCGGGCTCCAAGCTTGCTGTGGTATGGCATCTGCACGGGTAACCCAGGAAAAAAGGCGCAAAACAATTGTCTGACGACATGTACCTGAAACCACCTGAGACAATGTTTTTGCCCCATCAGGCATTGGGAGCTTAACCCAGAATTCCAATGGGCAGCGGAGACTGCGGGAACTGTGGGATAGCTACCCACAGTGCCCCGCTGTGTAAGTCGATGCTAGCCATGGTAGTGACAACGCACTCCGCCGACTTGATGTGCTTAGTGTGGACATATGCAATTCACTGTATAAAATCGATTTCTAAAAATCGACTTCTATAAAGTCGACCTAATTTTGTAGTATAGACATAACCCTAGTGTTATGGTGTTAATGCACAATGGACTGACAATGTTATTTTTAATTATTTAAGTTTGTGCCATCAGAGTGAATGATCTGGCAGCAAATAATTTGGTAGGTGGGCTACCAGTACTATAGAATTAATCTTAAACAACAAATGCTTATTTGGATTTTGCAGTTATCACAAAGCTACAAAACATCTGTAGCAATAAACATCTTAAGTTACCACCTTGAATGCCTGATATTTTACCCTGTTTGAATGAGTTTGGTAGAGGAAGATCATGTTTGTGCTATTGACTGCACCACTTTATCAGTGGTGCTGGCAGTCCTCTGCATCAGAGGTTATTAAACTCTTTCATAGTGTGGACCACACATTTAACAGAGCCTGTGGCCCAGGGACTACCTCTTCCTCCTATTTTTAATCACCCAGACTTCCTGTTTATAATTTGGGACCATATATTGATGTTCTCCATATTAAAGACACTCAGTTCTGTATTTCCTGGTAAGTTTATTTAACCACTAGGTGGAGAGAGAACAAAGTAACTTAAACTAAAGCTGTGCATCATGCTGCATAAAGTCAATAAGACATACTTTGGTCAAAAAGAATCTTTTCTTTTTAAAAAGAAACAAGCAATGATGCTTTAAAATTAGTTTAATTTGTAAACATACTGGATATATAATAAAATAATTATAGTTAGCAAAGTCATAGCTAGCAAAATAAACATTAATTTCTTTCCTACTAATAGGACACTTACTCATAAATTGGAATTAGAGCACTAGGAACTTAATTTTTTGTAAACTTTTAGTACATGGTTACTTTTTCAATAAAATATTCACATATCAATATTCTTTTGTTTGTCACATGTAGTAACAATATAAATGTAGACAGTTTGCTTAGTTTGGGCATTGTTTAGCTTTTTAAAATGATCATCTAATTTACTATATTTCTATGAATTGGAAAAATAAAGTGTTCTGATATTAAGAATGACAGTAAAACATCTTGCTTTGGTCTCAACAATATATATATATATATATATATATATATATATTTTGTTTTCATCTAGTTTTATTCTGAAATATCTGCTATTTTTATACAAACATTGCAGAGCTGCGTAGCCAGTTCAGGGGCATTACACTATAATGTTGTTTATTCCATTCTCCCAGCAAAGTGTGGTAGCATGTGTGAACATCTTATATCCACGGGCAGATTTCATTTTTCTTTGATTCAAATTGAGTTTGTCACTGCTGGCAGGAAAGAAATCAATTGCCAGAAGATGTGATGAGGTTTAGTTTGAAGATAATTGAAGTCAGACTGTGACAAGTAAATCCTTCATATTAATTAATAGAAACAATCTGATGTGGCAAGGTACTCCTAATTAGCCTAGCTTTTAGAACTGTAGCAGAACAGAGATGACTTCCTGAAAAATTTAAACATTTCAGCAAATGAAGTTAAGATAGTTAAAATAAATAAGAGAGACATCCAGTGCTCTGCAGTTTTAACCAAGACACTATATCTGTACATTGGTTTATGGTCATTACTGTACATCAGTTCAGGTATGAGTTTTTGAAGTATAGGAAAGTGGTGTTCAGCGAAGCTTATTTTCATTCCCAAAACTTTCAGGAATAAATTGAAATTTAACAAAGTATAAGGCTTGATGCATAGTTCTACCATTTCCTTACCTGGATTTAATTGACAAAACTTGTAGAAAGCTTAAGATGTATTTAGAATTTAGGTTTAGTCTGAGAAATAAAATACACACAGTTATATGAAGGTTTGCAGTAATATTATTGAATTAGTTACAATGACTCTCAAATTCACACTTCAGCCCCAGTCCTGCTGAAACCCTTGGACCCTCTCCCCCCCCTTGGGCAGAAGCCAGAGGTGATGCATGGGAGGGGCATGTAAAATCACGCCCCCTCCCCATATTTGCTAGTTTTTGCTGGCCCCACTCAGTCACATGATGCTGCTGGGGCCCATCCCTGCATGGCAGCTGCTGGAGCTGGCAAGCTGGGAGCTGCAGGAGAACACCTGCTTTTGCTGCTGCCTCTCCCCATGGAGCTAAAGCAGTGGTTCCTCCCTGCAGTTCCCAGCTGTTTGCTGTTGCTTCTCAACATGGAGCTAACACCTGGGAGCTTCAGGGAGGAGCTGCTGAAGGTAAGGGGGGAAGGTGTTCCTGTGGGAGCATGACTCAAGCCGGGGGGGGTGGCAAACCTTTACATTGTGCTCCCCTCCCTTCCTCCCCCCCACCGAGCAGGCACCAGTCATCTCTGGCAGAAGCTCCTAGACCTCCACCACAGGGCAGAAACCCTGAGCTCTCCTGTTCCCAAGACTGGTAGGCAGAGAATGGGGAGGGCGTAGGGGGAATTCCGCAAGCCGCATTTTAACTATAAAATTGCTACATGCAGCTCACGAGCCGTGGTTTGGCCACCCATGTATTATATCTGTAAACATTTATTTAAGCAATTATATAGCTCAATATACATTTATTCAGATTAATTTGTACACTTTTTATTATAAAGTAATAAAATAGTGAATAATTCATTTCTGATTTACTAGATTTTTTTTTTAACCTGTGATTTGTCACAAGGTGTATTTGTATGGAACTGGAATTAAATTAAAAATGCACAAACAATTTGAATTTTTTTTTTAAAGAAAACTACCTTGTGTGCTGGATACATAAGGGGGAAAAAGATTAATCAAAATATGTTTTGTATTTAAAACTGATGTTTTTAAACAAAGGAAGTATTATCTGTAATTTAGTGAATTGAACTGAGTATTTCTGATCACCATGTCCTTCGAGACTTTAGAAGTAGTAGATCTCATCCTCTCACACCTAGTGTTTATGGATAGATTGAAAGAGGGGAAAAAAACCAAGCTTTCCTGCTTTTTCAGCTGCCAGTTGTTTTCTCAACTTTAAATGAACTAGTCATTGAACTGAACTAGTTGAATAAACTGAAATCAAGAAAATATTTTCTCTGCACCTGCAAAAGACTGTCAAAAGCTGGTTTACAGCTTCAGCAAATTCTGGTTCTAGTACTTAGTTAGTGATGTCCATGAGTTCATTGGTTTAACTTTAAAACTTTGGCAGCAAACGTACTGTTTAATATTAATTGAATTTAAATGCTTGTAATAGATTATAATAAGTGTAGGCCTTAACACGACTTGTTATAATTTTGTATTTTAAATGCATGTATTTTTAAAAGATGTTTGTTGGATTATTACATTAAACTAAAATGTATATTGAATTCAAGATGAAAAATAGTAGTCTAATTTGATGAAGTATCTCTTGTAGATTAGTTTTGATAATAAGTTCAGCAGAAATCGCCGTTTCAGAATGTTTTGATATACACTTCCCTCCGATCTTGTAACTATGTTGCATGGTTGTTTTGGGGTTAAAGCTGGAAGTTTTGTCAGCTGATTCAAATTTGACAACAGCCAGTTTTCCCATTGCTTCTCCAACATCAGCTACTGCATCTAACAGCAGTGGATAGGTGTGTTAGCTGAATGCCGCTGCTAAAATAATCTGTGAAAAAATTGCTGATGTTTACATTATTAGGCTTTACGAGTCAGTGTTTCAGCTGAGATAAATGGGTGCAATTCATACATCATAGCAATTGTGTCATGCTGTTCAAAGACTTGGGAAGTCTACATTGTACAGGTTTTGTGTTTGGCAGAGATTATCTTCATAACCATGAACACCAGAAAAGTAATTCACTTTCTTTTTAAAAGTTGAGGTTCTTGATCACAATTGTGTGGAAAGAGATGGAGATTGTGGCTGCAGAATTGCAGAAAGCACAAATCCCTCACTGTCAGGTTGGTTGTACATACTGAGAACACAACAAAACTGCACTGATGTTTGTACTGTTAAAATTTTCATTAACCATAGATAACTTCTTTCTTTTCAGATAATGTAGATGTAAACTAGCTGCTGAACTAATTGTTATCTTTTGCTTATAGGCTGCTGAATCAGGAATAATAAAAGTTAAAACGATAGCTGCAAGAAACACTGATATTTTGGCAGGTAATTATATACATTAACAATACAATTGTGAGATGCATATGGGTCACCGAAAGCAAAACATTTTTAAAGATGTTTCAGATATGTACAATCATCTTTCAGGTTTTTAACACATGGATCAGTAATATGCTACTGTTTGGGGCACAGCAAAAGAAACAACACAGTAATGTTGGAATATCTTGTAGAATATTTGCATTTCTTTCTGTTACTCTATTTGTGTTAGTGAAGGGCTCAAAATTTTCTACTCTTGGGATTCTGCGCCAAAAAATTAAAAATTCTGCAAAATTCTGCATATTTTGTTAAAATGATGCAATATAATCACACTGATTTCAGTTGTTTTGGTAACTTATTTATACTTCAGTACAGTAAAAAGTCAAACTATTCAGCATTTCCTAAACACATGAAAGTTAAGTTACAAACATTTGGTAACTAATATGCTGCATTCCAGTTATAATTCTGGATTTTCATTTAAACTACATTACAGAACACCAAACAGAAGGAGAGAGAGAGGGGGGAGGGGGGAAAGTAGAATGTCATTTAAGATTGCACAGACTTCCACACGTGAAAGTCGTACAGTTTTGCTAATCATTGTCCTGGACCTGGCTGGGAACTTTGGGAAGTGCTTGGTTCTGATTGTCCTGACATTTTATTGACTGCTTGGTAAACGTTTCATTTGCCCTCAAAATCTTTTTTTTTTTTTTTTTTTAAATCCTGAGCTGTAATCTAACCCCATTGTGCCATTTTTGGCACAGAAAAAGGGAAGAAAGCACATAAATCTTCCTAGCTGATTCCCTTACTGTCATTTATAAGGCTTTACCTGACTCTGGCAATGCAGGAGCCTTAAAACTTTTACAGATTTTATGCTCCTAGGGGAACTGACTGAGAATGGGAACAGTTATCTAACAATAGGAACATTAACAATGTTACTAGGCAGGCAGGCTGCTACATTTCTGCCTCCAGCATAATAAAAAGCCCTACCACTCCACGCCCTGCGAGCCACAGAAGCAAGCGAGAGGGGCAGAGTCTCTCTTGCTTGTTGGCACACATGCACGCCCAGCCCTGCACCCTGACTGTGATCAATGTCTCCTATGCCCAGCCACTTCCCTCCCCCTCCCCCTGGCAGTGATTTGAGGCTCTGAGGCTGATCCAGGCATACTGGAACAGATATGCTGCCGGGGAAGAGGTGCATGTCCCCCATAGATTTCTTTTGCATTTTGCTGAGTGAGGGGCACAGAAGTATGCAGACCATGTGGGGGTGCAGAATTCGGTCAGGGATAATTTTCAGTGGTTCTTCTACTGAACTGTTGATTGAGCAAAGAAAAGTAACAAAAATATTAACAACTCTTCTCAGGACTCTCAATATCTCTTGCTCACTGTGCGTGTTCATCTCACCAGTTGTTGCCCAGGGAATTGTACAATATGCCCATCTATCTAGTGAGTCTTGCCTGTGGAAACTACAGAACCCAGCAGCCAGTGCTTCATCTTAATCTGGGTAGAGGTTGCTCATACTGAGATGCAGTATAGCCTTTTGGGACTGGAAATCCCTGCGGGCTGCAACTGTGCAATCTTAAAATGATCTGCCCAGCTTTCTGCAACTTTATTAAATTGCATGTAATCTGTTGGTTTCTTGCATGTTGCCATTAGAGCCCTCAGAAGGGGAAAAGTTTTTGGATTTCCCTGTGTTAATACACCAGTGTTTAGCACAGCGATACTTAAACAAAATCCCCACAACAGAATAATTTGAAAGATTGAGAAAAGACTGTGCAATGTATGGGTACTTCTATATTAAGAGATGTAAAAATATTGTTGAGGAGGAGATTTCTAGAAGTGTTTGAAATAGCAGTCCCTCCCCTCTATTTTACTTTAATGTGTGTCTTTTATTTGTTTATTTTTTCTTTGTTTTCACTGCTGTCATGAATGCTGACATAAGTGGGAAAACTATGCCAGGTAACATCAGCTATGCATCAAAAGACACAAATTTAAGACAAATAGACAAAAGAGAAATCTACATTTACTCATTAGGAAAGCTAGCAACATTCTGCGAAGTATTAGTTACATAAACAATTTACATTTTAAAAAAACTAGTTAATGGTGTACAATTTTTCATCTTCATTCCAAGACTGAAGAATTGTGAAAGGTCATGGCATTCTGAGTATATCTGGACAGACATTTTTTTTTTAAGGAACACAAAGTATTTTTCATATTTCATGAATTTTTTTTATTTAAGTTAAAAATGAAATGTTTACTATAATTTGTTTCCTTCACCAATAATGACACAGATTTGTTGTTATAGGGCTACTCGTAAGCAGATACAAAAAAATGTATTTGAATTATTGACAAAAATCTTTAAGGTTTTCTGAATAGAGACTTATTTTTATTTTCTTTCATTTGCCGTACTTTGCCGTATCTGTGTTATGACATGATGGTTCCCTGACTGTTTGTGTCTTTGTAGATGGGATTAAATATGTCAGTACGCTGTCTGGGAATCTTGTTATAACATGCAAGTGTTATGCTGCAGTTTAGTCCTGTCTTCACCGATAAGACTGAACCACATTATGACAAAGTTGGAGCTGCATCTCTCATCAGGAAACTGTTGTGCTAAAGCTAAGCAAGGTTCAATTTGTAGTGTAGATGGGTCTCCAAATAATGGTAACTAAACCTTGAAGGTAGTGTTCCATTGAGATGAGTGGAGGTTGCACTTCAGTTCTACGGTCTGGCTGCAGACTTAACCCAATATTATTGTATTAGTTTATACTCTGGACATTCTTTGCAGCCTCTTAAACTATAGCCCTTACAGACAACAGGTTTTATCTATACTGAGATTTAATATGTTCTTAGCATCTTTCTAGATACATTGCAGAGTTGATGGAGCTTTAAAATGTAGTCTGAGATGTTTCCATCTCACTGTGCCTTGAAGCCAGAGAATAGGTTAATGCATCAAGCACCAAACTTTTCTGGATAGGTGAAATGGACAGAATTCTCTTCAGATGCAATAGATTCAGATGAAGGAATTTTATTCCCTCTGTGGCCCATTCTGGTCTCAAATAACTGTTTTCTTGTATCATTTGAAAGTGGGATATTAAAGGGATATTGATATTATAAAAAGTATACTTGTGTCTGGTATATTTTTACTTGTGTTAAGTAAGTCACAATAGTTAGATGACTTCAACTGAAAGATTAAAGAGAATTTTTGCCATATTTTCAGTTGGCTTGCTAATGTTCATTTGTCAGCGCTTTCAATGTTTGCTCTGTATAATCAGTCATTTTCATGTGTTTTATATCTGTCACACAACAACAAAAGTTAGAAACTTCATTTGTTAAAATGCCCTAAAGTTTAGGTTCCGAGTATGTGAATAAATTTAAGGAAACGTGGATATTCCACATGTGGGGATTTTGTTGACCCTGCTCATGAATGTTGACTAGCTGAGCTTTGCTATTATGTCAGTACTACTTCTCAAAAAGAGATTACTTGAGGGGAAGTGTCATAAACAGATAGTTAAGGGTTAAGGTCTCTTTTACCTGTAAAGGGTTAACATGCAGTACCTGATGACCACCTGACCAGAGGACCAATCAGAGACAAGATAATTTAAAATTTCTGTGGAGGGAAGCCTTTGTCTGTGTTCTTTGTTAGAGCTCTCTTTGGATCTAAGAGAGGACAGTCATGTCTCCAAGTTCTCCTGGAGTAGTTTCTACTATTTAATAGTGAGTATTAATTAGAAAGGCAGATTAGTCTTTTGAGTTGCTTTCTATATTTGCAATTGTGTGTTGGCTGAAGGAAATTCTTTATTCCTGTTTGCTGTTACTTTGCTTTTACTGAGAAAGAAAGGAGGGGGGATTCTCTCCAGAGATTGATAAGTTTAGACCCTGTATTGTTCCATCTTGGTTACAGAGACAGTGACTTTTCTTTTTTTATTCTTTAATAAATTCTTTTCTATTTAGGACTTGGTTGATCTTTCTTTGGGTGGATTCTCAGGGAAAGGGGAGGGAGAGGTATCCCTCTGTAGTTAAATCCCGGTGTCTCTCCTAGGAAAAGGGAGGGGGGAGGAAGCAGGGGGGAATGGTTTATTTCTCCTGGGTATAAGAACTCCATGGATTTGGAGCTCTTGGGATCCCCTAGGATTTTGGGGAAGGATTGTGTCCCAATCCACGTAATTGATTGGGTGGTGGCAATTTTACCAGATCTAAACTAGGATTTTAGTTTAGAGGGAAACCAAGGCAGGTCCCCACATTGGAACCCAACAGCTCCAAGTGGGGGTGAGACCTATGACAGGAAGAGAGGAAACACAGCTATAAAGAATGACATGGAGTTTACTATGCCTGTATCTTTTGCTAATGCTTGATAGTGTCCCTTTAAAGATTCTGCCAGTCTTTTCTGTTTTTCAAGATATCAACATTTTCTGGTTTTGCTTTAGCTCAGTGTTTGCACATTTAAATTTAGGTAGTGCCAGTCTGATTTCCCAAATATCCTATTTAAAACCCCAACCTTGTATGGAGACTGTGTACATACATGTGTACTGTTAAAGCTGAAGAATATTCTAGTTGAGAAATTGATGAGGCAAACATTACTACTGCTACAGGATTAAGGAAAAATTGCAAGACAGTTCATTGATCCATCATTAGAACTTTCTTATTTTTTGGTGCCAACTCGGTTGTCTTTCTCGAACAGATTACAAAATATCTTTAGCCACTGTACAGGTTTAAAAATTTAAAGGTGGACTGAAATGCTTCTTTTAAATTAACGAATGGACTGTTTAAGATCATAATATATATACACACACACACACACTTACTTTAAAAATTATAAATACAGTAGATACATTTCAAAAGTAAACTAAGAGTTTTTTAATCTGTCAGGACCTGAGTTTATTGTTAAGCCTTCTCCTGGAAGAGTTTTGACATTGCTAAAAATTGACATCTTCCTTCTGCAGACCAAGTAGGGGTATAAAAGGGAAGTGGAACTTTGATGCAACTGAATTTCTGTCTGTCACTTTTAAAATGGGAGTTAATCTCCCAGATTCTGGTTTTGGTGATAACCTGGAGAAAACACTTTTAAATTATATATCTGTATCCATCTACAAAAGTTAGGTACAGATGGACCACTGAAATTGAGATAGATTGGGCTTTGTAGTAGGAAAAAATACTTCCTACGACCCTGTCTACACTTGCAGTGGCACGTAGGGTATGTGTAGCTACATGTTGCTGTGAAAGTCTGGCTTCGTTCACACTCACTGTGGTGTGTAGGTACACGTGGCAGGGAAAGACTCTGGCAGCGTGGAGGCAGCAGGACGCTATGCAACTAAAAGTAGCACTATAGAGGTGAAAGGCACTGCTTGGGTGTGTAGAGAGCTGTATAGAGGTTCAGGCATGTATGGCTCGTTATTCGCGTAAGCTGTGCCTCACTGTCAATGCTGTTGTTTATGCACGCCCACTTAGCACAGGCATAATCTGCACTGTACAGGCTAACGTAAGCATAGACCTTTTTTTATTTAAATGTACATGTGTGATATTGTATTAAAGTTGTCCACCACCTTTTCCACTTTTTATCCTTGTCTCCTAATGATAATCTCTTGACTCCTTTTCAGGACTCTACTGGGAGTCGTGTGTGGGGGATAAATTTACAATATTTTTCTTCTCTAATTGTCATTTGGAGTTCAGTGACAATTGTAGAAAAAAATTATAAATAAAAGCACTTCAGTTCACTGATGAAAAATTTATAACTTATGTTGTTAGAGAACTGTGGAACATTTAGCAGAAGAGTACTAGTGCTGGATGCAAATTTGTGTTCCTGTGATTTAAAAAGCAGATTGTTTTGCTTAAAACAGAGTTTATAACTGATTTTCAATTCTGATTTTTTTTTATAGCCACAGGATTAAAAAGTGGCTTGTGCTCCTACACATTCAGGGCTGTCTGATTTTTAAATAAGCTTTTGATGTTGGCTCTATAATGTCCAGATCTGTATATCTGTCAATACATTGTTACCCTGTAGTGGCTCTGAAGAAACTGCCATTATAGAATGCAGTTTGTTTAATACATTCACTTTGTCTGATCTTTTTATAAGTCCACGGATATAACATTCTTACAGGAAGCAGATGCTTTTAACAATCCTCTAGCCCTTTTTTTGAGATGTTTTAGTCAAGAGGCCTCAGTTTTAAATACTTTTTTGTTGCTCTTAACTTGATGTTGGTTTTCAGATCAGTTGTTGGAACATTGAGTAAAAAAACAAACTCTCACATATACTCCAAATTTCTTTGAGTTTTACATAAATAAAAAGCTATTTGTCTGCTATTTGCCATCATAGCACAAGCATAAGTTTTACTTATAAGAGCTGTGGTACAAAAATGACTAACTTTTATTTTTCTTAAACTCATTGTATACTTATGTGAATGTCCTATCCAGGGCTCTAAATGACCAGTCATTCTCACTACACTATACAGGGCCATGTGGTTGGTGATGAGTATTGCTTTGATGTTTTTTCCCCACCCACTCTGTCTGCAGTGGTATACATCTTTGTGCTACACATGTAGCACGTCCTTGATGCACTGCTCCGTACATGGATATCCAACAGATTGAAGAGAGTGCAAGTTTGAATCCCCTTGCAGAGCCCAAAGGGGAAGAGAGGGCTTCGTGAAGATTGGAAGAGGCTTATGACATTGACAAACCAAAGTCACTCTAGAAGGAAGTTTGAGGGTTAGGGAGAAGCACTAAAATGGGGCAGAGTGAGGAGGACAAGCGGGGATGTGGGGATCAAAGCACTGTGGAAAGGGTTAAGAGAGGATAGGACAAGAAGCTCATTGGCAGGTCAAGTATTCAGGAGACTACTGGCATTTCTCTCACCCTGAATCCAATTGTTTCCCCCAGTGCAAAAATATCTGCCATAAATTTCAATGGAGATTCTTTCTGGGTTTTGTTCTTGTTTAGGATTTGAATAACTTAACAATTATTCATCATGTGTTTTATGACTAACAAGTATTTGCCTTACATCATTCAAATCAGCAAACTGTTAAAAGTTGACCAACTTTCCTTATCTCTGTTCAAAAGCATTGAAAGAGAACAGCTCAGAAGTAGTTCAGCCGTTTCTAATGGGCTGTGGAACAAAGGAACCAAAGATTACTCAACTGTGTCTAGCAGCCATACAGAGGCTTATGTCACATGAAGTTGTTTCAGAGGTAAGATGGATATTATTTGAAAATATTGTCTTGTATTGAAATATTTGAAGTATTCAGTACTTTAGCAAAGATAAAACACTTATAAGACTGCTTTCTAAAGCTGAAACACATTTATGTATATTAAAATGGATATAATTGGGTGGAAAATGTTTTTTTGGAGTTTAAAATATCATTGTCAAAATCCAATCCACCCCGTTGGAGCCAAAGGAAAAGTACATAAAATAGTTGTTGTGTTTTTTTTAAAGTATTCTTTTGTAGAATCCATTACAATAGTTGGATTCCTTAGTTGGCTCACCAGCAGTTAGCTAGGAAACACTATTGCCAAACTTGTATTGACATAGTGCAAGAAATCAGTGCCACAAACCAGGAAGAACTCTTTTACATGATAAAAATGGCTGATTTGAAAAGCTGTTTTGGCTAACGTGATTGTAGTGCTGTATGAAAAGGGTACAGTTAAGCATTCAAAAGTTGGTACGTACCACACTTAAGAACGGAAGTGTAATCTTTACTCTGCCCGTCTCTGTGCACGAATAGTATATTATTATATTAAAGATTCAGTGGCATAGTCATTGAATTCAGTATAATAAGTAACAACAATAATATGCTTAGACCGGAGGTTTGTAGTGCCAAGTGTCTGTGACCACACTGCACAGCTTTATTCGCAGCATTTAAGAACTCCCCAGGTTTATTACTGATCTGGTTCAGGTTAATTGTGGGCAATGGCGTGACTGCCACCAGTCTCTGACTGGGCAGTGTCCTTTCCTGACCTCAAGTCCAATTTTCAAGGCTTGGTATGCAGAGACTTTGTCTTCAAGGCAAGCATCATGACCAAAAAGAGCCAACTATCAGTGGCCAATGATGACTAGTCATCTTGAGGCCAGTTCTCAATGATACATCTCTGACTGATAAAGTCAACCATCATGTACCCAGTAGTCGCTGCTGGCAATGCATATGAAATGCCTCCAACCTCCCAATGTCTTGTTTAAGCAGAATCCATGTTTCAAATGCATATAAGAGGATTGGACTTGCACAGGTTTGATAAATCTGTACTTCTGCATATAGTTTCACCTTCTTTTGGCTCCAGAGCCTATGCAGGGTGTTTGCATCCATTTGATAATATAGCATACAACTATTACCGTAGTCTTAAATACACATGTAACATCTAGTAGTACTGCTTTTTACTGAATATGTCAAACTGTCCATGAAAGTAATACATAATAAAAAGATATATAAAGCTGTATTTAGACAGAGTAATAGACATATTTTTCTGGCATATATAGGTCACTGAAGTTTGTAGTCAAATTAGCTTTGTAGTGAATTGCCTCTTCCTCTAAGAGAACTTGTGCTTCTGGTTGAAAAATAAAGTGTGCACACAGGTTGACAAAATGATTAAAATATATGCCTTAAATAGAAGAGAACTGATCACGTAAGTCTTTTGATATCCAGGACCATTGTGACAAAGAAATTAGTATTGTATTCCCTGTGTGTTTATATGGTTGTAGGAAAAAAATGAATTTACTATAGTATATGTGAATGATGTATTTTAAATGTATGTGTAATCTTGGTATTAAATACAAAGTATAAAATTAATTGTATATATCAAATGATTTCTTCATAGGCTGCAGCTGGAAATATTATTAACATGCTTTGGCAACTGATGGAAAATAGTCTTGAAGAACTCAAATTACTTCAGACAGTTCTTGTTCTTTTAACAACCAATACAGTTGTCCATGATGAAGCACTCTCCAAGGTAGGAATTTGTTTATGTAACTGTGATATTTATTTTAACATGTTAACTTACTTATCTAAATCAGTTCCACTGAAGGAATGTACCTGCTTCCGAAACAGAGGCCCTGACCCCGCAAACACTTGTTGAAATATTTAGTCCTTTAGTAAAGATAAATACTTTTTATGTAAGAGTGAATACAAAAGGATGCTTTGTCCTTATAAAGAATCTTTAATTCAAACATCGCGAAGTACTTTACCTAGGAGGAGGGTAGTATTATTTCATAGAAGAGAAAACTTAAGTATGGAAAAGTTAAGTGAGTTGCTCAAGATGAAATATTCTGCTATTATCTGGTTATATATTGTAACTAACAGGCTTAACTGATCAGGAATTACCACTTGGTGTGATACCCTACTTCACGGGTCAGCAACCTTTTAGAAGTGGTGTGCCGAGTCATCATTTA
Source organism: Mauremys mutica (assembly GCF_020497125.1). Lineage (NCBI taxonomy): Eukaryota > Metazoa > Chordata > Testudines > Geoemydidae > Mauremys > Mauremys mutica. The sequence goes on from NC_059072.1 coordinate 61,685,980, forward strand.
TTCACTATGATTTAAGGTTTTGCGTGCCAGTAATGCATTTCAACATTTTTAGAAGGTCTCTATAAGTCTATAATATATAACTAAACTATTCTTGTATGTAAAGTAAATAAGGTTTTAAAATGTTTAAGAAGCTTCATTTAAAATTAAATTAAAATGCAGAGCCCCTGGGCAGTGGGAGTGCCACTGAAAATTAGCTTGCATGCTGCTTGCATGCTGCCATAGGTTGCCTACCCCTGCCCTACTGTACTCTGCTGGTGAGAATACTAGAAACTGAAATCTGGTGCATATTTTAAATATTCTTATTTTATAATATGTAGGAGATCAAGTAACAAGTATTTTTTTAATAAGTTAAAAGAAAAATATTTTTAAAAAAGTAATATTGGGAGAAATGTGACTTGCCTTAATCTAGTAAGCATGGTCCACTATCAGTTATTCTTCTTTGGTAGTTGGCATCAGTGGCAAAGTTCTGAAGAATAGAAGCTGGCAGAATTTTGATAGTTGGGCAGGAGTGTACACATGCTTGAAATAAGGAAAACCAAAATAAATGCTAAGAGAACAGGTAGGTGAGGTAATATCTTTTATTGGACCGGTTTCTATTGGAGAGAGAGAGAGAAGCTTTCGAACTTTCACAGAGCTGCTCTTTAGGTGTGGGAGAGGTACTCTCACTGTCACAGCTAAATAGAAGGGTAGAATAGATGTTGCAAGAGAGACCATTCATGGTGAAGCGGACAGTTAGCACCTGTACCAAGGACCAAGAAAGGTTAGTGGGTTACACATTGTTATGAGACAAAGACACTAGATTTATATTAAGTCCATGATTTTTAATATCTAACAAAGTTATGAATTTAAGCTCCTAGACTCATATTTTGAAAGTGGTGGTCTACTTTCCTTTGAGGATGAGGACTGAAAGGGTAGATATGGAGTGGTTGCTTTGTGAAAATGTTTGCCCATGGGTGATATGGCATTTGTCTTTTATCATTTTTCTATGAGAGTTCATTTGACAGCATAGTGATTCTCATTTCACCCACATAGTTGTTACTGGGGCATGGATGAGGTACACCACATGTAGTGATAGACATACGTAGGACCCATGCATTTTGAAAGGTGCATTGTGGGTAGTATTGATCATTAATACTATGCGGGGTTATAAAGAGGAAAAACTAGAAATACTAGTAAATAAACACAACTGTAATATAGTTGGCATCATAGAGACTAGGTGGGATAATGCATGTGACTGGAATATTGGTTGCTCAGCTAACTGGTGATTCACTGGATCATGGTGTACGTGCAAAAGGTCTAGTCAGGTGCCTGATGAATCTGCTTATGGTTGACATGCCCAATTCGAAAGCGACATAGCATGTTACAAGTTTCACAGATCCATGTGTTGTCTGAGTTGGAGTTCAAGATTACAGCACGCTGCTTTCTTCTTTCTCACTTTGCTTCCATCCTCTGGATCAAAGCCACTTCATGTTGAGCTGTACCCAGTGCCAGATGTTCCTCCAGATTTAACGGAATTCTGCATGCCTCTTCTAGTTGACTACACTGATGTTGAATGATTTCATATAATTTTTGCACACGTGGTACAGTCATAAAGGGCAACTCCGCTTTCTAGAGCCGTCTTGAATCTTGCTGTACAAAATATTCTTGTGAATATAGTCACCTCCCATTCTCCTGACATGACTGAGCCATTGCCACCCCTTCTTCTTGATAGTAGTTTCTAAGTGCGTCAATCCTGCATGCTTCAGCACCTCTGTGTTTGGTATTTTGTCTTCCCACTTTATTTCCAGAATATTACACAGGCATCTCGTGTTGTTCAGTCTCCTAATGTGTTTAGTATATGTTGTCCATGTTTCTGAAACATAGAGCAGGAATGACAGCACTCAGGTCTCATAGATCAGTATCTTCACCTTAGTTGATAATTTGCTGTTATTCCATGCACGTTTTGTAATAGCTTGAAATTCTTAGCTGTTTTTCCAATTCTGTTAGTTCAATCTGAGGATCAAGATTCCTGCTGATCATAGAACCCAAGTAGCAAAGGCTGTCAATGATGCAAAGAGATTTATGCTTTGGAGTAATGTCGAGCACTGGTTCTTCCACCTCTTGGTATATGATCACTGTCTTCTTGAAACTGATTGTCATCCCAAAGCTCTTGCATGGTGCAGAAAATCTGCCCAAGAGATTTTGCAGAGAAGAAAGTCAGGAAGGACAGGCAGGGGAAAAGAGGGAAAGATCAAAGATGAATGCACTTGCACTGAAGTTCAGATGGCAATAGAAGACAGACTTGTTGAAATTTCTGGGTAAGGATAAAAGGGATAAAAGACAAGGGTGATGTCATGGTTGGGGTCTACTGTAGAGCATATAACCAGGAAGAAGAGGTAGTTGAGGCTTTTTTAAAACAACTAACAAAATCATCCAAAGCACAGGACTTGGTGGTGATGGGAGACTTCAACTGCCCAGACATCTCTTGGGAAAATAATACAGCAGGGCACAGATTATCCAACAAATTCTTGGAAAGCATTGGAGAAAGACAGTAGGGGAGAGGCTGTTCTAGATTTGATTTGGACAGATAGGGAGGAACTGATTGAGCATCTGAAACTGGAAGGCAGCTTAGATGAAAATGACCATGAAATGGTAGAGTTCATGATTCTAGGGAAGCGCCTCCTGGAGCCTGCAGCCCTGAGCCACTCCCCATGCCCCAACTACATGCCCCAGCCTTGATCCACCTCCTGCCTTCTGAACCCTTTAGTCGCAACCTGGAGCACCCTTCTATAACCCAAACCCCTCATCCCCAGCACCGCTCCAGAGTCTGTACCCCCAGCCGGAGCCCTCCTCCCCCACACACACCCTGCTCCAGCCCGGAGCCCCCTCTCTCACCCTGAACTCCTCAGTTCTGGCCCTACTTCGGAGCCTGCACCCGCACCCCAACCCCAATTGCATGAGCATTCATGGCCCACCATACAATTTCTATACCCAGATGTTGCCCTTGGGCCAAAAAGTTTGCCCACTTCTGAGCTAGAGACACGAAGGGTGACAAGAACACATTCTACAAATACATTAGAAGCAAGTGGAAGACCCAAGGACAGGATAGGCCATTACTCAATGAGCGGGGGAAAGACAATAACAGAAAATGTGGAAATGACAGAAGTGCTAAATGACTTTTTTGTTTAGTTTTCACCAAAAAAGTTAGTAGAGATAGCACATCTAAGAGAGTGAACACCTGTGAAAATGAGGTAGTATCTAAAGCTAAAATAGTGAAAGATCAAATTAAAAATTACTTCAAGTTGGTATGGCTTGATGAAATATGTAGAACACTCAGGGAGCTGACTGAGGCGATATCTGAGCCATTAGCGATTATCTTTGAAAACTCATAGCAGACAGAGATTCCAGAGGACCGGAAGAGGGCAAATATAGTGCCAATCTATAAAAAGGGAAATAAGGACAACCTGAAGAACTACAGATCAGTCAGCTTAACTTCAGAACCCAGAGAGATAATGGAACAAATAAGCAAACAGTCCGTTTGCATACACCTAGGAGATAATAAGGTGATAAGTAATAGTCAACATAGATTTGTCCAGAACATCGTTTCAGACCAACATAATAGATTTCTTTGACAGGGTAACAAGCCTTGTGAGTATGGGGGAAGTGGTATATGTGGTATATCTTGACTTTAGTAAGGCTTTTGACTCTCTCATAAACTAGGGAAATACATCCTAGATGGAGCTACTGTAAGGTGGGTGCACAACTAGCTGGAAAACCACTCCCAGAAAGTAATCAAAAGTGGTTCACAGTCAAGATGGAAGGACATATTGAGTGGGGTCTCTCAGGGATCAGTCCTGGGTCTGGTTTTGTTCAATATCTTCATAAATGATTTAGATAATGACAGAGAGAGTATACACTTATAAAGTTTGTGGATGATACCAAGCCAAGAGGAGTTGCAAGTGCTTTGGAGGATAGGACTCAAATTCAAAATGATCTGAACAAACTGGAGAAATGGTCTGCATTTGTCTTTACTGAATTTCATCCTATTTATGTCAAAGTATTCCACCTAGAAAGGATCAGTTGCACACATACAAAATGGGAAGTTACTTCCTAGGAAGGAATATTGCAGAAAGGGACCATAGTGCATCACAAGCAGGGATGTAAGAGTTTAACCAGTTAACTGATACCAGAAACCAATAAGCATCAAGCTTAACGATTAAACTCTGCCCAAGGTCCCAGCTGCTGTTCCTGGGATCCTAAGTTCCCTTTAAGCTGTGAGGCTGCGCAGCAGCCTATTAAGCACCACACAGGCACTCGGGCTGCGGCGGGGAGAGATGCCTCTCCCCCCACCTGGACCTGCTGCTGCCGGGGAAGAGGATCCCCAACCCAGGCTCCCTCTGGGCTGCCAGCTGTACACCTGGGCTCCGTCGCGCCTGCCAGCCCTGCGCCCAGGCTCCCAGCTGCCGCCCAGGGTCCCTCCAGGTGGGCGGGCAGCCTTGCGGCTGAGGTCCCTCCGGGCGTGCAGGTGGCCCTGCGGCAGGGGTCCATCGTGGCAGCTGCACTGCTGCTTCTCAGCATCCGGTGCGGCTGGGGTCCGCAGTGCCCACCCTGCTGCTGACCTCACGGCTGGGGTCCCTTCGAGCTGCTGGCCCCGTGGCTGGCAGCCAGGACTCTGGGTGTGCTGGGATCCTGGTGCGGGGGCAGCAGTGGGGATCCATGCATCCCTAGTTCCCTGGGTAAACGTTTAACCCTGTAACTGATAGAATTTTAATCAGTTACATGGTTACTGTTTTTACACATTATTTACATCCCTAATCACAAGCTAAATATGAGACAACAATGTAACACTGTTGCAAAAAAAGCAAACATCATTCTGGGGTGTATTAGCAGGTGTGTTGTAAGCAAGGCGTGAGAAGTAATTCTTCCACTCTACTCCTCAGTGATAAGGCCTTAGTGTGAGTATTGTGTCCAGCTCTGGGTGCCACATTTCAGGAAAGATGTGGGGAAATTAGAGAAAGCCCAGAGGAGAACAACAGAAATTACTGAAGTCTAGAAAATATGACCTATAAGAGAAGATTGAAAAAAAAAATGTTTAGTCTGGAGAAGAAAAGACTGAGTAGGGGGACAAAACAGTATTCAAATACATAAAAGGTTGTTACAAGGAGGAGGGTGAAAAATTCTTCTCCTTCTGAGGATAGGACAAGAAGCAATGGTCTTAAGCAGCAAGGGTGATTTAGGTTGGATATTAGGAAAAACTTCTTTATTGTCAGGATAGTTAAGCACCGGAACAAATTGCTTAGGGAGGTTGATCTCCCTCATTGTAGATTAATTTAGAACAGATTAGATAAACACCTGTCAGGAATGGTTCATTTATTACTTAATCCTTCCTTGAGTGCTGGGGACTGGACTAAATGACCTATTGAGGACCCTTCCAATCCTGAACTTCTGTGATCATAGAGGTTGAGATACATCTGCACATTTTGCATCTGTTGGTCTGACAGAGTCTGGCACCACTTTGAATTAGTGGATCCTGGTCATTGGAGATCTGGCTTCTGATGAGGACCTTGGCAACAAGGTTGGGGCGGGGGTGCTTCAAGACCAGAAGAGGGGGTTCAGGAAAGATTTTTCAGGATGTGGTCCCCATCAAGAATGGGTTGTAATTGTTTAATGATAACCCGTATGGGTTCTGGTGGGGTAGGTGACAACTAGGTGTGTGTGGACGGAGTGTTTTTTTCCCACATTCAAAAAGGTTCTATTGGGTTATTTGAGTGACAATCTGCTTCTCTGGTGGAGTGTCCTTGTTTGGTGAAGTTTGTTTTAAAAGCTCTTCCTCATCGCTGCGAAGCTTGAAAGCTTCTCCGAGCAACAGAAGTTGATCTAGTAAAAGATATTTCCTCACCCACCTTGTCTTTCCATTACTCTAGTCATTTGAACAATTTAATGCAGATCCTAAAAGCTGTAACTCTTTAAACATATTTTCAGATCAGCTATAAATATGTGAAGTAATAGTTATTGCTAATTAATACATACTAAAACATGACCTAATACAGCAAAGCAGCAAGATTCCATGGCTTAATTTGAGAGATTTTAGTCGATTGTATACGCTGACAGTGCAAGGCCACGGATATTAAATACAAATATATAAGTGAAATATGTATCAACTAAATAATTATTTAAATTGAAATTATTGTAGTTTCCTATTTTTTTATTTAAAATCTTTGAACAATTTTGCCAGTTCACTTTTAGTGACTTTTAGACAGTTGAGAGAACCTAATTCCTGGTGTCACAGAAGAAGACTTTTAAATCCATGGTACATCCATACTCTAGGTAGCTACATGCAAAGCCTCAAAGCAGTGGGAACAAGCTGGTGACTGCAAGAGCCAGGAATTGCCACTTTAGTGTGAATATGTTTTGCATGTTGGGTCTGGATGTGTCAACTCCAGCAACAAAAAGTTAGTATGTGAGAGTGAAATTCCTTTTGGCATTATTATTTCATTGGTTTACATAGCTTTTAGTAAGGGCTAACCTTGCAGTGACAAATATCTGTAAGACAGCAAAGATAGCTTATGTAGCGATCACTGGAAAGGCTTAAGTCTCCTCCTGCAAAACTAATTTATACAAAGCTAGTATTGACAAATATTGTTGATGCCAGAGGCAATGGTTACATTTTAAATACCACTCTAGACTTCGAGGAAAGGTAGGCTATGTAAAATTACTAGCAGATCAAGTTCTGGCTTCTTGCCACATGTGCAAGCACATGCAAAAAAATTTTTTTTAAATATTGGTATTTAGAATAAGAATTGTTTCTTAGTCTAAATTTTACTATTAGAATACAGCTTTCCTAACAGAATGCTGTTTAGCACATTAATCATGACAGGTGACTTCATCCAGAAGTGTTTACCTACAAAATGATAGGGTATGGTGTTTTTTTGTTTTTTTGCCAATTGGTTCAATGCACTGGATGGAAGGGAAAAAAATCTGGGTTCTGCTGTTTTAGTCTTTCTGTCTTCCTCTGGACTTTAATAACTGGTTTAATTTTAGCTTCTTCCCTTTTTCATCTGTTTTTACTGTTCCCTCATAATAAGAAATTCCTCTCTATAAGACTACAGAAGTGATTTTTTTAAAAAGGACTATTCTGTTGAGTAATAACCTACTGCTTTAAATCCATTAATCTTGTGCACGTGTGCATGTTTTTATGGCAAAGAAATCTGGACCCCAAAATACCTTGAGCTCTGAAATCACAGCCAATACACCGAGGGTTTATCCTGACTAGTATTTTAAAGGAGGCATCCCCCAAAAAACCTATTTCCTAAATAGGCCTTGTGTTGGTGGCATGCTTTTGTTTGAGTTAGAACTGAAATAACATTACAATATAATTTAAAGATGCATTGTGTTGATGCCACCTTTCAACTGAGACACAAAAATGAGGGTCTTGATCCACTTTTATCTTAATTCCGTGGTACTTTTTTCAATAATAGGTTTTGTTGCTCCATGTCTCGGCAAAATTTAGATTGAGGAATTCTGTGTACCAAAATTTCCCTTACAGGTTTTTTCTTCACTTTCTATCTAAATAGAATTATAAAAAGCATTCTGAATTGTCTCCTACTCACTGTGCTCTGAAGGCAGAGCGTATGTTAATCTAGCCAATGTCACATTTTTCTGGGGAATAGAAATTATTAGAATCCTTTTCAAATGCTGTAGATCTGAACAAAAGGACTTCACTCATTCTTTTCCCAGTTTTACAGAATTGTCAGTCTCCAGTATCCAAGTTGGAAAAAATTTAAAAATCATGTTTCTGTGTAATCTATTTTTGTCTGTTGTTACAAATAATATCTAAGATTACTGTAACTGAAAGATTAGAGAAACATCTTTCATTATTTTTTCAGTGTACAGTGTGCATTTGAAATCATGTATGTAGACAGAGTGACCACATGGTTGAGTGCCTTAAAGGCTGCATGAGATATTTTTTTGGGAGGTGCTCTCTTTTCCCTTAGTGTTTATTTTATGTTTGGATGATTACAGTCCAGATGTACACAGGAGGGAACAAAGTAGTGTTATCAGAGGCTTCTAGTGACTGCAGCAGCTGTGGCAGGGTAGCCTATTAAGGCAACTGGAAATTGGATAAATGGTATAAAGAACAGAGCAGAGAGTAATTCAGGATCTGGGGGGCTAGGGCAAAATCACTAAAGAAACTGCCATCTTTACCTACCTGGCCTCCTAGATGGCCAATCTTAGGAGCAGTTTAGATATTGGCATGGTGACTTGGGAAAATGTAAGATTTGAAGCTACTTTCAATTTATTTTAATGTTTTCTGTTTTAAGTCTATGCTATTATTGATTTTTTTTAACAATCCCTTGTTGAAGGTTTTCCTTATAAGCAATTCAAAAGGTGATTTATCTCATTCAGTGCTTTTTAACTTTAGAGTTAATATATTTAACCTTCTTTCCAGTTAGTAATTGTTAGTAATATGAAAATCTATAGCAACATAGACTTTCCATCTTGTAAGAGATTAAACAGTTCATATAAAAATTTTATATTGGAACAGTTGATTTCCTATGGGAAAAGGTGTGTAAACTCCCAGATATTGATATCAGACATCTCACGACTTGTAGCTTGAAACTATACTCTGGCTGCCTCTAACAAGTTAATTTCCTAGATGATTATTTAACGGCTTCCTACTTACATGCAGAAGGATTTAGTTAGCCTGCCCCAGATAACATAGATCATCAAGTGTTTGGTCAGTTTTAGGAGGTTATTAAAATATAAAACTCTCTCATGCCTTCATTTCTGCAATCCAAGTGACAGATATTGGCACAGAGCAAGGCTGGTCAAGATCATTCAAATAGTTTATAAATACTTTTTATATAGAGAGAAAATGAAATATTATTTTCCGTTCTTTAGGTAATAACTTCACCAAAGTTACTTCAAAGACCTCTTCAGCACTTTCACAATTTCATTTTTTCCAGACATATATTTTAAAAAATGATAATCTGTGTTGAGAGGTAAAGAAGCCATTGTTGAAAGCGACAATAGAGTTATTCGAACAGAAACCTTTCAGGTAGAGTTTTATTCTTGGTACTTCACACCCTAATCTATGTCATAAAGAACAGCAAAGCTGGTTGGCTTTAAGCGACTTCTGGAGTTTCACAAATCTCTACTTTAAATAGATGGATCTCTTGCTTTTTTTTTTTATTAATACTACAAAATGTCATATGTTGTTTTCAGCAAGAACAATGGAAATCTGGCATGAATCCATATTCCCCTAAAACAGTCACATACAGTGTAGTTCAGAAGCAGTTGTACTATGAGAGAGTCACTACTGTTGGAGCTAAAATGTGCCCTTAGCATCTTCACTAAATATATGCATGTTATTTTTTTGGTTGACATTGAATGCAACAGCATAGCAATCCCTGCACGAATACGTTATATTGAATCACTCGCCTAGTCTTAACAAGACAAATGTTTCTGAGCCAGCCTCTGGGGGGAATTTACTAATAACTTTGTGTGGGGCATACCACTCTTGCCTCATTTAACATCAGTATGTCTAATGTTACTTAGTTATTCCTTTCTCTGCTATTATGTTTGTAGTTTTTTCATTCTCCGCTGAAGGAGTGAGAGAGACAAAAGATAGCAGGCCTTAGAAGTTCCTTTTCTGATTTCTAACTCTCGCATCCATGTCTTTCCTTGTGGAAGCTGAGATTCAATCTCAGAAGTTCTCCTATTTTTACAAAATGGGTTTTATCCCTATTATTATTATTATTTATCCCTGAATTATTATCCATTTGTCAGAGATAGTGAGCAGAAGCAGCATCATTGGTAGGGAAAATGGAAATCCATGAAGAGGAGAGATTGTTAGATGCTGCATCAGGAACACAATAGTTGGACATTCTGTATTTTCCACCAACTGAAATTAAACTGCTGTGTGAATTTTTTAAACAAGAAAAGTTATATGCAGTGAGAGGCAATGCATGGGAGGGGCCATGTTGGTTCACGTGTTTCCCCCCAGATTTTTGCCAGGGTTTGCTGTCCCCGCTTGTCACTGCAGGAGCCGGCAAGCTGGGAGCTGTGGCCACTGGGAGAGGCAGCAGCAAACAACTGGGAGCTGGAGGGAGGGGCTGCTGAGGGTGGAGATCGGTCGTAGGGGGCTGTCACTTAAGCTGTTGGGGGGGGGCAAACGTTTAAATTGTGCCCCCTTACTATCTGCAGGCACTAGTCATCTCTGTATGCAGTAGTTACTACACAGTATTTTCTGTTATAACCCACTGTTTTCAGCCTCTCAGATTTATTGGACTAACATTCCTGGTTGACATTTTTCATGCTTGGTCTCTCCTGGAAGGTGATATTTCTATATCTATGAACAGAAATGGTTCAGCCATCCTTAAGTGAAAGGAAAGCATATGTGGGTAAGAGGTAGGCACTCATATTATGATGGATGCAAATATAAGAACGAATAGAAAATACTTTCTTGTTAAAAATATAATGGTTAAAGAGTTGACTGAATTGATTGAGTTTTGAAAGTTGCAATTTAGCATTGAAATAGTCCTCATTGAGGAGTTAAGTATAGCCTGTTCCAGGGAAAAATGGTTTTAATTTGATTAAATTATGAGCCTTTGAAAAATCACATCCCGAGCATGTGTATCTTTCTTCATGAAGTTCAGTAAGTGTGCACACAAGGCTGTATCAGCGGTGCATATATATACATGTAGCTAAGTTAATTGTGCAGGGGAGGGATAGCTCAGTGGTTTGAGCATTGGCCTGCTAAACCCAGGGTTATGAGTTCAATCCTTGAGGGGGCCGTTTAGGCCAACTGGGGTAAAAATCTGTCTGGGGATTGGTCCTGCTTTGAGCAGGGGGTTGGAGATGACCTCCTGAGGTCCCTTCCAACCCTGATATTCTATGATTCTCAGAGTTCTCAAATAGATAGAATTCATGTTTAAAATTGGTATCTGGCATTGTGGAAGGCTTAGGATCTGGTAAAAGATCTTCCACCTGCTGATTGCTTCCAATGGTGCCTCAGGGGCTGAGAGCCAGTGTTCTGTTCTTGCTTCTTTCTCTGACTGACTTTCATAGTTTCAAACTTCATCGTATTTTTGTTTTAAAATAAAGCCTGGGAAGGCCAGTGGCAGAAATCTGAAAATTGCAATCTGATATGCAGTAGTCCCCACAGAATAAGGGCATGGGACATGACGAAAAATCATTTGTGTGACCTAGTTAAGAGTGTTTGAAAATCATATTGCAACCATGCACAGTAGATATTTTTGACTCGTTAGTCCTCTTCAGTATTTATTCAAAAATATGCACTTAAGAGCATCACTCATGCAGGCTTAGAAGGGTGAATGGGGTTTTGTTGAGTGTGGTTAGCACTGAAATATTTGATGTATTTTTAGTCTCAAAGTTGAATGAGACTTACATTGGCGTGACTAGTGAAGGGTCAGAGACTGCTAGCTGATTTGGTGTTTTTACAGTATTTTTTTTCTTTGATTTGTGCAAATATTCCCTTTTTTCTAATTACTGGTCTCTTGCACAGGTATAGTTGGGATAGCTTTCTGATATTTGTGTATTCAAATTTCTATTAGTTAAACTGTATGGTAAAATCTTTGTTTTTTTCAAAGCAAAAAACACCCTAGGTAATTCCTCGCAAAAATCTGTGAACATTACATTAAAATAGCAAAGCTGAATATTCAAAAGTTAAGGTTGAATGCATAACCTTAACTCTGTTCCTTGAATCTGTATATTACACTGCAATCTTATGTTGCATAAGCACATGGTATTTTGTAAAATTACACATACAAAAAAGCTATGTTAAAAGAACACTAAGGACACAAAGTCAAGTGCTCAAAAGTTAGGAAGTGCAATAATTAAGATTGTCCATGCAACTTTAATTTATCCCCCTTGTGCATTATGATAGTATTTAATTACAGTAACTCGTTGCTTAACCTTGTAGTTATGTTCCTGAAAAATGCTACTTTAAGCGAAATGATGTTAAACGAATCCAATTTCCCCATAAGAATTAATGTAAATGGGGGGGAGGAGAAGGGAGGTTCCAGGGAAAAAATTTTTGCCAGACAAAAAAGACTATATTTTTATTTATTTTTATATACATACATACACAGGATAAGTTTTAAAGAATTTAATACTATGCACAGCAATGATCATTGTGAAGTTTCGTTGCGCTGGTGAAGTCAGAGGGTGGGATATTTCCCAGGGAATGCCTTACTAATAAATGATGAACTAGTACTCCTTGAGCCCACAAGGATTAACATGTTGTTAATGTAGCCTCACACTTTACAAGGCAGCACGAATAGAGGGAGGTGAGACAGCATGGTTGTGGGAACGGTATGTGAGAGCTGGAGTGTTTAGACTTCAAGGACGAGGCTAGTTTTTATCTGCTGGTAGGCAGTAAACAGGATAATAAATTAGAAGGTTATACAGAATGGCAATTATCCAATGAAGTTACAGTTGTGCCTGTGTGTACCTTATTAACCAATTAGCAATTGCTTGATGGTCTGTCTTAAGTGTATAAAGATGTATGCTGGAGAGAAATAAATGACTCTGCTACCAATCATATTGACTGCTGAGCTTTGTCCATGTCCGCCTGCGATGCAACACATGGTAGAGAGGGGTGTGTGTGTGAGAGAGACAGACAGACAGACAAACACCATGTGCGAGAGAGATGCACATTGACCCATTAAGTACACTGACCCCACTCTAAGTACACTGCCTTTTTAAGTAGATAAGCAAGTTGAGACAGCAGCTGCTGCCAGCAATCTCCCTCCGTCCTGAGCCCTGTCCTGTCCCACCCCGCCCTGTGGAGATGAGGTACAGGAGCGGTGGGGAGAGGTACACCCTGACATTAGCACCCCTCTTCCCCTCCTTCCTCCGCCAGCACAGCAAGCAGGAGGCTCCCGGGAGCAGCTCCAAGGCAGGAGCAGCACATGGCAATGTGGGGAGGGACAACTGATAGCCTGCTGGGTGGCTGCTGCACAGGGAACTTAGGGGAGCTGATAAGGGGGCTGCCAGTCCACCCTGGTTCCAAGCCCCCACCAGCTAGCTCCAATGGGCTGCTCTTTCTGCAAGCAGTGGACAAAGCAGGTGGCTGCCAAACAATGTATAAAGGAGCATTGCACAACTTTAAACAAGCATGTTCTCTGATCAGCCACGTAACAATGTTAACCGGAACAATGTTAAGTGAGGAGTTACTGTATATAATTACATACTATGCTTTCGACAGGACCCCAGCCTCATTCAGTATACAGGATGGATGGTGCTCAGAGAATTAAGGTTGTGTAGTACATGAAGCTGTTTCTGTATAACCAGTGCCTCATTTGTTGCTGAATTTGGAAGATGAGTAGTTAAATCAAGCAGGTGATTGTGGGAAAAGAAAGAATGGTCTTGAAGTATGGGCAGTCGAATGCCACCCAGGAAAACTGAATTCTGTCCTGGTCTCTGCCACTGAAAATTAGTGGACATTCTTGACATTTTTGGCTTTAATCTCTTTGCCTATTTCTCATCTATAGAATAGGGATAATATCGTTTCCCTACCTCTTAAGGGTGTTGTGAAGAGAAGTTCATTAAAGTTTGTGAAGCAGTGAGATATTACTGTGGTGGGCACCACAGAAAAGTCTGTGAGGAAATTAGGAATTCTGTACTCAGTGCAGAATTTGGAAGGCATGCAGTAAATATAACATGCTACATGTTGAATATTGAGCATCCTCCATCCTGTGCACTGAGTGAGGCAGGGTCGAGTGGAAAAAAGTCTCTTATTAAATAACTATATACTGTCACAACAATGCATATGCACAAGAGAGCCAAATTAAGGTTGTGCGGGTAACATTTATTCTGGCGTTTCTTAACTTTCTAGTGCTTTACTTTACAAGCTTAAGTCTTACTGTGTCATTTCCTAGTCTTAAAAATCAAACAAAAAAACAAAAAAGTGTGTGTGCGTGCATGCGCACACACACTGAAAAAACAGAACTTCTATCATGTGGAGACACTGACCATTCACATGGTTCACTGGCAGGACTGGAATCTTTAGATATACAGACCTGTGCCACTAGAGCTAATGGAGTGGAGTAACTGATAGCAGTAGCTGGCTGTCTTTTGTGGATGAGACACTAAATGGGGTGTATGGTTGGGGTAGGGAAGGCACTTTGCCGTTGGATTTCGTGCTGTTTTCTAGGTAGCAAAGGAATGTTGAGAATTAGGAACCCTGGGTTCTATTCCAGGTTCTGGGAGGGAGCATGGTGTAGTAGTTACAGGTGTTTCTTTCCCTGTCTAACCCATCTGTTCCCTCTGCCTCTGTATTCCAGTAGCTTTTCTCTGCCCCATCCACCCCATCCCCACTCTGCAGGCTGCCTGTCTTGATCCCTCACACTTCATCCTGCCTACATCCTGTTTCTTCTCCTCCTTCTGCATTTCTCTCTTCTCTCAGCAGCTTCTCTCTGCATCCCCCACTCCTCGCCTCTTTTCATTCCCAACAAGTGGCTTCCTCCTCCTTTTTGGTGCCAGCAGCTGAAGCATGCAAGAGAGGCAAGGGAAGTCTCCCTCCTTTGTTTCATTATATGGCAGGGGTCGGCAGCCTTTGAGAAGTGGTGTGCCAAGTCTTCATTTATTCACTCTATTTTAAGGTTTCGCGTGCCAGTAATACATTTAAACGTTTTTAGAAGCTCTCTTTCTATAAGTCTATAATATATAACTAAACTATTGTTGTATGTAAAGTAAATAAGGTTTTTAAAATGTTTAAGAAGCTTCATTTAAAATTAAATTAAAATGCAGAGCCCCCCGGACCGGTGGCCAGGACCTGGGCAGTGTGAGTGCCACTGAATCAGTTCGTGTGCCACCTTCGGCAAGCGTGCAATAGGTTGCCTACCCCTGTTATATGGCATGGCAGCAACCCCTGGTGGTTAAGAAGAGCAAGTGCAGGGAAGAGCTTGCTCAGCCTTTGGCTGGAGCATGTTCAATACAGAGAGAATATAGCTGTCAAATTCTTAACTATAGATGGCACTGATGCTAATGCCTATAATTTTAAAAGTATATATTTAGTATCAAGTAGTATTTTCTGGAAACTTACATATGTGTAGTATCTTATGGTACTGTGTACTAATCTGTGTGTGCCATGTAAACAGACTCCGTAAGTCAATTACAGAAAGAGAAAGCCGAACAAGGTTTTTAAATATTTGTGCAACTCACAACACATTGCAATGTTGCTATGGTTGAAGTGCAACATAAGTGCAAAAACATAGAATAGTAAATTTAATTATAAAATGAATTATTTCAGGAGAAAACAATTTGTCATACAAATGAGAACTTCTATATAAAATACATAGTAAAAAGAAATGATTAAAATATGTACTATTAATGCAACTCAGTGTATTTCTGTGAGAAATATCTTGTGAATTACTATAATTACTGTGTGAGGTGTTATCACCTTGAAGAGGAACCAACTTGTTACTGTATAGTGTGGTTATAAATCACTTCTCCCTATGGTTTGTATTTTAATTACTTGCCTTAGAGGAATGTGTGATCATGTAATTAGACCATGTCGTAATTCAAGAGGGGCAGAGTTAAGGTTGTGTATACCTCTTTAGCTTTGGCATTTCCTTTGTGTGACTAACCATATAACCTTAATGTCCTCTTAACGTTATTTTAATAGAGAAGTGTTAAATTATATTTTACATGGTCACTTATTGTATTTGAATTGCCTGTAAAATTATTAGTTTTCATTGGCACATCTCTAACTTAGAATGTAGATATTACTGTGTCTAATTTCCATGAGATCATGGGAACAATGAAAATACATTTTTTTCACAGCACAATCTAGAATTTTTTTGTATCAAACTTTAGTTCAGCTTTTCAGATATACAGAAGATTTTAAAAAGTCATCTCTAGGTATCTTGATAAATTAGAGGGAAAAATATTATGGTTAACTATTAGTTTTAGCTAAAAAATATATACATTGTATTAACTGGAAATTGTTTATGACAGGCAATTGTTCTTTGCTTTCGACTTCACTTCACAAAAGATAATATCACAAATAACACTGCTGCAGCTACAGTACGACAAGTAGTTACTGTTGTTTTTGAGAGAGTGGTTTTTGAAGACGAACGATACAAAGGTAGATGTTTTCCTTTTGTTTTTTTGTGTGTATTTTAACCTGTTTTCTAGAGCTGTATTTAAAAACACAGGAATAGTTACCTGCTTAGATTCTGAAATATATAAATATATTGAACGGAGTTTCTAAATGCTGCAAAAATTGTAGGCATAGCTCATTCAGTTTTGTTATGTGGGATGCACTTTTACCCCGGTGTTTGTACAGAATCTAATGTAGTGGATCCTTGATCCTGATTGATGAGATCCTCATCCCCTCTTCAGTCTCTTTATATTGCATAAACAGGCCAGAGTGGTGTAAAGCTCTAAAAGCCAGGACAGAATTTCCCCAATGCAGGGACTACAGAAAACAGCCTTAAGGCTAGGGTTTGCAAGGCAGTCCTTGGGTGGGGGCTGGGGGTAGGATGGTCATGTAGAGCTGTGGAGATTGAGTATTTCTGTGAGTCGTAGGCAGCTAGGGACAAGCTGCTGTAACTTAGGTAAAACCCTAAAACTGTATTATGTTGGAAGGTTGTGTTGTGGCCCAGAATTGGGTGAGCACAAAGGTGGCTTGAAGTTACCATGTCTCTTCCTCCTTTGGGCTGTGAGTTTGGTGTTTCACAGCACAGAATCTCACCATGGGCCTCTTAGCACTGCTGTAATACAAAAAACATTACTCTAGTGTTCCTGTTACTCTTGTCACTACAAAAGAAAATAGGTTAAAATAGCATCTTAAGTAAAATCATAAATAAAAGTGTGTGTGTGTGTGTGTGTGTGTATATATATATATATAGAGAGAGAGAGAGAGAGAGAGAGAGCGCACTTAGTCTTAGATCATTTAGAGTAAATATCTTTAACTAAATTTTGTGAATATGAAGTAACTGACTAAGGAACACCTACCATATATACTCATTTATAAGCTGAATTTTTTTAGTAAAAAAGGGAAGCACCCGAGAAGGGGGTCGGCTTATGAATGGGTATAGAGAGGGAGAGGTGGGACACAGCCTCTCCCCGCAACAGAGGTAGCAAGGAGAGGCAGCACAGCCAGAAGGGAAGAGGCTGGTACCAGAGTCTCTCCACTTCTGGCCACGCTGCTCCCAGTTAGTGCCTCCCCAGATAAGGTAGGAAGGGATGAGATGGGGAGAGTGTGGGGGTCCCGAGCTAGGACCCCCAGCTTCTGTTCTCTCCCTCCCCCCCCGCCCTCCCCCCCCAAAAATAAAAAATTCCCCATCAGTTCCACCTGGCCCATCAGGGTAAGCAGCTGGCGCGCCGGCACACTTTGTTTACTTAGGTTTACCTCTATGCCTTCAGACACTCAAGGTAAACAAACCATCTCGGCCTGCCAGCAGCTTATCCTCATGGCCCAGGAGCCAAAGTTTGCTGACCCCCTGAATTATAGGGTCGGCTTATGAACGGGTTGTAAAAAATTTCCATTTTTACTTATCCATCTTGGGGGGGGGGAGGGTTGGCTTATAAACAAACTGGCTTATGATCGACTATATATGGTATTTTAAAGGAATACTCATTAATAAAAATGAATAAAAATCTGACCTTTATTTTTGAATCTTATTAGTGGAACAATTACCTGTTTGTGCCACTATTTGTCTTATGGGGTAAATACTTGGTTGGGAACATCTTTTGTTCAAACTTTTTTTTTTTACACAGATGTTATTGAACAACCAGTACCAGCTCCAGGAAACAGTAACAGAAGATCTGTCAGTACTCTGAAACCATGTGCTAAAGATGCATATATGCTTTTTCAGGTATCGGTAGATGTTTTTTAGGATTTGTGCTTAATAACTCTGCAGTTCTGAACAGTTCTGTTTTCTGTTTCTGAAAAGCCGATGAAGTTTCATAACTGACGTTTTAGTTTTTTTATAGTAGAGATGTGGGTCATGTGTTTACCAACGGATATTAAGGAATATTGTATTAGTAAAATTCAGCTATTTGGTAATTTTCCATTGCATAACTAAATTGTTGAAGAGATTATAGTAACGAAGCACTTGTGTGACCAAAAAGGATTTTACCAGTATAGTATCGTATTTTCTTAATTCAGTTTGATAGTCCTTAATAGATTATAATCATATTTGTCTATTCACTAACACATTCCTTATTTTTAGACATTTCCTTTTGGATTCTGTTTTTTGAGCGTGCAAGTCATCTTTATGATAAAAGTGCACCTCGCTAGAAATCATATGGACATCATGCCTATTATTAGAGCCCAGAGTTTTCAATCCTCCTTTTGTATGGTTATCAACAATGATGTATTCTTTCCCAGAGAAGTGATAGGAAACTGAAGATAGGGTGAATGCTGGGAGACACTTTTAAAATAAGATATGTGGAACTGTCTTATGCATATTGACATGGAGTCATTAGTATAATAATTTCAGGAGCTTGCTTTTTTAATTTGTTTTAACCAAATACTAAAAGCTAGATAAAACTAGAGTATGTTGCATTACCAATTACAATAACAGTATGAAGTATACAATGAAAATGGTCAATACAGTATTTGTTACAGCAGTCAGAAGCTTGCTGATTTATCTAACCTGTTGATTAAGATGTTTTGTTTACTTCTGCTTTCAAAAGACTTATGTGTGGTACTTGTTTTGTTCCTACCATCATATTATTCTTGTTCTGTATTTAGTATGTGTACAGATGTATTCATATATTTAAGGGGAAAAATTAACTTCAGGTTGGAAAAGAATACTTAATTACTGAGAAGGAAGAGAACTTATGTGATATTTGTTTCTCAGGATCTTTGCCAGTTGGTTAATGCTGATGCTCCTTACTGGCTGGTGGGTATGACAGAAATGACCCGGACATTTGGTCTTGAGCTTCTTGAGTCAGTCCTCAATGATTTTCCTCAAGTGTTTTTACAAGTAAGTTATTTCAAAAGGAGGTGAAAGTTAACAGACTTTTACATCAGAGTTTTAGTAAGATAAACGTTGACTATTTGAAAGTGGCTACAATTTTTAGTTTGTGCTTATTGGCATTCTGTTTTTCCTTTCCTAACAGGTACAGTTGTCGCCCTTTTTCTTTTTTCTGTGTATAGCACACATTTCTGATTTTGTTCATATGGGGGTATCTATATTTGTGATTGTTCATGTGTAAGTACATGCAACATGTAATTCTCTATAAGCCATAAATATCTTCTTAAGTTTCCTGTGTCAAGGTGTGTGCCAAGCAATGACATTTTTTGTCCTTCAGCATTATCATTTATTATACTTTTAAAGCTATTCTTTCAAAATATGGAAGATATATTGTGGCATCACTGTTCCCACAGCAACCCTAACTTGGTCCCTCTTGCACAAAACTGTAGGAACCATAATTTTTTAATTTGCATGACTTTGGTGCATGGAAACACTCAGTCATAACCTTGCTGTAATCCATTTAAAAGAGACTGGCCAAATTCAGGAGCAAGGTATATAAGTCATGTATTGGTAGATTAGTTTAACTTACAAACCACAGTGAGAAGGAATGTAGCGTGAAAAGAAACACTGTTTTATCATGCTTTCCTTGCTGCATGCCTCCCTTCCATTCCCTCATTTATATCACTTCTGAATTAGGCCACATATATATTCATAGTACTAAGATGCATTCTAAATAAGAAGAATATTTTTTTCTATAAAATTAATCAAAAAATTAGCAAGAGTTGGACAGAGATTAATCACTGACATCTTTCCATGTAACATCTCCATGTAACATCTTTAATTTCCATTTTCTTAACTACTGGATTAACTAAATAAAAATGGTTATGGCTATAGCCATAGGTACTGATAGGTACTAAAGAAAGTCTGCTTTAAATCCTGGAATTGATGATGATTTTAATTTATAAAACTCATTTACTTTTTTTTTCCCTCTACAGCATCAAGAATTTAGTTTCCTCCTTAAAGAGAGGGTTTGCCCTCTTGTGATAAAGCTATTCTCCCCAAATATCAAGTTCAGACAAGGTTGCAGCACTTCATCTTCACCTGCACCAGTGGAAAAACCATATTTTCCTATCTGCATGCGCCTGCTGAGAGTAGTCTCTGTTTTGATCAAGCAGTTTTACAGCTTGCTGGTAAGAATATATTCAAAGTATTGCTTTCACTGATCTACACTCGTGGGTGTATGCATGCACTCTGCACCATGGTGTGCTAGCGGCTTATAAATGTCAACTTACTAATGGTTACAGCTGTATACACGGTGTATAGTTTTTAGTATTTACATGTTCATAAACTATGTTTTGTGTTTGTGGACAATACAGCCATCCTTAATCAAATGGAATAGACTGAGAAACTTTAAGGTCAGAAGGCACCATCATGATCATCTAGTCTGACCTCCCAAGCACAATCTCTCCCACCCATTCCTGTAGTGGGCCCATAAACTCTGGTTGAGTTACGGAAGCCCTCAAATCTTGAAGACTTCAAGTTACAGAGAATCTACCATTTACTCTAATACAAGCCAGCAAGTGACCTGTGTCCCACGTTGCTGAGGAAGGTGACCCTCTGCCTTTCCGGGGACCTGCAATCTCTGTCCAGCCACTCCCTCTGTGGCAGCTGCAGTCCATTGTCCTGGGGCTGCTTCCCAGGCAGCTCCAGCACCCTCTTCTGCCCTTACCCCAGGGCTCAGCCTGCAGACCCTAACAGTCAGCCAGGAGCGCTCTCTAGCTCCCCTGGTCCCAGCTGCACTGCTCTGTCTCAGGTGCCTTCTTCCTGCTAGAGGCCTGGTCTTCTCCCTTCAAGCACCAGTCAGTTACTGAACTCTGCTCTGCCCTGCAGCCCTTCTTATATGAGCCTGTCGGGCCAGGATTGGCTGCTCTTCTCAGCTTTCTAATTGGCTGCCTCCGGCACAATCTCCCTAGGGCTGCTTTTAACCCCTTTTCTGCAAGTGAGGGGCAGCCACCCCATCACATACCCCTAAAGAAGCTGCTGCTTATGCCTTCTCTTTGGGCAACTGCTTCACCCTTGCCCATTTCCCAACCAGAGGATGTCAGAAGAAGGTGGAATTTAAACCACTTGAAGAACTTGTATTACCGTATTTATCGGCGTATAACACGCACTTTTTTCCCCTGAAAATAGGGGGCAAATGATGTGTGCGTGTTATACGCCGATATAACCATGTACCCAGGGCCGGCTCTAGGCTCCCGAGCAGCGCGGCCCTAGCCCCCGTCCCCCCCAGCGGCGCGGCCCAAGCCCCCACCCCCCGAGACCCGGCCCGCGGCCCGAGCCCCCACCCCCCGAGACCCGGCCCGCGGCCCGAGCCCCCACCCCCCGAGACCCGCGCGGCGCGGGCCCGAGCCCGCACCCCCCGGAGACCCGGCCCCGCGGCCTGAGCCCCCACCCCCCGAGACCCGGCCCGCGGCCCGAGCCCCCACCCCCCGAGACCCGAGCGGCGCGGCGCCCAAGCCCCCCATCCCCCGAGACCCGGCCCGCGGCCCGAGCCCCCCTTCCCCCGAGACCCGGCCCGAGCCCCCACCCCCCCGAGACCCGAGCGGCGCGGCCCAAGCCCCCATCCCCCGAGACCCGGCCCGCGGCCCGAGCCCCCATCCCCCGAGACCCGGCCCGAGCCCCCACCCCCCGAGACCCGAGCGGCGCGGCCCGAGCCCCCAACCCCCCAGACCCGGCCCGCGGCCCGAGCCCCCATCCCCCGAGACCCGGCCCGCGGCCCGAGCCCCCCACCCCCCGAGACCCGAGCGGCGCGGCCCGAGCCCCCACCCCCGAGACCCGGCCCGCGGCCCGAGCCCCCATCCCCGAGGACCCGGCCCGCGGCCCGAGCCCCCATCCCCCGAGACCCGGCCCGCGGCCCGAGCCCCCATCCCCCGAGACCCGGCCCGAGCCCCCACCCCCGAGACCCGAGCGGCGCGCGGCCCGAGCCCCCACCCCCGAGACCCGGCCCGCGGCCCGAGCCCCCATCCCCCGAGACACCGGCCCGCGGCCCGAGCCCCCACCCCCCCGAGACCCGAGCGGCGCGGCCCGAGCCCCCACCCCCCGAGACCCGGCCCGCGGCCCGAGCCCCCATCCCCCGAGACCCCGAGCGGCGGCGGCCCGAGCCCCCACCCCCCCCGAGAAGACCGAGCGGCGCGGCCCGAGCCCCCACCCCCCGAGACCCGAGCGGCGCGGCCCAAGCCCCCACCCCCCCGAGACACCGGCCCGCGGCCCGAGCCCACCCCCCCGAGACCCGAGCGGCGCGGCCCGAGCCCCCACCCCCCGAGACCCGGCCCGCGGCCCGAGCCCCCACCCCCCGAGACCCGGCCCGCGGCCCCAGCCCCCACCCCCCGAGACCCGGGCCCGCGGCCCGAGCCCCCATCCCCCGAGACCCGGCCCGCGGCCCGAGCCCCCATCCCCCGAGACCCGGCCCGCGGCCCGAGCCCCCACCCCCCGAGACCCGAGCGGCGCGGCCCGCGCCCCCACCCCCCGAGCCCCGCGCCGCGGCCCGAGCCCCCACCCCCCGAGACCCGGCCCGTGGCCCGAGCCCCCATCCCCCGAGACCCGGCCCGAGCCCCCAACCCCCCCGAGACCCGAGCGGCGCGGCCCGAGCCCCCACCCCCCGAGACCCGGCCCGCGGCCCGAGCCCCCATCCCCCGAGACCCGGCCCGCGGCCCGAGCCCCCACCCCCCGAGACCCCGAGCGGCGCGGCCCGAGCCCCCACCCCCCGAGACCCGGCCCGCGGCCCGAGCCCCCATCCCCCGAGACCCGGCCCGCGGCCCGAGCCCCCACCCCCCGAGACCCCGAGCGGCGCGGCCCGAGCCCCCACCCCCCGAGACCCGAGCGGCGCGGCCCAAGCCCACCACCCCCCCGAGACCCGGCCGCGGCCCGAGCCCCCACCCCCGAGACCCGAGCGGCGCGGGCCCGAGCCCCCACCCCCGAGACCCGAGCGGCGCGGCCCGAGCCCCCACCCCCCCGAGACCCGAGCGGCGCGGCCCGAGCCCCCACCCCCCGAGACCCGGCCCGCGGCCCGAGGCCCCACCCCCCCGAGACCCGGCCCGCGGCCCGAGCCCCCATCCCCCGAGACCCGGCCCGCGGGCCGAGCCCCCACCCCCCGAGACCCGAGCGGCGCGGCCCCGAGCCCCCACCCCCCGAGACCCGGCCCGCGGCCCGAGCCCCCATCCCCCCGAGACCCGGCCCGCGGCCCGAGCCCCCATCCCCCGAGACCCGGCCCGCGGCCCGAGCCCCCACCCCCCGAGACCCGAGCGGCGCGGCCCGAGCCCCCACCCCCCGAGACCCGGCCCGCGGCCCGAGCCCCCATCCCCGAGACCCGGCCCGCGGCCCGAGCCCCCACCCCCCGAGACCCGAGCGGCGCGGCCCAAGCCCCCACCCCCCGGAGACCCGGCCCGCGGCCCGAGCCCCCCTCCCCCGCGACCCGGCCCGAGCCCCCACCCCCCGAGACCCGAGCGGCGCGCGGCCCGAGCCCCCACCCCCCGAGAACCCGGGCCCGCGGCCCGAGCCCCCATCCCCCGAGACCCGGCCCGCGGGCCCGAGCCCCCACCCCCCGAGACCCGAGCGGCGCGGCCCGAGCCCCCATCCCCCGAGACCCGGCCCGCGGCCCGAGCCCCCACCCCCCGAGACCCGGCCGCGGGCCCGAGCCCCCACCCCCCGAGACCCGAGCGGCGCGCGGCCCGAGCCCCCACCCCCCGAGACCCGAGCGGCGCGGGCCCGAGCCCCCACCCCCCGAGACCCGGCCCGCGGCCCCAGCCCCCACCCCCCCGAGACCCGAGCGGCGCGGCCCAAGCCCCCACCCCCCGAGACCCGGCCCGCGGCCCGAGCCCCCACCCCCCGAGACCCGAGCGGCGCGGGCCCGAGCCCCCACCCCCCGTGACCCGCCCCGCGGCCCGAGCCCCCACCCCCCGAGACCCGAGCGGCCCGGGCCCCCGCCCCCCCCGCCCCGCCCCGGCTCACAGCGCAGCAGCCCCATGGGCTCCGGAGGGGGCTGAGCTCTTTCCCGCTCAGAGCCACGTGGGGAGGGGGCGGGGCCGCAAACTCCAGGCTCAGGTCAGCTGCCTCTGCTGGGCCCGGAGCTTTATTTGAAATTTACCGGTAAGTTTTTTTCCTGAAATTTCCCCCTTAAAATGAAGGTGCGTGTTATACGCCTGTGCGTGTTATACGCCGATAAATACGGTAGTAAGCTAGGCTGTCAGGGGAACAGCTAGTTGCTGTTTTTGAGGGAATTGTATTCTATCCTTAAACTATTTCCCTGTAAAGTCCTTGTGACATTAATGTATTTTTTAAATAAAAGATGTTTCCAAATAGACATCAGTAGAACAAACAGATGTATGATATAGAGAAGTGTGTTACTTCAAATACTACAGAGATTTCTAAAGGGAGAGATGTTGGGAGGGATCTTTGTTTGCTCCTCCCCCACCCAATCCCCATTAACCTCAGCTAATACTGTTTGTTCAGCAGCAAATACTTTTCCCTTATCAGACCTCCATAAAGAGAATCACAACTCTTGATGTGTTTCTTTTTGCAGTTCTGACACTTGACTCATGCTTCAGTTTATTTAAATCCTTTGATTTATTAGCATCTTATGTTGAAGATTTTGCAAAAAATTGGATAAGAAAAATATTAACTCTTGAAATGTGAGGGTGACTGCTAGGACTACCAGAAAACATTGAAGAACCTAACTCCTGTGGTATTTTTCCTTTTAAATTTTTTTTTGAGGGGGGAGAGGGAGGGAAGGATAGTTCAGACTTTTGAATCATCTGTACCTGAAGTTTGAAACGCCTCAGGTGTTTTGAATGCCTCTTAAAAATGGGCTTAGGCCCTTCATCTGACTATCAATCTGTGGATCCCTTATTGTTTTGTTCTGTGGCGAATAAGGTAAGGATCATGAAGTTAACCTAGCATTGTAAAATTTAAAAAAACTTTTATATTGATAATACACATTTTTTTCCTGATCTTTCAAAATATGCTGTAATCTGTTATAAGAAATTTAAAAAAAAATTATTTTTTTAAATTTCTTATATCACTGAAGATCAGTGATACTTAAGCTCCCAAGTCAGTTGAGGGTTTTGAAAATTTTACCTAGTACTTGAATTATTTTAGTGTTTGGTGAGCTGATTTATTTTTTTAATTGCTTGGTCTCATTTCTCATTTGAAAATAAAGTAAAATGAATGTAGGAGGGCTCAGAGATAAAAAGAGAGATTCGGGAATCATTCATAAAGAGTTAATTGAAATATGTATGTATTTACAAAGGGCTTTAACTAATTTCAGAGATGGGATAAAATAGCCACTTAAGAAGTTAATGGTGAGGAAAAAATTTACTTAAAAAATCGGACACAAATGTAATACATACATGTAGCTGAGTCAGCTTATGTTGTATACTTTTGAATTTGTAGTTCTTTAATAAAGAAAAGTGCAAAGAATAAAGATATTCAGTGAGAGCTCTGAAGCTGTATGCAGAGATCTAAATGAAAATACAGGTATTCGAGTAGAAGGGAGAGAGGAATCCCTTTCTAATGGCACTTGGATAGATGGTACAACCATCTTTTTTTCATTCTTCATGGCAGGTGCCCATGTGGTGTAAAAGCACACAAATCTAAAACCCTTGTTAACTCTTAGAGATTTCAGTAATTTAATTTCCATGGAAATGGAGTTGTTATCTAATGGCTAGTAGATGGGTCAGATTTTAAAGCATGTTGATAGAGCAATAAAAGGAAGCTGGTTCTGGTATTGCCATTGCCTATGCTAAACCTGTTAATCTCGCACATTTCATAAATATTAAATTCCCTTTAAAAAAAAAAAACCCAACACACATTTTCACTTCCGTATATAATGTAGGGGGGAGGGCAGGTCAGGCAAATGTGGCCTGCTTTGGGTACTGCATAACCCAATACAATCTGCCATGGACTGAGTTCCCGGTGTCTAAACCAGGAATTCCACTTCTCACTGAGTAGTGGGGATATGCCAGATAACCACTGGAATGAAAAACAGTGTCCATAAAGTAGTAATATCCATCTGGTTCTGCTGCCTTGCAGCCAGTTCTTGGTTGAACAAAAGCTAGAGGAGGAAACTCTGAACACAATATGCAGTGGAGAAAACAGGCAGGTGTTACTGTAACTCACCTTTGTCTTCTGGCATCTCCTCTGCATCCATGCTGGCTTCTAGACATTTGTTCCCCAAGGCTTTTGGTTGAGTCATTACTGCTGAGAGGATGGGCTTTGGTTTTAAAGCAAGTATCTGCCTCCCTATTTTTGATGCTTAGGCCTACACACCAAAGGTTTGGGTGTGATGGTCACCTTCTGCAAACTCTCTTGTTGGAGTGTCAGGACAATGTGCACTGGTATGTCAAATGGCCTAGAGGAGGTCAATGACCTTAGAAAGTCTGCGGTCATGGATTGAAAACTGAAGAAGTTTGACTTTTATGTGGCCACTCTCTTTGGCACAGACTCTCTACATGACATGCATTACTCCTTTTTGGCAAAGAAAAAGCAAACAAGACTGCCATGAACATGGGGTGGATTTTGCAGTCAAAAACTCACTAGCATCCAAGTTCTAACATTTTGTTGCAACATCTTAACATTCTTAAACACAGATGTCTTCATAGGCTTTGTCCTCTGTACTGGATGGGTGATGGATGCATTCCAAAGGACCTTCTGTATGGAGAACTTGTGGATGCTCCAAGACCACTGGGATGACCTAGGCATGGGGTAAAGGACATTTGCAAGCGGGATTTGAAAACTTTCAGCATTGACACTGCAAGCTGGGAAGACTTAGCTAGTAACAGGTTACACTGGAGTGCTGCACTGCATCATGGAGTCAAAGAGGTTGACGGGAGGTGATTGAGAGGGAAAGTGAAGAGAGCAAAGAGGAAAGCACAGCAGGTCTCAAGCACCAAGCATGCTGGTTTCATTTTCTGGCCCTGCGCCTTATACCTGCACCATCAGTGGCAGGGACTGTCATTTGAGAACTGGAGTTTTTAGCCACTTGCAATGCTGCAGCATGACACATAGCAACTGAATTGCTTTGGTGCTTACACCACATTCATCTTTTGAGACTGACAGTTATCTTAATAAACGGGAAAAGATTCTGTTCACTGGTCTATCGACAGTTAGGAACCATTGGTCCACTTCAGTGTGAAATTGCTTGTCTAGCACTGGCATATACCTGACGCTTCAGAGGAAGGTGAAAGTCACCTATGAATGTTTCCTAACATTTTTTTTCCTAAGATTTATCATAGGAGAGCAAGAAGTACTGTGCAGTCACAGTAGGTTTGGTTAGCTTATATCCTGAAGTATGAAGCTTGTTATCAATTACTTATTTTATTACTATAGCACACAAAGGCACTAACTGGGATCAGCAAGGCCCTGTTGTGCTAGATGCTATATAAGGGAGTGGGTAGATTTGGTCCCTGCCCCCCCTCCCAAATTTACTGATTTAAAGCAAGATGTAGGAAGATATGCATATTGCAGAGGGGAGGATAATGGTAATACATGTGCAGAGTAACATAGGCTTTCATTGTGTACAATTTGATGGTTCAAAAGTCATCTGAACACTTCAAAATTATTTTTCTATCAAACCATCCTTCCATCCTACAAGAAAATGACCCTGGGATCACTGCCTAGTCTATTTTATCATATTTGTTTTTCCCTTTCTAAATAGATTATTCCCGAATTCTTCTGTCCTTACAATTTTTAGTATTTTTGTTTGTTTTTGTTTTAAATCTTCACAGTTCCGTCAGATGAAGGGCCTTCTTTTACATAAGCCTTGCCTCATGGGATGCCTGTTTCTTATGAGGCTAGAAGGCTACAGGACTGAAAGAATTCTTACTGTTTCAGCTATTGTCCAAGGAGCATCGCAGGATCTTATCAGTTGTTTGGTGCAAGATGGTGGAAAGTCCAATGCTCAGTTACAGAGTTGTATGCTCTGATTATTACTAAGTCCAGGGCTGTGAAGGTGTTACGGAGTCTGCCCATTACTGCAGAGTCTGCTCATTACTGAGCTACCCCCCTTTCCCACACTGTCCCACCTAACAGTGAGTCTCCCAACCCCACCATACAGCTAGAAGTCGAGAACTGCTAAAGAGTCAGGACTTCTGGGACTGAGCAGACAGACTTGTGCTAGCTCTGCTTGAACGAGTGCACTAAAAATAGTTGTGTGATGCTGCGGCTTGGGTGGCTAACCTCAGCTGCTGCCCATCCTGCAACATCAACGTTGCTATGTTGAGTGCACTAGCTCAAGCGGAGCTAGCTTGAGTCTGTCTATTCAGGCTGGAAGGCAGGTTTTCAGCTGCAA
The DNA here is from genome assembly GCF_020497125.1 of Mauremys mutica. Lineage (NCBI taxonomy): Eukaryota > Metazoa > Chordata > Testudines > Geoemydidae > Mauremys > Mauremys mutica. Next base: position 61,714,258 of record NC_059072.1, read on the forward strand.
TGTATATATACCCCCCAGGTCCTTCCTCTTGGTGCTGCTAACATTGATTGCTGCTGCTGACTCTCTTTTTTTCTAGAGGCTTTGGGGTTGGTCTTAAAGATCTCCTGCCCCTTGAAAATTCCATGAAAGGTTTCAGCCCACATGGTCTCTCAAGGCTAGAGGGTAGGCTGCTGGGGGTTGTGTTGCCAAACTCCTGGTTTGTAAAGGGCTATAGGGTGAGCTTGGTTAGTGCCCTAACCTCCTACCCCTTGAAGCTTCTGCTGTGGTGCTGCTGGTTTACACTTTTCATATATGTTTCTATATCCTTTTTAAATTCCACTAACCTATTTGTCTGGATGTTTTCCTGTGCCGTTAAGTGTACATTGTGTAAAATATTTCCTGCCATTCAGTGTCTCTCATTTGACATATCTAATGAGAGATAAGTAACTTAATTTGCAGATATGATATATAGGAACAGGGCTTCAGATTGGGAGAAAAAGATGGTGTGCTCCAGTTTGTTCTCACTTATTTGTTCTTTTTATTTTTAACCTGTAGTTGTGAGATGCTGTAACTATAACCATCTCTTCCCCACCTACATTTTTCAAGCATGGATTGAAATGAAAAATCAGATTTTGGATTAATAACCATCTTCCCATGCATGTTTTTTTCCCTTACCGTAAAGGTCTTGGATAGCTATTTTATCTTGATTCTTAATTCAGTTAAAGCTCTTTGTGATATTTCTTGCATCAATTTCACACATTTTGGCTTGAGAGCAGTTGTTTCTTACTTCAGTGTTAATAGTTTAGTAAGAGGCTTTCTGACTTGAACTCTTCAAACTGGCTAGGAGCAAAAGAACTCAGATGCCTGTTAAAGCTATTTGTATTATAAAACTCTGTTCTTTCACTAAAGTGATTAACTTTCAGTTGCTGCTGACCTCTCCAGCCTTTAAATAAGCCAAACTAATAGGGACTTGTTCTATGGCATTCTTTAAAACTTTTTTTAGAAATGGCTATAAAGAATTTAACTTGTTTTAATGCCTTTGGATGTACAGTATGTGCTTGACACGCCAACACTCCCATGATCATTGGGTATAATTTTTTTGCAGGGCAAGTTTTTTTTTTTCCTTATTGTTGACAGGAATTATAAACCCTATGCCAAGCAGAATGATCCTGTATGTGCCAGGGATACTGGCACTTGCTGATATATTATATGCTTAGGGCTGAGATGATATATTGTTTTTTTCTTTTTATGACTATAGCCTGTTTCTTTTAGGTAACAGAATGTGAGATCTTTCTGTCACTACTAGTAAAGTTTCTGGATGCAGACAAACCACAGTGGCTTAGAGCTGTTGCAGTGGAATCTATCCACAGGCTTTGCGTGCAGCCCCAGCTATTAAGGTAATACTTATGCCATATTTCACTTTATGTATTAAATGAAGAGATCATATTTATCTGTAGCAAAAAATGTCTTTGTGCTAAGCATTTAGGGACTTGAAAGCAATAGAATCTGCAGTATGGAGTGTTTCTTGAAGTGCAAGGGAATATTTATTGTCATTGAGTACTGAGCCATTATTAACAAACTTGTTTGGTTTAATGCCTTGAAACTTAAATATTTGTTCCAGAATTTAAAGACTTTATCAGCTCAGCCTATAAATAGTCCAGCCAGAATAAGGAAGTATTAACCATACTATACATACATATTCATTTAAATAGCTGGCTTTAAAAATGTAGTTTTTACTCTTTTTAATTTGTTGACTACTTGCTCAGAAATGTTTTAAAACACTTTACAGGTCCTTTTGTCAATCCTATGATATGAAACAGCATTCTACCAAGGTTTTCCGTGACATTGTAAATGCACTTGGATCATTCATCCAGTCACTTTTTCTTGTACCAAGCACAGGAAACACATCAACGACAGTAAACCAAACTGGTAAAGCCTTTTTTGTATTTTTTTATTTCCAGTAATTTCCTAATTTCTGATAATAGTCAACAATATATTTGTGAAAATCTGAGGTTTGCTTATTTGATACAATTATCAGTATAAATTTAGTGCTCGTGAAAGTGAGAAACTAGCTTGAGCCAAGAGAAATGTAGTGCTGTGCAAGCTCGTACAGACTGTATTGTCAATATGCCTTAGCACTATGGTGCTAAGGCATAGACGGTCTGTTGCAATGGGTGCTTCAGCCTGCTTGCAGCTTGGCGGCAGAACCAGACCTGTCAGTCTCTAGCAGCAGGGAGATGCCCTGACCCCTGAAGTTCACTGCAGTTTTAGCTGCCTCCCCTGTGTCAGCGAGACCCCACCCTGCTGTAGAGCTTTTCTAAGGGAAATTGCAAACTGTAGTTCAGATTTCTAACTGTCAGAAGTTTGCCCCAATAATGTGATTGTCAGATTCCCAGTTGTGTCCCAGGGAGACATTTGCCTTTGGGGAGACTTTTTCCTCTCTGCTTTGCTTCTCCTTCTGAGGTGTTTGCAGCAGCTGATGCCTCTGTGGCCTTTAGGGAGAGAGCTGGGCCAAGAAAGGCAAAAGGGAAAGGTCTTGTTGATGAGCTTGGCCTTCTCTGTGGGCAGAGTGCAGTTTCCCCCCCCCCTTGGCTCAGTCCAGGCAGGGTTGTCTCTGCCTCCCTCTCTCAGGCAGGAAAGGAGGCAGACAGGGCAGGCTTTGGAATAGGTTGCTTCGGGGGCAAGTAACTCCCCCACTTCCATCTCCAAGAGGGGAGTGACATTGGATGAGTGGGGCACCAGATGGTAAATCACACTTAAGTCCCTGGAGCCTGCCCCAGCAGCTATGCCTCTGACTGTGGAGCTCAGTCACTTCTTCCCCTTCAGCCCCCCTTGGGTTTCGGGTGGAAGGCAATGGGCATAGTATGGACACTGCCACCACCCGAGTTCAATAAGGGGCCTTTGGGTCCTAGTCCCTCTCCTTGCTGTGACCTTTATAATAGGATCCTCCTCCCCCCTTGGGATCCTTACTCAGCTCCTACGCTGAGACCTTCAGGGGAAACATAAACCTATCTGGCACATGTGGCAGAGAGTCTCTAAATCCCACCTCTTTGAGAGCAGAGAGATTGCTAGCCAATTTAAGCAATGTCTAAACTCAATTTCACTCCCTCCTCTGAAGCAGGATTATAGGGGACAAACTTCCAAAGGGGATATGCATAAACAAAAATAGCTCCCTGTTCATCTTCACAGAGTACAGCAGGGTGGATAATCCTCAGTGCCCAGGTCACCCGCTCAGTTTTACAGTGTGCAGTAGGATGAATAATCCACAGTACCTGGTTCACTTTCTCACCTTCATAGGGTTCAGCATTGCAGAGCTATGCAAAAAAGACCAAGCCAAACATCTGTGCTGGTTCCTCTGGATGTCCACACCCCCACCCCATCCTACCCCACCCCACTTCCTATTCAGGAAAGGGGAAAGCCAGCTGTGCAAATCAGAGTTATGGGATCAAATAAAATATACATATTTAAAAAAAAAACAAAAAGAAAACTTTCAAGCAGATTACTGAGTCTGGGCAAGCATCACCTCCACCCCCTCTCCTGGGCATGAAAGCTCTCAGGTGGCATCAACCCACAACAAAAGTTACTAAAAATAAAATTAAGAAGAGTCACTTCATGCCCTCCACATGCTTTCATGAGCAGTATTAATATGAGTGGACAGTGCTGGTCTCGCTCAACCTAAAAATCCCATGACCTTTGTCTTGTCCCTGAAAAGATAGTGGGACACACATCTATTTCATCAGGTATAATATGGGGCTTTTCGTCACTGAGATCAGTTGATCAGGTAAATAAGTTCTTATTCAAGTAGTGTCCCTATGGATGCTCCACTGTAGGTGTATCTGTGCCCCTTCGCCTCTAATCTGAGATTTTAGGTAGCAGCATCTATTCAGCCTGCACATTCGCTGTCCCTCCCTGGTGGTCTACACTGAGGGACAAAAGAGAGGATACAGCTCTCAACCGCAGCACAGGTCACAACTTCTTCAGTACCCGCATCACAGCCCTATTACAAAGCACAACCCAAAAGGCAGAGTACAAAAGTGGAAGCAGTCAGCACCCCGCTCCGCATTCTCTCATGTCCCCTCTGCTAAACACTTTTGACAGCTATTCCTTGCAACATCAGCTGCCTTCTACACACCTGTCACGTCCCTTTGGAAGTCGCCTGGCCCTCTTTCACAGCAGCTGGGAGAATATCACCTCTGACAGATGGGTCTTGGAAATTATTTCGAAAGATTACACCATTCAATTCATGTCTCACCTCCATTCTCCGTCCCTCTTCAGGAACCCTTCTCAAGAGAACCAGGAAGTAGAGAATCTGTTATGCTATGCCACTGAACCAGTTCCAGTGCAATTCAGAGGCAAGGGGTTTTACTCCTGTTATTTCCTGATCCCCAAGGTGAAGGGAGGTTGAAGGCCCATTCTAGATCTAAGGGCACTAAACAAATACCTGAAGTCACAGAAGTTCAAGATGGTCACCCTAGCAGCCATTATTCTAGTTCCTAGAGCAAGGAGATTGGTTTTCGGCCCTGACCTACAAGATGCCTACTTCCACATCTCAGCACGCCTCTTGCACAGGAGATTCCTACGATTTACCTTTGGGCAGGACCATTATCAGTACAGCGTGCTCCCCTTCGGCCTCTTGTCTGCACCCAGGGTATTGTCCAAGGTTCTCTCCATCATACTGCCTCTCTTGTGAACACTGGGTATTGTTATTTACCTGCATTGGGATGACTGCCTCTTCAGGGCTCCCTTATTTGAGGATGCAGTATGAGCCACTCAGACAACCATGCATGCATTTGTGCAGCTAGGTAGGCCTGCAACTCAACCTACAGAAATCAATACTGACCCCTGTACAGCAACTGGAGTTTATGGCCACTAAACTCGACACAGCACAGACTTACCACCCTCATGAGTCTCAGAGACAGTCCAGGCCAGCTCCCAAATGTGGGTCAGGAACTGCCTGCAGCTGTTGGGTCATATGGCAGAATGCACCTTCATCACTCTAAACTCCTGACTATTTGTGAGGTGTCTTCAGATGTGGCTCAGTTCTGTCTATTCCCAGAACAGATACAGACTAACCAAACTGCGATCAATGCCCTCCACAGTAAGGCATTCCCTGGACTGGTGGAAAGACCTATCCAGTGTTCGAGCAGGCATTCCATTCATGCCACCAACATTAACTCTAACAATAGATGCCTCCCTAATAGCCTGTGGAGCCCACCTACATGACCACACAACTGCAAGGTTCAGGGCAAGTGATTTTCCACAGAAGCAGCCCTCCATATTGATCTTTTGGAGCTGAAGGCACTCAGGAATGCCTGTGCATACTTTCTGCCATTCATCAAGAACACTCACACAAAGATCATGATGGACAATGTGACCTGTATGTTTTACATAAATCACCAGGGGGTCACCATCTCTTCCTCCCTCTGCACAGAAGTGCCCAAACTTTGGAATTAATGCATCCATCACAGTGTGCTCTTGTCAGCCACATACCTACCAGAATGTGACTGCCAATAGTCTGTTGGAACTTCTCTCACGACCACAAATGGGAACTGAACTCGGAGGTGGTTCACAACATATTTGCCCTGACTTATCCATCTGTTCGCTGCTTACCAGAACAAGAAATGTCCTCATTAATGCTCCATTGCTGGCCCGGAGAAACATTCAATGGGAGACGCCCTTGTCCTCCCATGGAACAGAGATCTCTGGTATGCCTTTTCCCCATTTCCTCTTCTAGCCAAAGCCCTATTGAAAATTTGACAAGACAAAGTGAGAGTTATTCTGATTGACCCCTCCTGGTCAAGACAAGCCTGGTTCCCTTACCTGGCACAAATGAGCTCCAGTTCCTCTTTGACCCATTCCTCACCTACTCTCTCAAAACGACTGGCTGATCCTTCACCTTAACCTGCAATCCTCTGCCTCCATGCTTGGCTTCTTCTTGGTTCCAAGACTTAGAAGTTGAATGCTCTGACAAGGTGAAAGATGTGTGCCTACACAGCCGAAAGTTGACCCCTCGACGTACTTACCTACAAAAATGGAAATGATTCCAAATTTGGTATCATTCTAAGCTCATAGACCCAGCCTTGTCCTCCCTTCCTCTGATTTTAGACTACATTTTAGACCTCAAATGTTCAGAACTCTCGCTCAGCTCCCTTAAGGTACACATTGCAGCCATAATGGCCTTCCACTGTCATGTAGGTGGATACTTGGTGTTGACTCATCCACTGATGTGTAGATTCCTTAGGGGTATTGGAAATATTTTCCTGCATGTGAGACCACTTGCTCCAACCTGGGATCTTAACCTAGTTCTCAGAGCTTTGACTAGTCTTCCCTTTGAGCCCATTGCAACTTGCCCTTTTTATTACACCTATCCATGAAGAGAGCATTTCTAATTGCTATCATCTCAGCTGGGTACATAGGAGAAGTAGCGTCGCTGATGGCACACCTACCATTCATGGTCTTTTTTAAAGACAAAGTAACTCTAAGGCCACATCCCAAGTTTTTCCCTGAAGTTGCCTCCACTTTCCATTTAAATCAACCGATCTATCTTCCTGTTCTCCCACCCCCACTCCCCAAAAAAAACCCCACCCACATCACAACAGGGAGGTGATTCTGCCTATGCTAGATGTTAGAAGAACACTAGCATTCTTCTTGGACAGGACTAAGGACTTTAGGAAATCCCCTAATCTCTTCTTTTCGTTTGCAGAAAGATCCAAAGGCTCTGCAGTACTGTCTCAAAGACTATCCAAATGGGTCTCGGGTTGCATTAATCTCTTTTAGCAAGGATGCAACCTATTGCCTCTGTCTGGAGTCCGTACAAACCCCACAAGTTCAATTTCAACCTGGTCTTGTTCCTTAAAGATGTGCCTATCTCGGAAATCTGTAGAGCAGCAACTTGGGCATCTGCCCACACTTTCACAGAACATTATGTGAAACCTGGAGATTTGGCCTCCAGCGCCATCTTCGGCTCTTCAGTACTCTCTGTAATAACAGACTCCACTTCAAAGCCCCAGCCCTCCCTGGGGGATACTGCTGTGAAGTCACCTACAGTGGAGCACCCATAGGGACACTACTCAGAGAAAAAGAGAAAGTTGCTCAGCTTGTGCAGCAACAATGGTTCTTTCAGATGCATGTCCCTATGCATGCTCCACAACGTGCCCCCCTCCTCTCTACTTGGGAGTTCTCAATATAGGGCTCTATGGTAGAGAAGGAACTGTGGGGGAGGGGGCACCTGCACAGTGCTACATAGCCTTGAGACAGACCACAAGCAGGAGAGAGCGCATGTGCGGGCTGAACGGACACTGTTACTTAAAAACTCTGATTAGAGGCGCACCCATAGAGGGACACATCTCAAAGAACCATCGTTATTGCACAAGGTGAGTAGCTTCCTTTTCTCAGCTCTCTTAATTCTACAGTGGGAAACTTCATGGAAAGCTGAGGCTAATCAGAGTAATCAGAAAAGTAGATTTACAATCCTCACTCCTTCCAGACACTATAGAAAGAAATGTATAGATTATATGGCAAGTGAAGCAGGCTTTGAAGTACAAGAGAGAACACTACTTTGAATGTGTTATCTTGAACATACTAGGGTGCTGAGATGAGGCACAGATGCCCTCAGTTGCGGCAGAGTAATCTGCATGACTCCCAGGCAGCCCTATCTGGAATTGGTGTCCTGTTGGGTAACAGACTCTTTCAGCTAGAGAGCAGATGGCTACCAATAGCTTTGGCCAAAATAAGATCACTGGGCATTGTCCAGAGCTGATACTCTTATGGACTTGTGCAGAAATGATAGGCACATTTTTTTCCTATTCCACTCTCAAGAAGTCCATGGAAATGCCAGAAAGTGAGTTAAAGCATACATAATCTACTTCAGATCAGAGTGATATGAAAGATAGGGACGCACCAGTGATACCTTAAATGCTCACTTACTGAGGGACAATCTACACTCATTCCTATATTTGCTTTGTAGAGCCAGCTCTCTGTATAACTTTTCCTGAGTAATGTACCCAAGTATTCGGATTCTAGTATCTAAACTGTATTGTTAAATTTAGTCACCTTAATTTGGGTTATTGCTGATTATGCACTTATGTGTCTTATGACTTTTAAAATAAAATTTGTATTGTGGATAATCTAAGCACTATACCCAGATGTGCAGACACTCTTTCCTTAACCTGCATATTATATAATTTTTTAACATTAGCTTTAATTAAAAAAAAAAAATTTCTGGGCACTGAAATGGCTATCAATCTCAGGCCTAGATTTACCTAGCATTAGATCTTCTGATATTTCTGCCTCACAAAGGAAGTCTGCTATTGCAAAGGAAAATTCTCCATCTAGCACCAGAAAGGTTCAAAATGGATATTTGGACGAAGCAATTGTCACTCTTGTGGACCCTAGAAGTTAACCAATATTTTTTTTCTTCTGCTGGTTGATGCAAAGTCCATAGTTTAGCTACCGTATTAAACAAGTGAAACTTGGGGATTGTCTATATGAACGCTGTATAAATCTACCCCACACTAGGTGTCCATTGGACTCTGCTGCTGCACACCAAAAGTTCCCTAGTGATCTGTGATCTACTATTTCAAAGCGGGATAGATCAAAGTGCATTAGGGAACTTTTAGTACGTGGACATTTAGAGCATGGCTCACTAGTGTGGAGTAGATTTATACCCAGCTTGTCGTGAATGAAGTGTTCATTTAGATGAGCCCATAGTTTGAATTCTCCCTCTGATGTGGATGTATCCAAGTGTCCAAACAAAAAGCAGAAGTCTCTGAACTATAATGGTCTCAACATATTCAAGAAAAGCAAATCTTATACAAATACAGTCCAAGGTTATAGAACCTAATTCCAGTTCTTACAGCACTATTCCAATTGAACCTCAGCGGTAAGGGTCATACTTAACAGGAAGTTTATTTTAATGGCTAACTGCTAACTCCAGTCAGACACATTTATGAAGTTGAGAGCTTTCTCAGATGAGACCCATTATTGGACCATGAATTCAGGCAAGTAGTCCTCCCAACTGTAAATTCAGTAAATTGTTCCTCCTTCTGTCAAGAAACAAAGTCCAATCTGTAGAAACACTAACAAACTTAGAGCAGAGAAATTTGTTTCCTGTAATGAGGTCTGCTAGGTTGCCATGTGGCCCTTAATAAATAAATTCATCATATTCTACATATTAGTGGTGCAGTCTTTAGCCAGTGATATTTTTGGCAGAAGTCTTCTCTATATCTCACTGCCCAGAGGAAGATAGAAGATATATAATGTACCTCTTTTTGGATGTCCATATTTAAAGGACACTCCTAATTCCCACCCAGGTAGGAGGCGCATTGCTCTCAAAATCCAATTGTAAGATATCTGTGGACCATAGTGTGATGAAGAATAGGAAAATTTACTTGTGTTTACTGAAAAACTTTAGTTCTTCAAGCAATAAGGTCCACAGATCCAGCCCACCCGGAGACAAATGAATCATCCACAATAGAGATGTAAATTGACATCCAAAATTCAGGTTTATTTTGTTGTGCTTTTTCTTCAACATATAATTATCAATCCATAAGTTAGGCAAGTACAGGGAAATCATCTTGGCTGTGGAATTTGACTCAGCTGGAGGGAACTGCCCCTGCTGCCAGTGACTGGTTAGGCTCACAGGCTGTAAGCCAGCTGAAGCACCCATTGCAACAGAGGTACTTATTACTTAAAGGAAAATTTCAGGTAAGCACAGATACTTTCCTATTCCTGATGGTCAAACATCTTTTTTTATTCTAGGGTGATTCTGAACCTCTCTTGAGAGGTTATTAATTATATGTAATTAAGCTAAATTATGTGGGGTTTGATGCATCTATAAGTGAGAAATAGAATGAGACATTTTCATATGTGACCAAAATGAGATTTGGACCGAAGTTTCAGTAGCTGAAATGATAGTACCACTTTACCTCCTACCTGTACATTTCTTAATATCTACAGAACACAGACAGTGCAAGAAAATATCTAAGATATGAGGACATTCTTCGTGTTACCTGGAAATTAAATTTAATCTAAAATTTAGTTTTTCCCACATCCGCATGTTCCTTATTAAATTAGTTAACAGGAATGTTAAAAATGAAAAAAAGTTATTTTACCTGATGTTTGTTAGACATGTTTTGGTAGCTCAATTATAAACGCTGGGGTCTCCTTAATTCCCAGTGGAAAAAATTTGAGGGCTTATCTACATAGTGAAATTAACTAGAATAGCTATTTTGGAATAATTCCCCGTGTAGACACTCCCCGCCCCCCTCCTGGAATAAGTGTGTCTACACAGGGTTGCTATTTTGGAATAGTTCTTGCTCAATTCACACCCTACCTTAATCCAAAATAACTTTCAAGTGTAGACAAGCACTTGTATCCAGCACTATTATCTTTGCCTTATCTTCCTGTCATGTTTTCTCTATCCTTCATTTCACCCATTCTTCTTCCTTGCTATGTCTCCCTCTCCCTCTCCCTTTGCATGAGTCTCTTTCTTTCTTCCATGTTTCCTTATTCTCTCTCTCCTTCTTCAAGCTCATGTCAGAAGCACAGATCCAGAGCAGCTCTGTGCAGCTGGCTTACTAACTGAATCTGTTGCTGGCAATGATATTGCCTTGTCAGCTTCCCTCTTGGGGGAGGGATAGCTCAGTGGTTTGAGCATTGGCCTGCTAAACCCATGGTTGTGAGTTCAATCCTTGAGGAGGCCACTTAAGGATCTGGGGCAAAAATTGGTCCTGCTAGTGAAGGCAGGGGGCTGGACTCGATGACCTTTCGAGGTCCCTTCGGGTTCTAGGAGATTGGTATATCTCCAATTATTACCTTTATTACCTTCTACCATAGACATTGGCCTACAGTTTTTAAATGAATAGTCAGGTGAGGTGCTTGTGCATAGCAGGAAATTAAGGCCTTCTCTGCACAGCAAGGGTATGTCTATACTGGTAAGTGAAGGTGTGATTGTACCATGGGCAGCTGTACCCCTGCTAACTTTAATCTAGCTAGCACGGGTAACAATAGCAGTATATACATGGTGACATGGGCTTCAGCACAGGCTAGCAACCCGAATACAAATGCAAGGTTCCTGGAGGGCTTGTAGTCTGGTTACTAGCTGTGTTATTACATTTGATACATATGTAAACCTAAAGTGAAAGAACTATTTTACATTTATTTATATCTTTATCCAATTTAATGGTAACTCAGTAATCTCCTTTTTACTCCGACATGTATCACAGGGCTTTTTAGGTTTAATTTGCTAATGTTTTGAGCTCTTTGTTGGAAGGTGTTACAGAAGTACAAAATATTTTATATTCTGAAGTGTGTGTGTGTGTGTGTGTGTGTGTGTGTGTGTGTGTGTGTGTGTGTGTAAAGACTGAATCATTTATATTAACAATGCTCCTTTAACTAAGAGAAACATACAAAATATACCTCATTTTAGCCAGCAGGGGGCACTCAAAAGATGAGAAATTTTTATCAGGCATGTGTTCTTGCATTATTATATGAATATCTCTGCACACAATGAAATACCAAAAAAGAATACTTTCGTCTAATTAAAATAAAACTAAAGTGCATAGTTTTTTATTCTTTCTGTTTTTGTTTAATTTATAGGAAGCAATACATCTGGTGGTACAGCCTCATCACAAACCAACCCAGGAATGCAGGGAATGGGTGGAGGTGTGACTGTATTACCTGCATTTGAATATCGAGGCACCTGGATACCTATACTCACTGTAACAATACAAGGCAGTGCTAAAGCTACCTAGTAAGTAGTAACATTACTCATGTCTCTCTAAAAATGAAATTTTGGGAATAAAAACATTTACAGGTTAATTATGTAGTTATTCTTGCATTGATATACAGTGACATTCAGCACATTGCTGACGTTAGTCCTACTATGGATTCTCTTCCTGTTGATGCCTATGCGGTGATCTGACCTTCTCTGTGTACTTGGGATACAGATCCAAATATTCCTCATCATTTGTTCTTTGCCATGCCATTGCTGTGTTAATTCTGCACCTTTAGGCATCACTGTAATACAATAAATAAAAATTATTTTATATTAATAGGAAAAATAGTAACTCTTGTACTTGGCTGTTATAGCACCAAGCAATGTGAAGGGAAAGGCATTAGAGGCAGTGGGAAATAGGATATTGCAAGAAAACTAACTTTATTTCAGTTGAAATAAAAATACTGGCTATATTGGTGAAATACTGGTCTAGTTGCCACTCTAACCTATATTGCATCATATGAATCCATATACAAAAGATTAATAGAAATGGTACTTGACACGACTGGCCATTAGATCGCTACTAGAAACATTACGTATCAGTAGTTTGCATACTTCAGCTCAAGGATTCATATCTTACAGTTACATGATACAGCGTGTTATGACGTCTCTTGGAACAATGCCAGTTTACTGTGGCTGTAATATTCAGGGTGGGTCTACACTTAAAATGCTGCAGTGGTGCAGCTGTGCTGCTGTAGCGCTTCAGTGAAGACACTACTACACCAACAGGAGAGCTGCTTCCATTGGCGTAGTTAATCCACCTCCATGAGAGGCGGCAGCTATGTTAACAGGAGAAGCTCTCATTTTAACATAACCCCGGGTGTAGACAGTGCTAAGTCAGTAGAACTGTGTCACTCAGGGGTGTGGATTTTTCACACCCCTGAGCAACATAGTTATATTGATGTAAGTTTGTAGTGTAAACCTGACCTTAGTGCCATCTCTTTAAAACTGTGATTTAGTTTCAAAACCCATAAAATTGCACCACACTGCTGACATACCTGAAATGAGTATTTTTAAAGCAAATGGTCTGAATCTTCAAAAGGGAGTGCAGAGGTTTTCTTCTCAAGCTATCGTAGATTTTTAATGTTTTCAAAGAATAAATTTCAGACACTGTTGAAGGTGTAATAGCATTTTGTGCTAGACAATGTCTATTTGAACAAGGAGATGAAGACTGAGTGTGCAAATACTGTCTAACTTACCCTGTTGTTCTTAGGGACTTCATGTTTTAACTAAAAGTAGATTAAGTATGAAACCTGGTTTATGCTTTGGCCAACAATTATAGTCTCCTGCTTTCTCCCTTTTCCCCCTCTCTCCTGTTTCTCTAGAACTCTTCAGCTAAAATCCTCCTCATCTTCTGGTTCTCCAACCATGTCCCACCCCTCACCTTTTGATCTGTTCATTGACTCCAGCTCCTTCTGAATTACGTTCATATTTATTTCCTTATGTGAAAGACTCTATAAAAATTGTCCCCAGCCTATGATCAGCTGTCATCTTCTATTCCCCTGCTTATACTCTAGAACCAGATTAAGGAAATCCAGGATGGTAGAGAGACACTTGTATGGGAATGTGGGCCCTTGTCCTTGTCTTTTTGCTGCGGCAACGCTCTCACACTATGGCTGTGCTCCACTTTGGGGTGGCAGCGATAAGGATCACCTACATAAGCCATCATTTGGGTTAATGGAAGTCTCTAGGGGATCTCCCCACATATTCCTCGCCTTCAAGTGTATGAAGTCTGTCTAGGGGATGGGAGGGCTCTGCTACCATTCACCCTTGTCTGTGTGTACTTCTGTAAACACCCCAGCAGAGCCATGATAGCGTGATTGCAGGGAGGACCAGGGCCCCAGCCACATGGCAGATATCCCTGCCGGGATGGAGTCAAGAGCCCTCCAGAGCAATGGATTTGAGTTGACACCTCATTTAAGATAATAGGGCTCTCGGCAGGTTCAGGCAAATATCAGTTGCATTTAATTTGCATTTTCAGAATATTATTTATTTGCAGTCATGAAATAGGAAGTATGTTTAGTGGCTAGTGTATAGAACTGTGACTCAGGAGACTTGAGTCCAAGTCCTGGCTCAGCCACAGACCTCCACTGTGATCTTGGGCAAGTCACTTAATCTACCCTGTGTTTCAGTTACCGATCTGTAAAAGGATACGTCTTCCTTACCTCACAGGTGTGTTGTGAGGATAAAATTAATGACTGTGAGGCACTCAGATACTACTATAATGAGTCACATAAGTGTCTAGATAGATGAGGGCTCAAAATAGAATTGTTTAAAAAAAAAAGAATTATTTTCATCATGTGAGTCTAGGAGATGGGGTCATAGGTATATGCCTGTGCCTTAATCTGACTTGCTGCCCAGTCTCCTAGCCTGATCCCACTCATTTTGTCTTCTCCCACATGAGATTGTACCTCCTTTTACACAGTCCTCTACTTTAACATCAATGTCATCCTTCCTTTTTTCCAGGTACCCTTTTCTCTCCTCTTTCAAATCCTTTCTCTGCTCATCTTCCATCCTTAAACCCCTCTCCAGAGCATTCTGGTTCATCTCACACCTAATTGTATATTTTATTAATTAAAACAAAACTAACAGTTTTACCCCAGAAAATAAACCCATCACCAAAATGTTATCAGTCTGAATTTTTGCAAGTAATGTTTCCTCTAGAGCAGTTCATCCTTTTTTCTCCCCCCCCCCCCCCACCCTCTGCCCTTGTTATCTCTCATCCACTGTGTGTCTAATTTTCATAGAATCATAGAATCTCAGGGTTGGAAGGGACCTCAGGAGGTCATCTAGTCCAACCCCCTGCTCAAAGCAGGACCAAACCCAACTAAGTCATCCCAGCCAGGGCTTTGTCAAGCCTGACCTTAAAAACCTCTAAGGAAGGAGATTCCACTACCTCCCTAGGTAACCCATTCCAGTTCTTCACCACCCTACTAGTGAAAAAGTTTGTGTGTCTAATTTTCTGTGTGATTAAGTTATTTATTTAAAAAAATCATTGATTTAAATTAGGTTGAGGCTTTGTTTAACTAATTTGAAAGTGTGCTATTCCAACTTTAGATTAAGATTTATAATGAACTAAATTATAAATGCTGTGTTGTAAATGTCACTACGGATAGGGGATCTTATTTGAAAACTACTATAGGCAAAACACAAAATATTGAAAATTAAGTCCCAAATTCTACAAACATTTCAACAGTTATAACTTCACTCACATGAATATTCCCTTTGACTTCAGTGGAACTATTTATCTTGTTAAATTGATGTGCACATAAATATTTTCAGCATAAGGGGCTAAAACTAAATTTTTATTACACTTTTCTTAGTTGCATAAAATCTTTGTCACTTCAAAACAAAACTGCTTTAGTGTTAACATGAAAAGTTATTCAGACTTTTAATACATTAACAAAGTCATTGTGACCTTTTTTTATGTAGCACAAGTCAAAATTTCCAAAAACAGGAGCCTGTGATTTAGGTGCACAAGTTTCATTGACTTCATACTGAAACCCCTGATGGATGAATGTAGCCTGGTCAGAGCATTTCACTATTCTAAATACGACAAGAACAAAAAACGCACCTCTTTGTAAAATCTGAAAGTCTACTGACAATTAGGAAATTAATTAAATGAGTACAAAATATCAATGCTAGGAATTTATCTCTAAAGTGGAGAGAGAAATAAAAATCATTATTTAAATTTTTTAAAAATTGATTTTTAATTTAAAAAATTACATTTATATAAAGATACATCTGTTGTAGTATCAAGCTGTAATATGATAAATTTGAGTGTCCTTGTTCTTGAGTATTGAAGTTCAACCATTCATGTTTTAATCTGTAACCCATGCTCTTCTATGTAAAGCCACAGAAAAGTTATTTGAAGCTGTACATCCAATGTCCATGGATAATTAACAATACTAGTGCAAATATTATTCTCATTCTGTTTGCTGTACTTTTTATTGACTTATATTAATTGACTTGTAAACTTTCTTATAAACAGCTAAGTGATTAGAAAATTAATTTAAAAAAAAAAAAAAGCTTATAAGGTGAGAGAGTTTTTCTGCTTGAATAAGTTGTGATTTAAAGACATATTTTTTCCCCACTGAGTTTCAGCCTTCTACAGATTAGTATTTTACCATCTGATCAGCTGCTAATGATGAAGCAAATATTTATAATAGAAGAGAAGACCATAACTTTATTAAACCAGCCTGTAGAAATGTAGAACTGGAAGGGACCTTGATAGGTCATCTAGTCCAGTCCTCTGCACTGAGGCAGGACTAAGTATTATCTAGATCGGGGTGGACAAAGTTACTGGCCCTCTGAGCCACAAATGACAATCTTCAGAAGTTGGAGAGCCAGGACCCAACTGCTGGGAGCCGGGGGTTGGGGCTTCAGCCCCACTCCTGCTGAAGCCCCGAGACCCTCTCATCCTGCTAGGAAGAAGCCCCAAGACCCCCCCTTATCTCGCTGGGCAGAAGCCCCTATTGCACCACCCCGCTCGCCTGCCATTGGGTTACCCCCCTTCTAGACCATTCGTGACCAGTTCTTGTCTAACATGTTACTGAAAACCTCCTATGATGGAGATTCCTTAACTTCACTAGGTTATTTGCTTCAGTGCTTAACTACCCTTACAGTAAAGAAGTTTTTCGTAATATCTAACCTAAATCTCCCTTGCTGCAATTTAAGCCCATTGCTTCTTGTCCTGTCCTCAGTGGACAACCTTTTATGTGCTTGAAGACTGTTATCAGGTCCCCACTCAGTTTTCTCTTCTCCAGACTAAACAAACCAGGTTTTTTTCAGTCGTTTCTTATAGATCATGTTTTCTAGACCTTTAATCATTTTTGTTGCTCTCCTCTGGATTTTCTTGAATTTGTCCACATCTTTCCTGAAGTGTGGTGCCCAGAACTGGACACAGTACTGCAGTTGAGGCCTTATCAGTGCTGAGGAGAATGAAAGAATTACTGCTTGTGTTTTGCTTACAACATTTGTGCTGATACATCCCAGAATGATGTTCAGTTTGTTTTCCCAACAGTATTACATTGTTACCTCATTTAATTTGTGTTCACTATAACTTCCAGATCCTTTTCTACAGTATTCTTTCCTAGGCAATCATTTCCCATTTTGTATTTGTGCAGTTGATTATTCCTTCCTCGGTGTGTAGTACAGCACTTTGCATTTGTCCTTACTCAATTCCGTCCTATTTATTTCAGACCATTTCTCCAACTTATCAAGATCATTTTGAATTCTAATCCTGTCCTTCAAAAGCTCTTTCAGCCCTTCCTAGCTTAGTGTCACCCAAAGACTTTGAGTATACACTTTATGCCATTATCCAAGCCATTTATTAAGATACTCAATAGAACCAAACTCTCGGCCAATCCCTGTGGGACCCCACTTGATACGCCTCTCCAGCTGACTGTGAACCATTGATAACTACTCTGAGTATAATTTTCCAACCAGTTGTGTGCCAATTTATAGTAGGTTTGTCTAGCCTGTGTTTCCATAGTTTGCTTCGTGTGAGACAATATCCTGTTACAGGACAGTTGGTAGGCATGTATTGCTAGTGCTAATCAGCCTAATTTTCTGGGTAGGCTGCTTAGTTGTTTAAGCCTTGTTGGGGCAGTTCTGGCTAAGCAGGACCCTTAAGCTCTCCACCATAATATCTGATGGCTTTGAGTAGGTCATATCCTCCTGCTAGTCTCTGATGTTGCCCCTGTGATTACTTTGCCAGTCAACTGTGCTCAAGCCATGGCCTCATTGAATGTTTGAATGCCAGACTGGGCCAACATACAAATACACTCTCTCTCTCTTTTCTTGCTTTTGGGGTAATCAGACCAAGTTTCTGTTTTGTTTTCGGCCTCTCAAGTCCCTTGTATAATTTTTCTCATAGATGGAGAACAAGTGACTGGTCTGCCTTACCCTGAGCAGTTGAAAGCAGGTGTGGGATGGGAATGGAAGGCAGTCTTTCCCATTTGTGCTTCCCAGAAGCAAGTTATGGGGGATCTCTCTTAGTATGCATACCCAAGTTCTCTGTCTTCAGGGAGGATGCTAAAGGGAATAGCTGGGGCATCTGGGTTAGAGGAGTAGTAGTGGATGGTGCAGGGCGGTGGTATATCTGGATGGTGGGCTAGAGTAAAAATGACTTAAGTAATGGGGTTGGTGAAGAGGCCTGGTGCAGCTGGATAAACTAGGACAGTTGGTTGGAGAGCTGCCTGAGGTATCAGGTGGTGGTTGTTGGGGCAGCGGGTAGTTTCTGGCGCAGCACACTCTCTCCTTGTGCTGGCTTTACTACTGCCACCACCCTTTGCTCCCTGCTCTCTTTTCCCACTGTGCTGACCAGCTCTGTGCTGGTTTTGAGGCAGCAGGGGAAGAGCAAGGGGGAGGAGAGGCAGTAACTATCAAATAAATAGTGATGTTTTGGTCACATGATATCCAACAGTGATAAATGTAATCATGAACTTTGTACAGTAAATCCAAAAAGGGGCAACTTCATCACCAACACAGTCTTCAAAGCAGCAAGATTTGCAGACAGTATCCAACCAAACTGACAAGGTGCTAGGTATACAAAAATGCAGATACTATGTTAAGTACAACACAAGAGAAATAAAATCTCATGATTAAATGCCTTGAATTTTTAGATACATTCAATGTACGTTAGAAGCCTTAAATGGAGCTTGTGAGCATGCACTAGTGCACTCTGTTTCATGCTTACAACATCCGTACAGGTGTGGAACCAATCAAATTCAATATTCTAGTTTAGCCAGAGACTGATTATCTGTTTTGATGGCTTGCAGGCACTGGGGTCTAATCCAGATACCTTGCTTATCACTCAATTGCAACTTCTGTAAGTGATTCCTATTCTACCTCTACCTCTTCTTCTATGGCTGCAGTGGCTAGAGTTGTCTGACACAAATAGCTCAGTGAGAGATGAGAAATATTTGGTTACCCTCCAACGTATTGCCTAGCTATGGTGGGCCTCTGCAATAACTATGCATATGAACAGACAAGCAGTGACTTCCACATGACATATTCTTACTTTTTGTAATTTGTTTATTTTTCTGGTGGTTTTCTGAATTATTACTTTTCCATTGTTTAAATTCCTTAAATCTGTAAGTGATAGATTTGTGGTACTGTGATTAATTTTGAGTTAATACAATAAGAATAAAAATGAAGTGATTCATTCGGAAATTGGTTAAATATTTAAGCAGATTTCACTAACACAAAGATTCGTTGACATAGATATATAATAGTCTCAGTATCGTAGTAGCTTTATATTTAGTCATATTTTAATTAGTTTTGGGTGTATTTGGTGTAAGAATTTTTTTTGTACCTTGTCAATACTCAATTAGGATATTACCACGTGACCTCTTGATAATTTAATAGTGGGAAGTGGGAGTATTGTCAATTTATTTAATCAGATTTTCATTATTGTTCATTCAATTACTTCATCAGTATTGCTGTTAAATATTTTTGTAATGTTTTTAATCTTTCAGCCTAGAAATGCTGGATAAAGTAGAGCCACCTACAATTCCTGAAGGATATGCCATGTCTGTGGCATTCCATTGTTTACTGGATCTTGTCCGTGGTATCACTACCATGATTGAAGGAGAGTTGGGACAGGCTGAAACAGACAATCAGACCATGACTGAAGCAACTTCATCACCAATACAGTCTTCGGAGCAGCAAGATTTGCAGTCAGTATCTGACCAAACTGACAAGGAGCTAGGTATACAAAAATGCAGATACTATGTTAAGTACAACACAAGAGAAATAAAATCTCATGATTAAATGCCTTGAATTTTTAGATACATTCAGTTTACTTTAGAAGTCTTAAATAGAGTTTTATAGAAGTATCCTACCAGCTCCATAATAAAGATTGCTTGCATATTTACATTTTAAAGCAGAGGAGCAAAATCCTCTCTTCGATACTTTATTTTAATTTAGCTTCTAAGTATTTTATAAACTAACTTTTTCTTGGGGCAAATGAATTTAATTTTTGGTCACATTTTTAATAACTTTGACAGAACATGCTTTTGAAAATCTCTTTTTGAAATTTTTTCTGACATTTGAGTTTCTGTAGCTGAATAGCCAGTCTCTAGAAACTCTTGACTTGTGTGCATCCATTCACACACTTTCATGCTTACAACATCTCAGACATAAGCCACTTTTTTTTTCAATTTTAAGTTATTTTCCTTTTTTGCTATATACTATTTTTATTTAGCAAAAAGGCAATAGAACAAGTTCTACTAGTTAGTTCTGTTCTCCAGTACTACCTGCTGCCTCCCTGAGTCCTCAATCTGGCATAGCACAGAAACCCTGGAAGGTCAGGGAGACATCCTGGTCAATAGTGGTATTGGGATGGTAGGATATATGGCTGGGAGAAGGAGATCTCTGGCTGCAGAGGACAAGATGGAGGTTCCAGAGAAACAAAAGTTTAATGGGGCTATGAATAGGGAGGGTGGAAAGGGAGCCTAATTAGAAACATAGGGGAAGAGGCAGAAACAGCAATGATACAGGGAGCTAATTGGTACAAGGAGTGGTGGTGAGCCCACTCCCTGGGCACAAAAAGACAGGACTCCGATGGTACTCCTGCCTAGTATGCCAGGAAACTGAGGCAGTAATGCTGCAGGGAGCAGAATGCCTCCATGCTAAGGCATCGACACTCGGTACTGCTTTCCCAGCTATGGGAGTTAGGGACATATCATCAGGATGGGCCAGGGCATCAACAAATCCAGAGCTCTCCATGGTGCTGCTGCCATGGCTCCACAGGAATACCTAACATGATGCACCTTCGTGACATGCCAAAAGTCGGGGCAGGGTGGGAAAAAAACCAACATGGATAATGTTCAAGTCCATCGACTGGGCAGATGCAGGGGGTCCACTGGCCATCCGCTGCGGCCGGGCAGATGCAGCGGGCCACCAACCGCGGCTGGACAGCTGCACTGGGTCCCCCCGTTGCGGCTGGGAGCTCCATCCCCCACGCAAAATTCACAGAGTTCAATGAAAGTCACGGATTCCGTGACCTCTGTGACAGAATCCTAGCCTTGGTGATAGGTTGAAAATGCAAGGGAATTTGTTAAAAAGGTAAGGAGTCAGAGAGCAATGATTGATGACTTAACTGGCAGTTTCCTTAATTTTTAATGATTGCATGGGTGATGTTTTCACTTCAGCAATCTTCTCTCAAATGTAACTACTTTTTTGTTTAGGGGAATATAAAAGTAATTTTGGCCTATACATTACTAACCTTAAAAAAGATCTAACAGCTAGCATTTGTGCATTTGTTCCAACAGTTATTTAATAAACTTCCAGTATCTATTTGCACTATAAAATCTTTTTTCTTTTAAGTTAACAGAGCTGTTTGGGAAGAAATGGTGAATGCGTGCTGGTGTGGTCTTCTTGCTGCACTGTCGCTGCTTCTTGATGCCAGGTACTCACTCTATGTTAATTTTTGCTGATCCTTCGTTGGATATGTTCACAATTCTGTCCAAAACTGATTTTTTTTTTTAAAGCTGTCTAGTTGGCTGGCGTTGGCGAAGAAGTTGTTCACAGGAAATGGGGAATGAATGATTGTGGTGGTGATTGTGATTTAAGGAAGAACAGTCTGGCCTTGCAGGAATAATCTTCCTGATGATCCCTAAAAATCTAACATAAGTCCTAGTTCTATGTGGGATGAGAAATCATTTTATCAGAGAATTTTTTTTTCAACTTTTCATTAAGGCCAAGTTACAATTGTACGTTACTTATAACTTAATCAGGATCAGGTTAATATTCAAAAAAATTGGCTGAAGATTCTGGCCTGATGGCTGGGGCACCCTGTTCTTGCTAAAAAGGTTGACCAAATTTCAAAATACCTGTTCTCTTTTTGGTGCTTCTCTTGTGTACATACTTAGTTTGAAAGCTTTTCCATTACAAGGACAGTCCATATTTTACTAGACCACAATTCCATAGAAGTCAGGGATCACTCCTGTAGCTGCTAACAATAAAAAAAAAAATTGTTGTTCTGTTTAAAATGTGTATCCTTTACTGGAGCATTAAGTGAGCAAATGAGGGGATCTCTAGGAAGCTGGCATTTTGTCATAAGATGAAACTATTTAAAAGCTTCCTCCCCAAACTCAAATTCGTGGACACAACCACCACATGTGCAAGTATGTTCCCCTTTCCCCCCAAACACTCGAAGTAGCAAAAATAAGATGGATTTTACCTAGCGTTAAATGCCATCTATAAACTAATTTATATTATTTAAAAAAAATTGTTACGAACTAGACAAATTGAAGATGAATTCCCTTTCAGTTATAGAGACCCTCCCATCCTGATCAGTGTCTTTGTACCAATGTGTCTTCCAATTTTTTTTTCTGGGTTGTTTTCTTATCAACATCTTTTTCAGTAAAAATTTTATGCATCTTAAAATTTAAACCTTTTACTCCCACTATAACTGGGTTAAAAAAACAGATAAGTTCATGGAGGATAGGTCCATCAGTTGCTATTAGTCAAGATGGTTAGGGATGCAACCCCATGCTCTGGGTGTCCTAAGTCTCTTAAGTGCCAGAAGCTGGGAGTTGACAACAGGGGATGGATCATTCAATAGTTGCTTTTTTCTGTTCATTCCCTCTGTAGCATCTGGCACTGGCCACTGTTTGAAGACAGGAGACTGAGCTAAATGGATCACTGGTCTGACCCTAAATGGACGTTCTTATGTTCTTAGCTTCTTTCTGGGTCAACTCCTAAAAATGTGGTTAAAAGTCTAGAGCAGGCCTGCACAACTCGTAAAGCGGTGAGGGCCACATTACTCCAAAGAAAACAGCTGAGGGCCAAAACCCCCCGGCCCCGCAGAACATGCCCCCCCCCCCCCCAGCACCTCCGGGTCCCGCGGAAACACCTTGCCCCAGCGCCGCCCAGCCCTGCAGAAACAAACCCTCCTTTCCCAACGCCTCCCCACCAAAACAGCTGTGGGCCAAAAAGGAAGGTTGGGGGTGGGGAGGTGATACTTTATTTTAAATCAACCAGGGGCTCCCAGCTGAAAAGGTGGCTGGGAGCCCTCAGGGGCAAATTAAAGGGCCCGGGGCTCCAGCGGCCGGGGGAACCGGAGCTTTGTGGGGCTGGGGCAGGGATTTAAAGGGCCCAGAGCTCCTGCCGCTGAGGGGAGCCCGAGCCCTTTAAATCCCAGCCCCAGCCCAGCCGCCGGAGCCGGGGTGAGATTCAGAGGGCTCTGGGCTGCCTGCAGCCTCGGGGAGCTCTGAGCCCTTTAAATCCCAGCCGCGGCTGAGATTTAAAGGGGTCAGAGCTCCCCACCGCTGCGAGCAGCCCAGAGCCCTTTGAATCCCGGCCGCGGGGAGCTCTGACCCCTTTAAATCTCAGCTGCGGCCAGGATTCAAAGGGCTCTGGGCTGCCTGCAGAGCGCACTGTGTGTGCGGGATTTAGAATCCCCCCCGCAGGCTACACAGTGAGCCTCCGTGGGCTGAATGCGGCCCGCGGGCCCTATGTTGTGCAGGCCTGGTCTAGAGAGAACCACCTTGTATCCAGATTTCACAGAAAAAATGTTTGACTTGTAAATATTAAAAGAATAGAATCTTTATATTATTTACATTCATACATACCTCTTGGTAGGACTTCAAATCGGGATCCAATGAAATTAGATTTTTGAAGATTTACATTTTAATTACTTATTTAATCATTTTTACACTAGCAGCTGGAATTTTTCAGTGAAATGATACCACTTAAAGGATAAAAGCCATGATTGCTTCCGTTGAGGGATTTATTTACTAGTAGCTATGGTTTTGCAATATTTTTAATTAGATATTTTTCTTCCAAAAACCCTCTTGACTCCTCATAAACATTCTTCTGATGGTAGAAAGCTAATTTTAAAAAAATTACACATCCACTCTACACTCCTTATGCTAAATCATTCAGAATAGAAGAGCTATGTAATAAGAATTAGAGTTCCAAAATGTTTTTTTAATTGGTTAAATTTGCTCTTTGATGTTTTCAGTGTTGACACTATTGTATATGAATTCTTGCTGGCTTATACCTTCATACTTCTAACCAGCTGCTTATTTCTATATAATGACTATCTGACTTGTCTCTATGAAATGCTTTGTACTTTTTTCAGCACGGATGAAGCTGCCACAGAAAATATCTTAAAAGCAGAATTGACCATGGCTGCACTTTGTGGAAAACTGAGTCTTGTAACTTCAAGAGATGCCTTTATCACTGCCATTTGCAAAGGCTCCTTGCCTCCTCATTATGCCCTCACTGTACTGAACAGCACAACTACAACTCTCTCCAGCAAATGTAAGGGTATAATTAAGGCTAAATTGTATACTCATTTGTTTATTTAGTCTTATTTCGCAGGCTACGTTAACCCATGCTTAATGTAAAAAATGACAAGCCACAATGACAAACTTGGAGTACTTTTCTTTTTCATGACATGACTGTAAACATAAGTAAGTTTTTAGTGTCTGCTGGCATAAAATGTTTGGCAATATGATATGTAAAACTGAAAAAGCTGATACTTCAAATTGATACTCATGACTGTGGCCCCGCTGTGCACGTGCTGGAGCCTGCCCACGTGCAACACTTTGCATGATTGGGGATTTGCTTTATTTATCCACTATAAACTTTGAAAAAGAAAACTGTTTTTTGGTTTAAAAAAAAAAAAAGTGATGTGTAACTGACATTTCTGGTAGTGACGCATTCTAGATATAATGGCTCTTAGGCCTCCATCCATTGTATTCTGAGTATCTATTTTTTGAAATGTAATTACATTTTAAAAAATTGCTAAAAGATCTTATTTAATCTGTGCAGAAAAGTTTACTCAGCATTCATATTTTCAAGAAAATTATAAGCATTATTTCTTACATGAGTTTTTACAGAGCACAAAAATATGTCCAAAATAACCTGTGTTTATAGTACTCAGATTTTTTTTAACTCCATGGGTTGGATCATATTTTCCACATCTGTGAGTGGTAGGGACCCTCTCCTACCTTCATGGAAGTTGGGTTTAGCTGCCACGGCAACACTATTCTCTACTCTTCCCTGATATCCTTCGATCCCACCAGGGAATGCCTCAAGGTTGAGGGCCCTTGCATGAGCAGGCAATAGACCAGGGGTAGGAGGAGATACAGGTTGCAAATAGAGGTAGTATAGTCCTTCCACCTATAATGCAAAATCTACTTGTAAATTGTTAAAGGCTAAAGCTGTTTTAAGCTTTCCTACAGATCCCTGCACTTTGCACTATAGTCTCTCTCCTTACAAAGAGTTTTCTAGACACATTTAACAGCATGTCTTCAATATAGTCGTAACAGCATGTCTTAAATATAGTTCACACCTGTTGGGCAACTAGTGGGGGAAGAAGCCTTCATAACCAATGTGGAAGTACAGGGTACTTGTGTTGATGGCACTGTGCCTGTGTTAGATCCCATGAGGTGTATGGCTTCTAGGGAAGAAGCCACTGATGTTTCTTGGGGCGACAAAAGCAGAAATATACACACCCCCATTTGGAATGATCTGGGGAAACTCTCTGATTTTTTCTTTCCTTCATGAGGTTTTCCATAGGAGAGGATGATCTGGCCTATGTTGCAATTGGGACCATTAGCTGCCATGTCATATTATGACTATCATATACTTATAGGTAGGGCTACGTTTTAGTCATGGGTATTTTTAGTAAAAGTCACGGGCAGTAAACAAAACTTCATGGTTCGTGACCTGTCCATGACTTTTACTATATACATCTGACCAAAACTTGGGTTGGAGGGACTGCTTGGGGGCCCCACAAGTGCTGGGGGAGGGTAGCTGGGGGGGGGAGTGTGGACAGCGGCGTGTGGCCCGGGACCCCCGCTGGTGCTGAGGGGGAGTTGGCAAGGCCAGCAGGCTCTCTCAGCGCACTGTCTTCGCCAAGAGTGCTGGCTTTGCAGCTCCCATTGGCTGGGAACCACAGCCAATGGGAGTTGTGGGGGCGGTTCATGCAGGCAGAGGCAGCCTCTGCCTAGCGAGTGAGGGGGATGTTGACACTTACGAGGAGCCCTCCAGGTAAGTGCCGCCCAGAGCCTGCCTCACCACGTCCCAGGCCCCAACCCCATACCCCCTCCCACACACAGACTCTGCTGCTCGGGGAGGGGGGCATGGTGGCCCGAGAGAGCCCCAGCAGTGGCTGGTGCAGAAGTCATGGAGGTCATGAAAAGTCACAGAATCTATGACTTTCTGTGACCTCTGTGACACACTCGCAGCCTTACTTATAGAATAAGGAGAGAAGCCTTGACTAACCTGGAGATTTGCACCATTGCAACTTGTAATGGTTCCACTGAATCGTAATTTATAATGGTGCATTGCATCCATATTAGCTCTGGTGTTTTGAGTGCATCGCTGCATAGTTTGCAGATGCAGCATTGTAGTTACCTATCCCATAGTTCTCGGTACAGGTCTCAAAGAAGGAGCTTCTGGGGGTAGCAATCTACAGTTAAAAGGCACCATACCAATTTTTATAAGAACATGAACAGTATCAATTAGAATTTTTTAGTGTATGAAATATGTATTTTGTAAAATGAAATGGCATTGTTATTGCATTAAAATATTTTTAATGAGGCTTAATGTTAAATATTCTTTAAAGAAGATTGAATGTATTGCATTTTGTCTATTGCATGAATTAATTTTAGGAATTTTCAGTAGCTAAAAACAAAGTGGTGAGCAGTACAATAGTCTTTGCACAGGTTGGTTGCAGAAAGGGACTAATTATCTTTATAGCTGTAATAGGACAGACCTGCCTGAGATGCTCTCCTATGACAGGCTGCAGCACAACGGGTGCACCTGTCTGTTTCCCCAGTCCAGCTATAAAAAAACAACAAAAAACTCAGTCTCTTTCACTGTCCAGTCCAGAGTCCTGCCTCTGGGCATAACTTATTCAAATACATGTACAATAGTCCATATAATCCTCATAGTAAAACCATTCTTCAAATTCCCACAGTAAAACATATCAAGTACAGTAATTTTCCATTTCCTTCTACAGGGACATCACTTCCAGGTGAGTCACCCACCCGTGAGTCCACCAGCACTTAGTTTCCAGTTCCTTTCTGCCCTTGCACCAAGGCCCCACTCTCCTGGCTGTCCACCAG
The DNA here is from genome assembly GCF_020497125.1 of Mauremys mutica. Taxonomy (NCBI): domain Eukaryota; kingdom Metazoa; phylum Chordata; order Testudines; family Geoemydidae; genus Mauremys; species Mauremys mutica. The sequence continues at coordinate 61,741,105 of NC_059072.1, forward strand.
TCTTATGAGTCTTCTACCGAAAACACACTCCAATGACTCAACCATTTCCAGCCTCCTGGTACTGGCTGTCTGGGTCAGCAGGCTAGCACCTCTGCTAGTTTCCTAGCCAATCCCTCCCTATTCCCAGGGAGGGCCTGCAGAGCTTTTTGCTCTCTTCAGAGTTCCTGTCTGTCCCAGGCAGCTCTCACCTCCCTCTTTTCTTTCTCCTTCCAGGCAGCTGTCACCTGTCCCTTTCCTTGCTCTTTCAGTCTGTACTCTTGGGCAGCTCTCACCTGCCCTTCTTTCTCTTCCCCTTATATGCCCCATGTGCCACCTTTTAACCCCAGTTGGGAGGCAGCTAATCAGTCATTGGTGCACTGGCTCTGCTTTCTCTTAAAGGGGTCAGTCACTCTATGACGCTAGCACTGTACTTGGGAGGCCTAGTGCAGCTTCAATATTTTCACTTTGAATACACAAGCTACAGTGGTGCAGAGTGACTTAATTCATGATAACCACAATGAGCCTTACACAGAGAAAATGCAGTTTTGACAGCATTGGCAATGCCTGTGCACCATTTGAAAAATTTGAGTGTGGGTATGAAGTATATTTCAAGCATGACAAATGGCTTATTATGGTGTTTACAATACCAAAATCCTCCAGTGCAGATAAAACTAAAGGAGGACATGTGGTTTGTCATTCTATAAAATACAGTAATACTCTCATGAACTGGTATTTAAAAGGAACTATCACCCTGAAGACCTAGTCAGTTTAAAGAAAAAAATAAAATAATTTCTGGAACTAATCTCCAGAGTCCCTCTCTGAGATCAGTGGTTTTATAATCCTTTCTTATTTTTCAAATGTTTCTCTTTTTGTGTTTGGAAAAGCCACCCATACAAGGGAAGGTGACTGACAGAGCAACTGAGTATGCACAAAGTAAACAAAGTGGAAAAAATAGAGCAAAATCCCTTTTTCTAATCTCTTCCCATTCTAATAATAATTTTGGGTAGTGTTCTTTGAATGGCTTTTGCACATTTCCACTCCTGTGCATTTGGACTGTCTAGGAGGCGGCGTTGGCACATCCAAAGAGTGGGAATGTGTAGAGTCCATCTCAAACACTGTTTACTGATGAGTAGCCTTTATTTACTTTTAACTATAGTTAGGTACATATTTTTCAGGTAGAAGTAAGATTGTATGAGGTCCTTTTAAGTTGATGGTTTCCCTTTCAAAATGAGTATCTGTTACGCTGCAAGTCCTATGCAATAATAGATGTAAGTGAGAGACTATTTTTACCTATAAAATAAAGCGACATAATGACACTGCTATAAATATAACCTATGGGCTCAGTCCTGCAAAGTTCTCAATGGGACCGCTCATGTGAGTAAAGTTACTACTTATGTTTTTGCAGCCAAGTTAATAGAATATTTACTGCATTTTACATGAGGATTTTTCTTTGTTCTCTAGCTTATTCGATTCAGGGGCAGAATGTTCAGATGATCAGTCCATCAAGTGAATCTCACCAGCAAGTTGTAGCAGTAGGGCAACCGCTAGCTCTCCAGCCACAGGGAACAGTAATGGTAAAGTACAATTTCTAAGTAACTTTTTTCTGTTGAATTGCTTCCTTTTTCTGTATCTGATTCTCTCTCAATCCCTTTCTTCCTATGTGATTCCTGACTACTACAATGAACTAAACATACTCACTATGACTAGCTGGAACTCTCTTGCGTATTTTCATATAGCAGAGATAATGGATAATCTTTTAGTGTAATAAGAGGCTCATTTTTCTTAAAGTAGCCTCCTAATTTTTTCATAGCTGGGAGAACCTGTGGACATGAAAGATCTGTTATCATGTAAGAGGTGGCCACTGTGGCTCTTTATGCACCTGAATGACCCTTTATCATGACCATGAATGTCCCCCTCAACTATGGTTTTAAAAATGGTTAAAGTAGACAGGGTCATATGATTGAACATCCATTTTTTTAAAAATGTCAGACATCTGGAGAAACAAAGTGTCTAATTTCTGGAAATAAAACTGAAAATAATTTGACTCTGTTTACACAGTCAGGCTATTCCCAACCCTTATTCAATTGGGAATGTGGGACCAGTTGTTGAAAGCTGTTGAGTTACTTACCTGGTATGGATGCATCACATAAGTGCAGGTTTTTTATTTAATATATCATTAAATATTTTTTTAAGATTTGTGATTTTACTAGGAATGCCATTGATTTCTCATAATACATAAATATAACAATGTAACATGTTCTGTCTAGCTGACTTCAAAAAATATCCAGTGTATGAGGACGTTACTTAACTTGGCCCACTGCCATGGAGCAGTTCTTGGTACATCATGGCAACTTGTCTTGGCTACTCTACAGGTATGGTGTAGGTAATGCATGTATTGCTTTTTTATTTGTTTTAATAATTCAGGGTGGGTTATGATTTCTAAGATGTGGGCATTATTGATTTGAACACGGCAACATATGCTTAGATTGTATTTTACTCATTATATGTTCTAATGTCCATAAAGAAGTGCTCTAGCACTGTCCTCTGAACTTAGTTTGTTGCATCTGCCTGAGAGAGCAGGTGCAGGCTGATTGTTCTCTAAAAGAGTTGAAGCATTAGCTTCTTCTCACAAACTGATGAGGCTTTTCTCATGGAACTCAGAAAAATATTTATAGATCAGATATCTCCAAAAATACAAATATAGTATTTTATATTCATCGATCTTTATAGTTGCGTTAGAAATTTATATTTTACTTTTAATTTAAATTTACTTTATATTTCAGCATCTCGTATGGATTCTGGGTTTAAAGCCTGGCGTTGGAGGTGCCTTAAAACCCGGGAGAGCTGTAGAAGGACCCAGCACAGTAAGAATAATTGTTCATTCTGTAATATGATGATTGTGCAATACTTTCTCTTGAAATCTACAAAATACATTTTTCTGTCCCTTAGGTTCTAACTACAGCAGTTATGACTGATTTACCAGTTATATCCAATATACTTTCAAGACTATTTGAAAGCTCACAGTAAGAGACATCTTCTTATGATCTAAGTATTTGTTTGTATCAGCGAAGACAGTGTTTTGATAGCTGGTATTTTTCAGGTACCTTGATGACGTGTCTTTACATCATTTAATAAATGCCCTTTGTTCCTTGTCTCTGGAAGCCATGGAAATGGCCTATGGAAATAACAAGGTATAGAACACTTTGTTATTATTTTTCAGATATGTATTTGTAAAATAGGCATCAGACTCATGTTTGTCGTTAAGCTAGATTACTGTTTTTTAATATCAAAATAAGTTAATGTTACATATGATATGAGCATAAGATTAGCACATTAAGACAAGGAATTTTCTGGTTCTTAATGATTGGCAGTGCTACTAAATCTTCTGTGAACACTTGTGTAGTATTTTTATCATGTTTTCTAACATTAAGCAATGTCGAGCATTTCCATTAATAATCAGGTTGTAGATGGATGAGTTTTTTTAAAAGCTTTGTAGATTTCAGAAAGCTAGGATGTTATGAAATGACATGGTATGCTCTGGGATATATTAAAATGTTCCATTTCAACCAATATCTTCTAAAATGCTTTAAAACTAGTTTGACAGTTTTGGTTTAAAACAAAAAAAGCACATCACTAGGTGGGAGTCCTGGGGAGAGAAGTGGAACAACTTTCTGAGCCTGCTACCCTCCAGAGATATTTAAGGAGCTTTAGGGGTGAGGATCCCCCTTGAGGGGTGTGGTATTGGGTGGTGTGTTGCTTGATCTTTTGCTTTGGTGGTAGTGTTTTCAGGAGAGAAGTAAATACAAAAATGACTAAATGATTTTTGGTTTATGATGTACTAAAATTATAAAACTGGGAGAGGGGACTTCAAAATGCAAAGAAATGAAATTGAGTTAATAATATGAATTTAATATCAACTAAAAATGAGAACAAGGAACCTCACGTTCAGGGGAAATAGTAAAGTGCACTCTGCAGCATAATTATAATGTGACAGCCATTTGACTATGTGGTGGAAGTTAATTTTTTTTTTATAGTTGAGCGTAAAATGCTACTGTTTTGTACACAGATCAAATGAATGAGAGATTGATCACATCTCTTCATGAACTTACAACTTTGATCCTGAATCTAGGATAACAGTAATAAGAGCTTTGCTAAATATTTAGATAAAATAATCTCTACTGTTAGCTTTTATAAGTTTCTAATTTAAGTCTGTTATGATGGATCAGAAATTAGATTATTTTGTTAGTAAAACATGTTAAGATTTTTCTGTTGGTAAGGATAGCATTATAATACATTATTATGCGAGAGAGAGAGCTTTGGGAGGGATTTTAATACTCATGCTACTCAAGCAAACTCGGTGTATCAAAAAAGGAAAAAACTGTTATCAAAAGGGAGTGTTTGTCTCTTTTCCTATCCCCTTGTGGCTGGTAATAGCATAGTGTTGCTGCATTTGTGGAAACCTCCCAGTCTCATTTAGCTGCAGTGTGAGGTCTGTGACTTTCATAAGTTGTTAAATACAATTACTGTAATTAATGGAAAAATCTTACCAGGAAATCAAAAGAAAGGGAACATTTCTAAAATTACACTAGGTATCTCTAATCATGTGTTTAAATTCTATTTTACTTAGGAACCATCTCTTTTTGCTGTTGCTAAACTGTTGGAAACGGGACTGGTTAACATGCATAGGATTGAGATTCTGTGGAGACCTCTGACTGGTCACCTCCTAGAGGTAACTGATTTGTCTTATCATAAATACTACTATATATAGCTCTTAATAAAATCTTTCTAATATCTCTCTTTCTGCAAGTGCTTAACTAAAAAGGTAAAAAGAAGCATCAATATTCTAAATGTAACTTTTTTGATCAATCTTCTTAGTTTTAGTTTGTCCGACTTCCTGTTTCTAGAATTGGTGTATATCTCATTTACCTTTAAAGATGTTATTGGAATTGTTTATTTTTTCTCTACAGTGTTAAATATCTGCCTTTATATATTTTAAGCATGTTAAGATAAAGCAAAATGATTATCGGTTTAACATTTTTATATACTACTTGCACCTCAGAGAAGTTTAATTCTGGATTTATATAGCCTATTGGGTAGTTAATGTTCTCAAAATGAAGTTGAGCACATTTCCCTGACATAGTAAAGCAATAATCACTATTCTGGGTTGGCACTCCTCAGCATAATCCCTGAGATTGAGCTCATCTCCAGAGCCTATCATCTTCCCCGTGAGGAAGACTGAGGGTACCTTAGTCTTCAAAGACTTAAGACAAAAGACCTTTTATCCTACAGGTCAGCTCAGTATATCAGTCATCTCCTGGGTCTCTTACTCATGTTTTCCTTCAGCAGCTGATCTATTACAGACTCTTGCCCATGCGGAACACCAGTCACAACTTGAAATGAAATGACAAATTCCACTTATAAACAAACATTCTTTTAAAGTGCTGCCTTAATCCTAAAAGTGCTGCATTAACCTCAAATTGGGCCTTCATGATGTTATGAGAAAGATGGAGAACACACAGTGGACACCCTGCCAGACTTCCACTGAGGGGAAAAAGTCCTTCCTGATCCCCAAAACTGGCAATTTGGTCCAATTTCCCCCTCCACCCAGAATCTGCGAAACATAGTTGGAACTATACTTCAGTGGTATGTGGCCAGGAGAGCAGAAGAAATCCTAGCAGGATGGCTGCTGTGTACCTGGGATTAGAGCCCTGAAAATCCACGGGTATCCGCTTTATATCCATGGATATCCGCGGACCATTTCTGTGGATGTGGAGCCCAGCTGGGGAGCCATGGCGGACTCTCCACCTGACAGAGTCGGGGGAGCACTGAGAGCAGCTCCCGGCCATATCCCTGCCCCCTCGGCTCCCCGCCTGGCCGAGGGCAGGTGGAGGGTCTGTGATTCCCAACCAGGCTCCGGCAGAGGGGATGCCTGGGAGCATCAGCCTGGCCCCCAGTGTAGAGCCCTACATATCCGTGGATCCGCAGATAATTTTTGTGGATTGGCTACGGATACACATTTGTGTATCCGCGCCAGGCTCTACCTGGGATGTTTTACATATAGCTGGGAGTAAAGGGCATGAGAGCCACCCTTCAAGCTTGGCTAGTGAGTGGTAGACGGGGTGGTGGAGACACTTCTCCACTCCCCACTATCACATCCCCTGAACAGTTGAATCTACCCTTCCCTTGACACAGGCATTGTCTATCCCTGACAGTCTCATACATCCCCATCCCCACTGAGAAGGGGTTGGCGCAGCGTTGTCTTTACAAGTCACTGAAGGCTCAAAACAGTTTTTTCTTGAGACTGACACAGATATATCAAGTATAAAAACATGGAGAACTGCTCATGGTATGTTTGCACAGCTTTGCAGAAGATGGTATGCATTTGTAGTGTTTAAATTTCTCTGCACTACAAATAGTGATTTATGAAAATTTAGAACTGGGCAATCTTGGTGTGAGCTACATCAAGAAACAAAGGCAAATCAATTTTGAGAGGCCAGTGAAAATTTAGTGTCTCTTTGATTTATGGCATTATACCTATCTTTTTCTCAAGGGTTTGAAAGAAGAATGGAGTGTCATCTTCACATTATATTTCTTAACATTTGTACAATAATTTTAGGGTTATTTAAATGTGCATTTCTATGTATGACAAACCAAACACAGACATACATACACACACACGCTGGCTTTTGTTGGTTACTTCCATACTGTTATATTAAGGAATTTTTTTGCTGTACTCAAAAATAGATAGTGAACCTGGGTATTTGTTTCACAACAGTTCAAGGTCAAGTTAAATGAAAATGAGTTACAGGCACACCTTCTAGAGCAGAATTTGGTTCTTTGTGTCACCATTTTTAAGCTACCAATATCTAAATTAGCAATGATATGTATTGCCTTTTCATTTAATTTGTGAAACTATATTTTGTTGAACTGCCTTGATTTTCACATTTACTTCTGCCTCTCTCCCTATTGCTTCCTCTTGTTTCCTTATTCAGAAGGTAAGCTTTTCCTACAGATGTTTTCCTTAATCATTATTAAACTTAGCCTTAATGTTTGAGGACCTTATCACCTAATTGATTGACAGAAGCAGGTTATTTTGAGAAATATAGGAAAAATAGTGAAATACAGAGGTTTCAGCTGTTTGTCTTATTCTTGTAAATTAATATTTGATTATCATTATTTTAAAAACACTACATAGTTTATATATCCAGTCTGAATTGTGAAAGTTTACAACTCTTCTTGGTTTAAACGAATGTAGCTTTAAATAAGGCTATGCTGTATCTTCAGGTCTGCCAGCATCCAAACTCCAGAATGAGAGAATGGGGGGCAGAAGCGTTAACCTCTCTCATTAAAGCCGGGCTTACATTTAACCATGACCCTCCATTATCACAAAATCAGGTAAAGAAAGTTTTTGTGAAATGATTCTTTCCTTTTCTGGAATTCATAATGAACATGAAATCAGAGTCTTCCCTACAGGTAATTCAGCAAACAGGTGGCATTCACAAAGCAGTTTTACTATTGAGTTTATAAATACTGTAGATGGAACTTTGTGTGGTAAGTACAGAGATCATGCGTTCTGATCAGCTACAACCTCCTTCCCTTCACACATGGAGAACAAAGAATGATGTTGCTAACTCACTGTGTTCATGTAGTAGAACAAAATGTGGGCCACCGTCCTCAGTACAAAACCATTCTAAAATGGTTAGAGGAATATAGAAAATTTTAACAGAAGGCACAGGATTACAAGATACAATTTATACACCAAAAGAATCTATCCTGTCTCCCTATATAAAGCCATTATATATATGAGAGAGAGAGAGAGAGAGCTGATTTTCCTACATATACTTTGGCTTTTTCTCTTCAGCTGTTTTTTAAATTTTTCTGTCTCCTATTCATTTCTCGGCATTTAATTAAAAAAAAATTAGCCCTTTTCTGTTATCTTACTCTGTCCCTATAATTTTTTTATTCTTTGGCAATATATATTTTTATTTTCTGACTTAAGTTATGTCTCTTTTTTAGAAGCCTAATAAAACTAGGTTCTGTAGTGTTTCAAATACTACCTGTTATTTAATAAATTTTACTTCAGTGCAGATTTCTTTTCCTACTGCTAATTAATCTTTTGGGCCAGATTTTCTATTTAAATCTGCCCCGTAGGCACTACTCAGTTTAGGAACCAGATTCTTAAAGTGACTGACCAGCTGAGAAAAACCACCTTAGGGGAGAAAACTTTGAGCTGGCAGAAGACTGGCAGGGCTGGTTTCATTCACCCTAACATAGGGAAATTGCCAAAGGCCATCTTATATCAGTCCTTCATTTGTGTATGCTAGAGCTAGCACAGACTAGACCACAGAGTCACAGGGCTGAGTGCTGCTAGACAATGATTGGATGCACTGAGGGAATCAAGTCCTTCACGTGGAGTCAAACCAGCAAAGCCTGAGATAAAAGTTCAGTATTTTTTGACTGAGGACTAAGTTCTGATGAGACCTGCAATCTTCCGGTCATTTGACATTTGGAATGGAAAATTATATCACCAGAACAAAGCGACTATTAAAATGAGAACTTTTAAGTTCACTCAATGTATATGTATATTTGTCCAAAAATTAAAGCAATGCATATGTTGGGCATAGATGGCTATGACATACCAAATGAAACATAAAGGAACATAAAAGTATTGTTTCGTTTTAATGTGATATGACCTGTTCCATTTGGGTAAAATGTTTTGGAGATTTGGGGGGAGGAGGGGGGAGTTTGTTGTTGAAAAATAAAAGCCTTGAGGACTTTGGCATGGAATGTCCCTTTCTGATACTCTGCCCTTCTCTTTTAAGTCCTCCTTTCTCCTTCCCATTGCATTTGAAGTTGACTCAGTAGTAAATATTAGTTACTGCTCATCTGTGTCACTTCCCTTTTCATTTGAAAAATTGCACTGTGGAAAAAAACTGCTAATTATGCTTTCATGGTAAAAAATTAAAGATCTGTCAACCATGAAAAATAAATGAAGTCCTGTATCATCTCATGCCTCTTAATATTATAATAATAATACTCATAAAATAATAATGCTTAGCATTTTTATAAAGATTCATAAGCCCTGCACAAAATAATAGTTAATCTTCAAAACACTTCTGTGAAAGATTACAGTTTAAAGATTCCATCCTCTCAGCATCCATTACATGAATACAAGATTGCCTGGTAACTCCCACAGCTGAAGAGTTTTATAGGGAGGTGCATCAATCCCAACATGGGGAATTTTCCAATCCTGTAGTGCAAGTGGTACAGTCCACTGGTGTTATCAGCTGTCAGTTCCTTTTGGTGCAAAAGGATGGAACATTCACTTATGCACTTTCATATAGGCAAAAATGTGTGACCTCGAAAGCAAAAACCTCCAAACTTTGAAGAGAGGCAGGTGTGGTTGTCTTTGTGGAGAATAACTGTTCTGTGAGAGAACTTCAAAGGACCAAAATTGCAAAGTAACTAATATTCCCTACTCTGAAGATACCATTATCACACTGACTGTTGAGGGGAGCAGTGGCTGAACCACTAACACAAGTAGAATTTGAATGTACCACCTGTTCTGTGGGATGAAGGATGCATGTATAGAATCATAAAACCAAAGAACTGGAATGGACCTCGAGAGGTCATCAAGTGTAGTCCTCTGCACTAAAGGCAGGAATAAGTATTATCTAGACCATTCCTGACAGGTGTTCGTCTAACCAGCTCTCAAAAATTCCCCGATGTTGGAGATCCCACAACCTCCCTAGGCAATTTATTCCAGTGCTTAACCACTCTGACAGTTAGGAAGGTTTTTCTGATGTCCAACCTAAACCACACTTGCTGCAATTTAAGCCCATTGCTTCCTGTCCTATCCTCAGAGGTTAAGAAGAAGAATTTTTCTCCCTCCTTCTGTAATAATCTTTTATGCACTTGAAAACTGTTATCATGTCCCCTTTCAGTCTTCTCTTCTCCAGACTAAACAAACACAATTTTTTCAATCTTCCCTCATAGGTCATATTTTCTAGACTTTTAATCATGTTTGTTGCTCTTCTCTGGACTTTCTCCAATTTGTCCACATCTTTCCTGAAATGTGGTGCCCAGAGCTGGACACAATACTCAGATGAGGCCTACTTAGTGCGGAGTAGAGTGGAAGAATTACTTCTTGTGTCTTGCTTACAACACTCTTGCTTATACATCCCAGAATAATGTTCGCTTTTTTGCAACAGCGTTACACCGTTGACTCATATTTATCTTATGGTCCACTATGACCCCCAGATTCCTTTCCACAGTACTCTTTCCTAGGCAATCATTTCCCGTTTTGTATTTGTGCAACTGATTGTTCCTTCCTAAGTGGAGTACTTTGCATTTGTCCTTATTGAATTTCATCCTATTTACTTCAGAGCATTTCTGCAGTTTGTCCATATCATTTTGAATTTTAATCTTATCCTCCAAAGCACTTGCAACCCCTCCCATCTTGGTATCATCCATAGACTTTAGAAGTGTACTCTTTATGCCATTATCTAAATCATTGATGAAGATATTGAACAGAAGTGGACCCAGAACTGATCCCTGCGGGGCCCCACTTGTTATGCCCTTCCAGCATGACTGTGAACCACTGATAACTACTCTCGGGGAACGATTGAGTGCTTGCATGGAGGGATATAGCCCTCCAAGGATCCTTGGTTGTGGAAGTTCCCAACCAGTTTCACACTGGTGGCATGAAACTTATGAATGAGACTCTTGTGAAATCGTTGTCCAAGAAACAAAATTACAAGGAATGTGATTTTTCTTAATCCCAGTTTATAGATGAGTAAACTGAGATAGTAGTTAAGTGAGTTGCTCAGGGTCAGACAATAAGTCATTGCAAGAGCTTGAGTGAGAATGTAAGAGTTCCTGATTCTTAGCCATGAGCTCTCAAAACCTGCCAAAGCCCAAGTGTTTGATACTCTGTGGAAACAAAGACCCAGAAAGGAGGGATAGATGGTATAAAGGTTGAAAGAATCTGGAAATAAATCTTCAGCTGTATCTTCAGTTTAATGATCTAGCACAGGGGTGGCCAACCTGAGCCTGAAAAGGAGCCAGAATTTACCAATGTACATTGCCAAAGAGCCACAGTAATATGTCAGCAGCCCCCCGCCCCCTATCAGCTCCCCTCAGCCCCGCTCCCAGAGCCTCCTGCCCACCAGCTGCCCCGCTGATCAGCACCTTCCCCTCCCTCCCTGCACCTCCCGATCAGTTTGGGGTGTGGGGGGAGGAGCGAGGGCACACAGGCTCAGGGGAGGACTTGGGAAGGGGTGGAGTGAGGGAAGGGCCTGTGGCAGAGCCAGAGGTTGAGCAGTGAGCACCCCGTGAACCTCCCCGGCACATTGGAAAGTTGATGCCTGTAGCTCCAGCCCTGGAGTTGGTGCCTATACAAGGAGCTGCATACTAACTTCTGAAGAGCCGTGTGTGGCTCCGGAGCCATAGGTTGGCCACCCCTGATCTAGTATTTCTTTGCAGTTATCAAGATGACAATTCCATTTACACTGCACTAAGTTTCTGTGTGGCTTGAATACATTTGGATCTAAAAGAGTAACCCTCATACTGGGGAATAGTTTGGTGCTTATTTTAAAATAATACATTGCAATCTTTTAATATAATGTTACATTTCCTAAGTTTAAACTTCACCTTCAAGACTTAAAAGTATCTCCAAATTTGTTGGGAAATATAATACTTTAAGGAGGGAGAAAAAACTTATACCTTAAAATTATCTTCAAAAGTACCTAAAGAAGTTAGATGTCCAGCCTCCAACTGATGACTTGTAGGCACTTTTGAAAATCCCACTCTAAAAAATGCAGATTTGTACTGTGGCTTCATAAGGGTGCTTTTTCATCTGTTAGTTATTACTCTCCTTGTTGTTTCTCTATTTATTTCTAGAGGCTGCAGTTGCTTTTGTTAAATCCATTGAAGGAACTGTCAAACATTATTCATCCTGATATCAGGCTCAAACAATTGGAGTGTGTATTGCAGATTTTGCAGAGTCAAGGTGACAGTCTAGGACCTGGCTGGCCATTAGTCCTTGGTGTCATGGGAGCAATCAGAAGTGATCAAGGGTAAGTGGTTGATATAAACCTGATATAGATAAGAAGACCAGAGAACTCACCATTTACTAATACTCATAATTGTTTTTAGTTATTTCTATGTTCTAAATAGCTGGACTCCCCAGAAAAGAAGTTTTGTTTAAAGTCACAGATTATCAGCTTTCTACTGAATGAATCTTTCAAGAGACTGAAAAAAATCACTTGAAAATCTGCAGATTTGTACTGATAATGCCATTAGTATAAATGTTATGGAAAGGTTGGTGCTTTGAAAGATGTGTTTGTTAGAGAGAGACCTATACAGGGTTTGTTACTGTTTTATATTACCGTGGAATTAAATACATTTTGATAGTAATGGTGAATTTTGACAGTAAAAATACTGATGAATGACAAGAGTAACTTCACAGATACATTTTACATTAAACCTGGCTGAATAAATCCATGGCATGTTTTTGCTTGTAATATTTTAGGATACCAATTCCCACAAAATAACTAAGTGATTCACAAGAGAAATTCATAGGCCTTTTCCACTAGCTTATGAAAATGCATGCAACAATAAAGAAAAAGGCCAGAGGTGATTTCCATTCCTAAGTACCTTCATTACAAATGTCCTTCCTTTTATTCTTTTAATCAAGATAGAACTTACTTTATAATATCCCTGCTCTGTATATGCACCCTGTTGGAAGATTAGAAATATTAACAACTAAACTCAGAAAATATTTAATGGTTTCTCCCTCTGGGCCATAGAACAATCACTACATAGTGTTGATCTTAAATTATTTTAATAATCTCTGTTTAGAAGCCTAAAAAACAAGTAGGGAAGGCAAGAAATGAGCCAAAATTTTGACACAGAGAAGTTAAGTAAGGTGCTTATTTACTCTCTCATAGCACAAGAACAAGAGGCTAAACATTTAAAATTATTAAAAGGAAATATTTTACAGAATGTATAATTCACTTGCAGAACTCATTTCTTCACAATATCATTCAGATCAAGAACTTAATAGTAATAGAAAATATTAGATGTTTAGATATTCTCATTATTCTTATAAGATAAACTACACAGGAGAAAACATTTGCAAAGGATATAAACCCTCATACTGTAAGGCATAGACCAACTGCTAACTGACAGGGTTTAGGGGGGAAAACCTTCCTTTATAGACAAGTTATCCCATAATTGTCCATTATGGGGTTTCGTGTGCATTCTTCTGAAGCATTTGGTACGGGAGCATTGCCATTGTGGGAGACACGAAAATATGGTCCAGTAATTTGATCCAATATTGAAATTACAAAAGAAAATTAGTTCTTCGAGTGCTTGCTCATGTCCATTCCGTTCTAGATGTGTGCGTGCCCATGTGCACAGTTGTTAGAGATTTTTGCCTTAGCGGTATCCAGATGGTCGTGCCCTGCTCACGCATTGGTATATTAGGCGCTGCTGACCCTATCGCCTCTCAGTTCCTCCTTAGCACCTGGGACAGTTGGTCAGAGCACCTTGTCTTGCATCGCAAGAGCATTAGCGGTTCTTCACAGCCCATTGTCTGTCTTCTTTATATATGGTTTGTAGGTAATTAGTGTGACAAAGTTCCGAGCCTATATTGGTGGGTCCTGTGCTTCTGGGCAGATTCAGTGGCCTCAAACTCAATACGGCCCCAATGTGACCTCCTTTTCTCATTGTAGTGGCAAGAGTAACTCAGTAGGCAAGAGCCTATTGAGTTACTTTCATCACCGGTCAGTATGGGAAATGGGAAGGGGGAATACCCCACAGTCTCTGTTGATCCATAGAGCTCAGTAGGCACAGTTCGGCCCCCTGCCTGGACCGAGTCCTGCTTCCTTTCTCCAGGGGATCTCTCTAGAGTTTGGCGGGGGAAGAACCCAGGCCCGCCCTCTACTCCGGCCTCCAGCCCAGGGACCCTAATGGTAGCGGCTCTTGGAGGCTTTCCTTTCATCACTGACCCTGCTTTGATTTCCTGGGCCACTTCCACCATGGTCCCCTTTTCCTAGCTTCACCCTTACTTCAGGATTCAGCAATGCTTCCTCTCCTCCAGCTTCTTTCACCTCAGCTCCCCGGAGGCCACTGGAAGGAGAGCTTTTAAACAGTATAAGTGGGACCTTGATTGGTTCCAGCTGTTTCCATTAGCCTAATGGCCTTAACTGGTTAATTGGTGTCAGGTGTCTTAATTGGTCTGGAGTAGCCTTTGTTTGGCTATCCAGGGAACAGGGACCTGCTCATTCTGAAGGCTGATATCCCTTCCTTCTACCACTCTCTTATGTTCTTCTGGTCTGAATCTGTCACATTAGTTAGCAATTAAATTGTTAGGTTAGTTTGTAGTTAGAGTCCCAGCTGGGACTTTACCCCTGAGTGGGACATGCCCCTTTCTTCCAGCTTCAAACCATGCTCATCATGCAACAGGCCGATGCGTATTAGTGACCCCTGTGCCAGCTGTTTGAAGTGCTTCGGGAGTCCCATAGGAAGGACAAGTGAAGAATCTGTAAGAGCTTTTGCCCCAGAACGAGCAGGATATCCACTAGAGGGCCCTCCTCATGGAGGCTGAACTTCGTCCTGTGTTGGAGATGTCCCACTCGGATCCCGCACCACCCACCTCTGCATCGGTGTGGAGCTCAACACCGGCACCGTAGAAGCGGCAGAAGAAGAGCCCCCTGACACTGGAGGGGAAAGGGACCTCAGGCAAAGGACCTATGTCAGGCTATGTGCCCATCATGGGGGTACCACTGAGGTCAGACACCCGAGCCTAGCCAGGGATCTGCCTCCCAGGAGCGGCAGGGGACCCTGGCTTCTCTTCAGGTTCTCGTTGCCCGAAGTGGCCCCAGCAGCTAAAGAGCAAGTTGGCTGACCGGTACTGCAGACACTGCGCCAGGCTCTGGACTTGGTAAGGCCCCAGCACCTAAGGGCAAGCCAATCATGGGACCAACCCATAGGGCAGTGAAGCACCCTTGGTCCCCAGACCTCAGGTGTAGATCACCGTCTCTTCGGCCTAGAACCCTAACACCGTATCTCCAACCCCGACACTGCACTCTCCTGCTACAAGACATGGGACACCAGAGTCTAGGCACTGGTCCCCGTACCACCGATACCAGCAAGCTTCCCATGAAAGATCACTATAGTGCAGGTCACCCTCGCTCAGGTGGTCTCCCAGATGTCAGTCCCCACTGGGGCAGGATCACTCCCTGTCATGGCACCAATCTCCAGCCCCCTCAGTACCACTCGTCGGGCAGTCACCGATCCTTACCTCACCGTAGCCGACCAGTGTCAGTCAGCAGACTCAGACCTTGATGGTTCTGCCCTGGTCACCAGAAGGGCAATGGTTGGACTGGGACGGGGAATTCAGCCCCTTTCCAAGGAGGGGTGGTTCACCACTGAGCCGATAAGCTGGCACGGCACCTGCAGAGACAGCATGGCAGCAGGGAAAGGGCCCGCTCAATGGCCATACTGGAACCCATGGGCCGTGTCCATGATGCTGGTCCCATATTCCCACCAGTCCTCCCTGGTGGACTCGGACAAACTGCCCCCAGCACTGCTGGCACTGGAGTCGGAATCCGACGTGGAGGCAGTGCATCGAACTCCAGCACCTAAGGAGCCATCTCCAGAGAAGGGGAACCCGTCCCTCCCCCAGCAGTGCACTTGTCATCGTCGTCTCCGAACAAAGCAGTGGCAGGTCCCTCCGAAACAGGCAGCCCCCCTGCTCCTCCACCGTGGCCTGGGTCATGCTGCCTGTCCACTCAGGGGTCCTTAAGATTGCCAAATCACTGTGGCAGACCTCCTCTTCTGTCTGCTTCTAAGAAGGTGAAAAAGAAGTGTTACCTCCCCATGAAAAGGTTTTAATATCTGTATATGCACCCTCCAGCAGCGTCACTGGTCATGTCTGCCATTAATGAACGGACAGGCAGGGCCAAGTCAGTGGCACACCGAAAAACAAAGACACCAAGAGGCTGGACAAAGCCCTGGCTGGGATGATTTAGTTGGTGTTGGTCCTGCTTTGAGCAGGGGGCTGGACTAGGTGATCTGCTGAGGTCTCTTCCAACCCTGATATTCTATGATTCTATGGACTTGCTTGGCAGAAAGATTTATTCGATGGCAAGCCTGCAATTTTGGATGCCTAACCACTAGGCCCCGTTAGGCAGGTACAGTTTTAACCTGTGGGACTCCCTTAGCAAATTCAAGGAGGCCCTCCCACAGGTCCGAGCTCAGGAGTTCACCGCTTTAGTGGATGAAGGCATAGTGGTGGCAAGGGGGGTCCTTCAAATGGCCTGTCGCACTACTGACTCAGTGGCCAGAGTCACCTCTGTGTTGGCCATGAGGTGCAGCTCCTGGTTGCAGTCCTCCGGGTTATCCCAGGAGATACAGGCCACTATACAGGACCTCCTGTTTGAGGGGGATGGGCTCTTCTCCAAGCTCATGGACTTGAGACTCCATGGCCTTAAAGACTCCCATGCCATCCTCCACTCCTTGGGACTTCATACTCCTTAGCAGGCCAGGAACTGTTCTGCCCTCCGCCTCCACAATCTAGGTCCTCTAGGACCTACAGGAGAAAGGATAGAGACAAGGGGTCTAAGCGGTGACACCCATTGTCTTCCCATTCGTCTTCTCAGCCTGGCCCTTCCAGGAACCAAGGAGGCCAGAAGCAGTCATGTTGAGGTTGCACTCGAGGACAACACCCCAGTCACCTCCCAGGATCCACACTCCCACGCTTTCCTCTACTGCCTCTGCCCCTTCTGGTCGGCCTGGTCTCAGCTGACCTTGGACCGTTGGGTGCTCAAAGTAATATCCTCAGCTTACACCTTGCAGTTTATGGCTGACCCTCCCTTCCACCCCCCTTCCCCATCCCTCTTCATAGACCCTTCTCACGAGCAACTCCTAGTCCAAGAAGTCGAGAACCTCCTGCACCTGGAGGTGGTGGAGGAGGTCCCTCAAGACATGAAAGGAAAAGAGGTTCTACTCCCGCTACTTCCTAAATCCCTATATAAATAAATATAGAAAGCAATAGGGGGCCTCAGTCCAATTTTGGACTTGCGTCGTCTCAACAAGTCTCTAAAAAAGTTGAAGTTTCGCATGGTCTCTCTGGCCTCCATCATTCGCTGCCTGGATCCGGAAGACTGGTATGCTGCCCTCGACCTGAAGGATGCATATTTCCATTTTTCCAGGGCACAGGTGCTTCCTTTGTTTTACTCTGGGCCAGCGCCATTTCCAATTCACGGCATTGCCATTCAGTCTCCCGTCAGCCCCAAGAGTGTTCAAGAAGTGCCTAACACCTAGTGGCTGCTTACCTGAGGTGCTGGGGTGTTCAAATTTACCGATATCTTGATGATTGGCTAATAAAGGGTTGGTCTCGGGTTCCAGTGCGGCAGTATCTCGATCTTGTTTGTTCCACGTGTCACGACCTGCGGTTGTAAATAAATGAGAAAAAGTCAATCTTAATTCTGGTACAAAGCATAGAGTTCATTGGAGCGGTCCTCGACTCTACTCGGGCCAGATCCTTCCTCCCTGAGGCTCAGTTCCAAGACATGGTGGACCTCATCTCGTGCATGCAAGCCCATCCTCTTACTACCGCTCACATGTGCCTGCACTTGTTGAGCCACATGGTGGCCTGCACTTACTTGGTTTGCCATATGTGGCTCTGCCTCAGGCCCCTGCAGACGTGGCTGGTGTTGGTCTACAGCCTGGACAATGTGGTCAGGGTCCTGGACCACGTATTGTCGTCACTCACCTGGTGGCAGAGTCCTGTATTGGTGTTGGAGGGAGTTCCCTTTGCGGCTCTATCCACATCGGTGACCCTCATCTCCGATGCCTCAGATCTGGGGTGGGAAGCCCACCTGGGCAATGTCAGCATGCAGCATCATTAGTTGAGTCCCTACGCATCAACATCAGGGAGCTCAGAGCAGTTCGCCTGGCCTGCCACGCCTTCTTACCTCACTTAAAAACAGGGTGGTCCAGGTCCTGATGGACAATACAACAGCTATGTTCTATATCAAGCAGGGCGGAGCCACACCATCTGCCCTTTCCGAGGAAGTCCTCAAGCTCTGGAACTACTGTGTACAACACGGCATCCATCTCGTAGCCACTCACCTTCCCAGGGCCAGGAATGCTTTGGCAGATCACCTCAGTAGGACCTTCCCGTCTCACTACGAGTGGTCCCTCCATCCAGAAGTGTTCAGCTCTATCTTCCAGAAGTTGGTGGACCTGTTCGCATCCAGGCAGAACAGGAAATGCCACGTTTTTTGCTCAATTCGGGAAATCGACAGACTCCCCAGTGGGCGTTTTTCTGCTCCAGTGGTTGGGGGCTTTGTTGTATGCTTTTCCTTCACTGCTGCTGAGTCACATAGTCCTCATGAAAATCAAGCAGAGCGAAAGTGATCATCATAGTGCCACCTGGCCATGCCAGCACTGGTTTGGCACGCTGCTGGACCACTCGGTGACTGCTCCGTTACAGCTGCTACTCAGGCTCGACCTGCTGTCCCAGAACCACAGCAGTCTTCTGCATCTGAATCTGGCAGCACCTAACTGCTTGGCGGCTGCATGGTTAAATGCAGAGGAGCAGGAATGCTCAGCCACTGTCTAGTAGGTCCTGTTGGGAAGCAGAAAGCCCTCCACCAGAATGACCTACCTGGCCTAATGGAAGTGGTTCACTTGTTGGACCTCGGATAAAGGTATTCAGCATGAGTGGGCCTTGCTACAGTTGATCCTGGACTACCTCCTGCATCTGAAGCTCCAAGGCCTGTCCCTTTCAACTATCAAAGTCCACTTGGCCGCTATTTCAGCTTTCCATCCATTGCTTGAGGGTAGGTAATTTTTTGCCCAGGACATGACTGCCAGGTTCCTCAAGGGCCTCGAGTGCCTCTATCCGCACATCAGGGACCCTGTTCCAGAATGGGACCTGAATCTTGTAACCACCCAGTCAACCAGGGCGTAAGCCACCTAAGCAACGTTCCTAGCTTATCCAGGACATCTGTAGAGTGGTCGTTCGTCTACACATTCTCGTCTCATTATGCACTTACCCAGCAGGCCCGGGACGTTGCTGGCTTCTGTAGGGAAGTGTTACAAGCCACAAGACCCTGATCTCTGAACCCAGCTCTGAGGATACTGCTTGTGAATCACCTAGAATGGAATTGACATGAGCAAGCACTCAAAGAAGAAAAAACGATTACCTATCTTTTGTAACTTGTTCTTCGAGAGATGTTGCTCGTGTCTGTTCCATTACCCGCCCTCCTACCCCTCTGTCAGAGCTGCTGGCAAGAAGGAACTGAGAGGTCGTAGGGCAACACCTAATATACCAACTCATGAACGCGACACTCAAGGGGACGGTACAGACGACCCTACGGATACCAGTAAGGCAAAAGTTTCCGATGACTCTGCACACACACCTAGAATGGAATGGACATGAGCAACACATCTCGAATGGCAACAGTTACAAAAGATAGGTAACTGTTTTTTCTCTTACTTGTAGAGCTTGGTAACTGAAAACATACATTTTTTTCCACAGGGCTCAGCCAATATAGAACTGATGCACCTCTATTCAGACTACACTCTAGATCTTTTCTGAATTTATGTTCTGGATTGAGCCATGCTTCTATAATCCAAGCATGGTAAACTCTGGGTCAAATACTAGGGAAGCTCCAGAGTGAAGCTTGAATACAACTGTATATAACCTACATAGATTATATGTAGGTTATATGTGCTTTGTGCTACAGAACTCTTCTATTTGATTTGCAGTATTTGCCCAGAATGCAGATGAATTTCCAAAGGAACCCTCTGAATATTAAAAGTGGAAATTATAATATGATTCACTTTCCTTTTCTTAGGAATCCTGTACCAGTCTCTACCATAAGACAGTTACATAGACAATTAGCTATTTCAAGTGTCTTTTTACTGAGTAACACTCCAAAGATAAACTATTACAGCACAGCAGTTACAGAGCACCCTCGCTAGACTAACATCACTAATTAGAGAGTTATTTTCCTTTAAAATGAAGCATATAACACTGGCCTAAACCCTAAAATATATTTATATTTAAACCTCACAGAAAATACAGTCATCAGGACTTCTGACAATCAGAGATAATCTTCTTTCATGTAGTCTCACCGTAGGTATTATATTAACAATTAGATAAAACAGTTGTATCTCATAACCAGTTGTTTCAGCATCCACAATACAGAATGTACCCACAACTTGAAATAAGGAAAAAACCTGATAATTTCTGTAGCTGTTAGGCTCAAATGGTGTCTTTGATTCAGTGATGTAGTACAGCTCACAAAGCAGTTGACTCCAGTCTGCGATTCCTCTTTTATGGGGTTTTCTAATCTCAATCCCACTGACTTCTGTAAAATTACAGGAAACTTTATTTAGATTCAATCCATAGATTGTCTGGGTTACTCTGCCAGCTCCATCTTCTCCCTGCAAGGCTGAGCTGGATCTGACTGGACTGGATCTTCCAGCTTCTAACTAAGGGCATATGTGTGTATGTGCAGGAATGTCTGCCCTTAACAAAGACTTCCACATCAGCTTCAAAACAGCTACTGTGCATGGATAACAACTTCTGTACACTTTCTAGTGTGCTGAAGTAGCATCTACTTGTTTGAAGCCATTCAAGTTTCTGTACGACCACTTCGTCTTTGAATGTTTCCATGTCAACTCAGAGCAAGTGAAAACAGCAGTTTTAATTATAGCAGTAAGGTTTTTGGTTTAACAGCGTAAAATGAAAAGAAAAGAGAAGAAAGGAGGTTACATGTTAGACACTGTCTCCTGCTACATCCAGTTGCTTAGCTGCATGCTGTCATGCCTCCTTGGTTTCTGCCACTTTCTGCAGGCCAGTTCGGTCTTGCCACCTAATTTAGGATTTATATCGCCAAGGATAAAGATGTATTTTAGAATGTTAGCTAACAAGTTCTAAAACTCCAGTTAGACAAGCAAGTTGTACCTCAGCATGTGAAAGCTGGCAGAGTTGGGGGAGCCTGTGCTTCAACTGGTCTAGCCAACGTGCTAAAGTACAACTTGCCTTCTCTGCATTAGAATTTAGAATGTGCCAGCTAACACATTCTTAAGAACAACAAAACAAAAAAAGTCCACACAAAACCCACAAACATCTTTTTTCCCCAGTTGGGACAAATCCTAAATGTATTTCAAATTTTGCTTGAATCTAGAGCAAGTGTGTAAATCCGATTATTCTTCTGTAGTAATGTTGCATCCTGGTGCATAATAGAATGATTTGTACCCTCTTAGAAAAAAATAACATATACCTTATTTCAATTTCCTCAAGAGAGTCCTTAATACGAACTGCATTCCAGTGTCTTCAGTTGGTTGTGACAGACTTCCTACCAACAATGCCATGCACTTGCCTACAAATAGTTGTTGAAGTTGCAGGAAGCTTTGGACTTCACAATCAAGAACTAAACATTAGCCTAACATCAATTGGTTTGCTGGTGAGTTTCATTTGCATTCATAATGAGGATTAGTGTGGCTTTTATTTAATTATTTTTGTTAATGCTAGTTAATGTCTAGACTGTTATCCTGATAAAGGCCAGAAACTGCATGTCATTCTCTCATAAAACTCCCACTGAGGTCAATGTAAATGTAGTGATAAGAATTTGTCTTTAAGTAAATTATTATTGAAACAAACATGATTATGTAAAATGAATGGAGTTGCAGAGAGATGACGATTATCAACGTTTTTAGTAGAAACATTATAGATTTTAATAATCCTTTTCTGATGCTTCAGTTTGTATATATCTGTGTCTTGAGAGCCTAAAAACTGAAGATTGAAAATAAATATAGTTCTTGATATTCTGTTTGTAAGAATAATTAAATGTAATCCTTCTCTAATCAGTAGAGCTAAGAGTTGCTTAGGACATATTTTGCAGTACACTTTAAAATGGGCAAATTAGAAACACTGCTCCTTCACAATCAGAGCAATTATCAATGTGTATTTAAATATTTATTTTTCCATACATAAAATGTGTTCCTACATTTTTTTTGTTTGTAGTGGAATATTTCAGATTATTTCTTCCAAAGAGGTGAAACCATTGAAAAAGAGCTGAACAAAGAGGAAGCAGTATTGCAGAAGCAGGCAGAAGAGAAGGGAGTGTTGTTAAATCGTCCTTTCCACCCAGCACCGCCATTTGACTGCCTTTGGCTCTGTCTCTATGCCAAGCTGGGGGAACTCTGTGTAGATCCACGACCTGCAGTTAGAAAGAGTGCTGGACAGACATTGTTTTCTACAATTGGTGCCCATGGAACTTTACTTCAACATTCAACATGGCACACAGTTATATGGAAGGTACTGAGTAAAAACCTGCTGTAGAATACAGCATCCACATTTTGGTAGTCTCCATCTCTTACACATGCTTATTGTAATACCAGTTTTAATTTTTATAGGATTTTTAAAGATAATATATAATTTACACACACAAAGTAGCTAGGAACTACTTTATCTTAAACTTTCTTAGAGCTTCCAGATGGTTTCTTTTTCCTTCTGTGCTGCCCCTAGGCTAGCTTATCACCATTTTTACATCATCTTGATTCCCCCCCCACCACCACCACCACCACCACCACACCACACACACACACACACACACACAAATGTGCTCATGAAATTGACACCAGTATTTCAGTTTGTAACCTCTGGTCTTGGACTGTTGTATTGCTCATTCTTACACTCTCCACACAGATACCCTTTGTGAGAGTAGCATGGTCATCCAAGACCCAGTCTTCCTTCTACCTCAGATAGAAAGGAAGACATGGATCTTGTTTCTACTTGGAAAAAATTAAAGCAACTTCCTTTTCCTGGGGAAGAGCACATGGAAAAAAGTAATTCCTTATCCATGTGACTGGGATGATCTAATAGGAGGCTTAGCTTTTCTGCCACTTCTGTTTCTGACCCTCTCCAGCCAATCAAGCTATGTGTGAAAATCCCTTTGCCTAGAACCTGGGCAGACTGCTTGTCCCTTGTGGGACTCATGTTCCACTATGATGATACCTAGCTTGATTCTGCTGTCATACATGCCATCTGCGCGGCACTTCAGACCTATTGATCTCTTGACATCAGCCAATCTAAAAGAGAGACAAATGCACATACCTACTACAGAGGCACTTCATAGGTTTCTCAGATTTTCTCTGTGTGTTGTCAGTGTGTTGGTCTTTTATTAGCACTAAGGATATTTTCAAAGTTTCTGATCATGGTGATGGTGGCCCTTCATCATTTCAAGATCCATGTGCTAGCCTATCCGATCAGCTGGCTGATTCAGGTACCCTCACCACAGGTGCTGGGAAGGCTGGGTGAAATAGAGGAATCCTTTGAGTGCCTTCTGGGACTTAACAGGGAAAGGGAGAAAATGTGCGCAATTTTATTATTTCCTTGTTACATTTACCTGAGTTGAAATATGTGACTGAAATAATCAATGCATCCTTTTTCTGAATATCGTAGGTTCTGTTTCACCTGTTGGATAGGGTTAGAGAGTCTTCCACGACAGCTGACAAAGAGAAGATTGAGTCAGGAGGAGGCAATATTCTCATTCATCATTCAAGGGATACAGCAGAGAAACAATGGGCTGAGACATGGGTATTAACATTGGCGGGAGTAGCGAGAATATTCAACACTAGGAGATACTTACTACAACCTTTAGGTAGGCTCTCTTAATGTTTGAGAACTGTGTGGTGGTTTGGTTTTTTTACTAATAAAACTTGCTCAGACAATTTCAGTGCTAGCAGTTGGCTCACTAGATCCCAGTTCTGTCAAATGTAGCAATTCAAATATTTAATATTATTGCCAGATGTTGTAATATAACTTTTAAATTGTTTTGTGATAAGTTTTTTTTTTTTTGGTTAGATCACTGGCAAAGTATTTAATCTTACAGCTGTATATTCTATAGTATCTGCTTTGAAAAGTGATAACTGTTGTGGAGCCTGCAATCCCAGGTGCTCAGAATTAGAATTCTTAAATACCAAGCGCGGCTACATTTGATGTTAATTCTATTATTCCTGACTCCAGGTGTCAAATATTTGTTAAAATCATAATTTTGTAAGCATTTCTTGAATCATTGCCAAAAATGCTGGGTTTTCCCCTCATTTGCTGAGAGAGAATTCCTAACACAAAAAACATGTTCTGTAGTCTCAAACTATTAACAGGCCCTGATATTTTAACATTTATATATAGCTTTCTTCTGTCCTATTTTCTGCTGTTGACTTTTAAGCTGTATTCTTGTAAAGTTTCCTAAATCCTTTACGTGAGCATCTGAGTGAACTAATTAATGGAGGGGAAAAAATTGGGTGTCTTGGGGGGTCCACTAGCACTGTCAATGATGTACATAATTTAAAAAAAGGAACAAGGGAAATTTATTAAGGAAAAAAATTGAGACTCGTTATGAAGTGGAAGAAATTGAAGATTACACTCTTTCAAGTGATTCCTCTTCCTCTTTATCCATCCACTTTCCCTCTGATGTTGTTTTAGTTCAAAATATTTGATTGGCATCTCTTCACTAACTGAAATTAATAGTGGTAAGTCCATCAGTTCTTTCCTTCTAAATCTTTCCTTTTCTCTCCCTTCATCATTCTTTTTGTTTCTTCTCTTATGTTTGCTGTTCTCCCTTTTTTTTTTTTTTTACCTTCTCTTCTCTTTCTTTTCTCTCTGCTTCTTCACCCTCCTTGTAGCTCTCTCTGGCATTCCTTACTTATTCTCCTCTCCCTTTTTATAACAATTCACCATTTGGGAATTTGCAAAGTTATTAGTATATAAAATAGGATTAATTAGCAAGTGCTGACACTGCTTGAACTGTACAACCCTGTGTAACATACATGAGTTTACAGTCTAACATAGACAAAATATTTCAGCTGAGTTAGGCTTGTACTCAGAGGGGTTCTAAGTTAATGAATTGCAAAAGAAACTTCATTTTCTAAGTACTGTAAAGTGTGAAATGGTATTTCTTAAATACATTCAAAATGGAAAAATGATAGATTTAAGGAAGTATATAGTTGGTGAAAAGTAATTTCAAGCTGTGTTGATGAATTTTTGCCATCTACTTGGTCACATTGCCATGACAGACTGTGAGAAAAGGGAAAAGAA
Organism: Mauremys mutica; assembly: GCF_020497125.1. Classification (NCBI taxonomy): domain Eukaryota; kingdom Metazoa; phylum Chordata; order Testudines; family Geoemydidae; genus Mauremys; species Mauremys mutica. Next base: position 61,766,210 of record NC_059072.1, read on the forward strand.
AAGTAAAATTAATATTTGATCTGCTTGTTTCCTTTTAATTAATTTTAATTGAATGGATCAGGCTTTGACTACATGTGATATTCTGCAGATTCTGATACAGTAGAAATAATCATTTGAATAAATGTGATGAAATAGGTGTACTCTGAGGTATGAAGTTTTCATGATCATTTTCTAGTCATGGAACCTACCTAAAACCAGATTTAAGGTTGCATACATACTAGTGATTTATAAGTAAAAACATTGCAGAAATATTGTAATTAAAACAACCCCAAACATTGCAAATGCTGAAAATTCAGAGTTAAGTTTAAATTTAACAGAAATCCATACATGTTAAGCAGTGGAAAGGTACAGTTAAGGCACCCAAACAACCTTCACTTCCTCCTGAAGTGACAAAAATTGAAAATCTTAATGTGTCCTTAAAAGTCAGTTTAATCCATGACTACAAACAGTATTATGTGCTACCAGAATTGTCTTATTGGGTTACTGAATGATATCACTACAGGTTGGAATTAAAGTTGTTTAGGTACCTGAACTGCGTTTTACCCTCTCTCCTGCCTCTTACTTTCCATTATGCACACCGTCCCACTTTCCTCCTTTGCTTTTCCCCCAAATTTCATTGCACGTCACCTCATGCATTTCTACTTCTGGTCCTTCCTGTTGAATAGATCTGGTGCAATGTGCAGTTTTTTAAAAGAAATATTTAGGATTAATAGTCATTGTGTCATTATTGTTCATAACAGAGTTTCTTCATTTAGCTATATATGTTTTGAAGAGGATGCTAAATTTCTTCAAAGATCAATTTTTGTTATGAATTCAAACAAATTAACTAATTTACTTGTAAATTCCCAGAAAATTCATTCTATACTGAAAGATTGAAGATGCAATTTAGAGGAGGGTACACTGTTTCTTCATTACAAAGTGATTGCAGCCTTTCTTTAAATGCCGAACTCAACCTTAACTGTGGAACTGTGAATAGAACTTCCGTAATAAATACTCTGGTTTAACTCTCATCCTTTGAAAGGAAACCTGTGGTTTTGTCATGGAGAATTTTTGGGAAAGATCATGGTAACAATGACCCAATACAGGGAATTGAAGTTATGGTCATGTTCTGTAGTAGCCACTTATTTAAACTTTGTAGGAAAAGGCCTCTACATTTAGCTTTCCTTTGAGGACACTTCATAACTTCTTGCATATGTAACTACTCCTCCCTTTACCACCTTGTATTAAAATTCTTATTTTAATTTAATCTTGTTAGGCTTCTTTTATGTGTTTTCACACTAGTTTTAGGTGCGGTAACTTGCTGCCACATTTCCTTACCTAGTTGATATAGACTGGGATTTTCAAAGGAGCCGAAGGGAGTTAGGCACCCAACTTCGAATCTTTTGAAAATTCCTTTCTGATGTCTACAGACCTCCACTCTGTGGCCACTATTCTTGTACTTTGTCTCTGTGAAGTCTGGCTTCTGCTTTCTTGCATTCTAGTAGTTCTGTGCCATAGGAGAATTGGTCTAGAGCATTCTGGCCTCATTTCCCTGCTACAGTATACATAAAGAATTGGAACAAGTGAGTTACCATAGAAAACTGGAAATGGAAGACTAGATGACATGTTTAACAGCAGAATTATTCTCTCAGTATATTCATTAGCAAACCCCCCCCCCCCCAATCTTCCCATAGTTCCCATTTCATTTACTAAATTAAGTTTTGTGTAACTAATATATATTCAAAGTTTTGTTAATCCAAGAAACCATTTTAGGTATTTCCATTAATTTCCAATTTAGTGATTGTGCTTCTAGTTGACATAATTAAGTTAGAGAGTAGTGCCTATCTCTCTTAAATAACTCCCTCAATATCTGGCTACTATACAACATGCCTATGACTCCATGAAGATATAATTATCATGAAATTTTGTTTCATTAAGAGAATCGTAGGAGCATATTGAATGGCTAGGGATCTGACCCTGCGTCCTTTATATACAGTTAACTCCTGTTGAAATCCACAGACATCTGGGCTTCAGCTTGTTGCCTGCAGGGATTAGAAAGGAATTTTTTCCTCTGATGCACAATGGCCAGATACATTATGTGTGGGGAGGGAAGTGGGGGAGGTTCTGGCTTTCTCTGAAGCATCAGAGATTGTCGACAGCTGGAGACAGGACACTGAGTGGGGTGGACCAGTACTCTGAGATAGTACAAAGAATCCTATTTCATAGATGCCTGGCTGGTATATCTTGCTCACATTTTCAGGGCCAAACTGATCACCAGTTTTTGGGATGGAATTTTCCTTCAGGTCAGATTGATAGGGACCTTGGAATTTATTCAACTTTCCTCTGCAGCATGGGGCATGTATCGCCTCCTGCAATATGTACATATCTCAACTAATCAGTTCCCTGCCATTGTAGGGGCCTTGCATGTTCTCTGCAACAAGTTTAGGGTTTATGTACACTACAAATGCTTTGCTGGTATAGTTACGCTAGAAGAGCCCCTTAGTGAGATGCATCTTGCAGAAGGAGTTTTTCTGCTGGCATAGCTAAACCATCTCCCCAAACAACATGAGCTATACCAACAGAAGCCCTCTTCTGCAAGCATAACTACGTCTACACTGTGGGGTTTTCTGGCATAGTTGTGCTGGCTATGGGTAAGGCTACGATTTGGTCACGGAACCTCCGTGACTGCAGCCCTGGCGGCTGGGAGCTGCAGGGTCCCGCAGCCTCCTGAAGTGGCAGGAAGCTGTGCGGTACCCACGCTGCCTAACACAGTGGTGCCCCCAAACTCCAACCCGCCACGGGCAGGGCGGGTACCCCGTAGCTCCCCAGCTGCAGGTGTGTGTGTGTAGGCGGGGGGGCGATGACACTGAAATGCTTTAATCTAACTAAAATAATTGGGTGCAGTATAGGATTATCGGGGCGAAATTAAATGGTCTGAGAAGTGCAGAAGGTCAGACTAAATGATCTATTCTAATGGTCCCTTCTGGCCTTTGACCCTATGAAAACGATGGTATGCATAATGCTAACAGGATCAGTCCCACTATTCAGGATAAAGAGAATGCATTTCCAATCATGTAGTGCAACATGTAGGTAGCAGATTTGATATAAACCAGCGATACTCAGACTGAGGCTCACGAGCCACAAATGGCTCTTTACTGTGTCTCCTTTAACTCTTTGCAGCACATATTAAACATTGTGTGATTTAATTATTAACCAATCTAAATTATTAACCAATAAGGATGTTTTTACTATGTTGTTAACCAATTAATTTATCAACTTGCACTAAGATATTAACTTGTTTGCTGTGAGAATAATACCTTCCTTTGAAAGGTAAACCTATACAGGAAGGTGGTATTCTCACAGCAAAATAAATAAATAAATAAATAAATAGCTAGTACTATAGCAAATTAAACAATGAATTCACATTACTGTGGCCCTTTTGGATAATATTGATTGCTAAGTTGGCTCCAGAACCACTGAGGTCTGATATAAACAATGATATAATTCTCCTTTATGTGTGTGCATTTTTTTTTTCACAAGCCAATTCTTTCAGAAAGCAGTTGAAGGCAGGTACCTTCCCCCTCCTCCAACTCCTATGAAATGAAGGGGCAAAAAAAAAAGTCTCAAACTGATTTAACTTTTTTTTTTTTTTTTAAATAGGAGATTTTTCCAAAGCCTGGGATGTTCTTCTTGATCACATCCAGTCTGCAGCACTCAGCAAAAACAATGAAGTTTCCTTGGCTGCTCTGAAAAGTTTTCAGGAAATTTTACAAATTGTGTCTCCTGTCCGAGACTCAGAAAAACCTGATACGCCACCTGCTATTAATGTGCCTGCCCTCCTAGGGGCAATGACTGCTACTGGTCTGGGCAGATCATTCATGAGAACTGACTCTATAGGAGAAAGAATTGGAAGATATAATGAATCTGAGCCACCTATAATAACAGATGAGATTGAAGATTTAAATCTTTGGTGGGCTGCCTGGAACACCTGGTATAGGATTGGCTCAGAAAGTACAAAGCCTCCAATTACTTGTGAGAAATTGACTTTCATACCCAGCCAACCTTTTCTCACAGCTTTAATTCAGATATTCCCAGCTCTCTACCAACGCATCAAAACTGGTTTCAGCATGGATGATCTCCAAAAGCTTGGTGTCATTTTACATGGTGCTGTTTCAGTTCCAATCAGTTCTGATGCCTCCCCTTTCATCTTGCCATCTTATACTGAAGCAGTTTTGACAAGTTTGCAGGAAGCAGTGCTTACCTCTTTAGACGTCTTACAAAAGGTAATAATACAGCTTTAGATGTCCTTTGAAAGGTAAACCATACTATGTAGTGGTTCTTTTGCTTTACCACCTGCACTATGTTGAGTTAAATTAACCTTAGTTGCCTAGTTACTTCTGGGTTTATAATGTACTATTCTTCTGTAAAAGATAATTTTGCTTCTTTTGAAGAACAATCAGAACCAGAAGCTCACCTTGTCTCCTGTCCCTGTTACACTAGGCTTCTTGCCATTCAGCAGCTCTATATTGACATGAATGGTGTAATCTTTAATAAAATCTCTTCTGTATCACTGTGAAAATACTTTATATTCAGTACTGTATGTTCAATAATTTGCTTGCTTGACTGTTAAGTTTTAGCATTGTTAATGGGCTGAAATGGAGTGGAGGCAATACACTCAGCCTTTGCGGGGGCAGCTTTTCTTAGGGGGCAAAGTCTGGAAGGATGGTGATCCTAATTTAAGGACTTGCAGTTGTGTAAAGTGGAGGAAAAAAAGCATCAGCTCTCTCTTCCTCTTCTCCTCTCTTCCCAGATCTACTCTATAACAAAAATACTAGTGCTTTGCTGCAGAAATTCTTATAAAAGACCTGGTCCCTGAAGAGCACCATTCATTTAAGTGAAGAGTTTCTGTAATAGAGCTAAAACGCAAGGCAGCAGATAAGGGTGATCTGTATGTTCAGATCACACAACTATTCTGTGAAGGAAACAATCTATTGATTAAGCGACAGAGTCCTGTGGCACCTTATAGACTAACAGACATATTGGAGCATACGCTTTCGTGCGTGAATATCCACTTTGTCAGACATGTAGTGGAAATTTCCAGAGGCAGGTATAAACTGATTCTTGCCTGCATATTTATACCTGCCTCTGGAAATTTCCACTACATGTGTCTGACAGAGTGGGTATTCACCCACAAAAGCTTATGCTCCAATACATCTGTTACTCTATAAGGTGCCACAGGATTCTTTGTTGCTTTTTACAGATCCAGACTAACACGGCTACCCCTCTGATACTTGAATCTACTGATTAAATTAGTTATATCCAGTAGCCTTGATTTTCTTTTAAAATTTATCACTGATTAGATCTTGTTGCTCATACCTTTTAAATTGAAACCACCTGTCAGCACTTTTTCTTAACGTGCTGCAAAATGAGAGCTATGCTTAAAAAGTAGAAGGCATGGGCAGAAAATGAAATAATCCTCCAGGAACTTTCCTGCATTTAAAAGAAATATTCTGGGTGGAGGAAAACAGCAAACTACTGTACTTCATCCTACCAATGCACCTTTTTTCTTTTTAGAACTGAAAAATTATTCCTTTGCAAAAGTAACTGTCCACATATTCATTCATATTTTCTCTCTCTCTCTCTCTCTCTCTCTCATATATATTACTAAGATTACAGAGTGAAGCACTCAAATGTTAGGAAAAGCCAGAATTAAGGCCTAACTTCTGAGTACTTCACTTTCAACCTTAATAATGTTCCTTACACACACACAAAGCTACATTAAATTTCCTAGGTTTTAAAAAAGCAAACTGAAAAAACATGGTGGTATATAGACATGCACATGTTTCATCAGCAGAGTTGGAACCTTTAGACCCACCAAACAGACCTCCGCTACTTTGATCTAAGGAAGTAGGTAATAGCAATAGTTAGGTTATCCTCCTCTATGTGGACCAGCACTGAAGGGGGAAGGGAGACTTTGGGAGAGGGTTTCACAGACATTTGCTATCAGTAGAGGAATGAGTACACTCAGGAATCTTGGGTTCCATTCCATGTTCTGGAGGAGAGTGTCTTCTAGTGAGCATAGACACATCTCCCTCCAACCTTGAATTTTTCCGCTCCATCCCCTCCAGCTTGGCCCTGTTGAAGTCCTGTCTCTTCCTCAACCCTGGTTTCTCATCCAAACCCCAGTCTCTTCACTTATGCAGTTAGTCTCCAGTCCTCAGACTTCTCACTCCAGATCCAGACTCCTTGCTCAGCAAATCCTAGTCTCATCCGTCTCCCTCCCCGGCCCCCCAGTCTGCTTCCCCAACCAGTCCCAGTTTCCTGCTCACATCTTGATCCCTCATTCAATCTGTATTTCTCCCTCATGGTGTCTTCCAGTTACCCTCCCTGTTTCTCTCCCTGGCTTCAAGTCCCAGTCTGCTGCCCAGCCAGTCCCAGTCACGTCTCCACAATTCCCAGTCCCAGTTTCCCTCTCCCCTCCCTGCCACCCCTCAAATTCCTAGTCCCAATCTATTGACAGCACCCCTTACAGCTCTTGTCCCTTTTGCATCAGATAAGGCAGTGTTCTCCAGCAGTCAGGGCACAGCACGGGGTCACTCAGAGCAGAGGAGAAACAGGCTTCCTGTCCTCAGTTTAACTGTTTGGACCTGGAGTAGGCATGGCCCAGAGCATCCCAGAGCTGCAACCAGGGGCGGCTCTAGGTATTTTGCCGCCCCAAGCATGGCAGGCAGGCTGGCTGCTTTCGGCGGCTTGCCTGCGGGAGGCCCCCGGTCCCACGGATTCGGCGGCACGCCTGCGGGAGGTCCGCCGAAGCCGTGGGACCAGCGGACTCTCCGCAGGCATGCCGCCGAAGGCAGCCTGCCTGCCGCCCTCACGTGGCAGAGCTTGGCGTGCTGGTGACTGGAGCTGCCCCTGGCTGCAACTACAGGCAAAGTCTTGCTGAGCTCCAGGCTGCAGCATGTTCATTCTGAACAGAATCTTCCAAGGAATTTAGAAATCTAAGCCTCTACTGAGCATGTGCAAATTCCAGTTTTTCAGAGACTTATAACTGGCTAAAACTGGGCAGATTTTCACAGGGATAGCAAAGTCACATTGTGGACACAAAGTTCCTCCCACCCCGTGGTCAGATTTCAAGACCCTGCTCTAAAGCATGGGGGTGCTAGACCATTTCAAACAAAAGATCAGTAGAATTTTTTAACATGGGCAAAACAATATATTTTTCCCTACCCTGGTTCTCAGAAACAGCCATACCGTTTTGAACGAAATTCCTCTGCACACCACTCCCCACAATCCTCTTTCTCCTCCTCCCCCCCCCCCCCCCATAACAAACAGTATTTTCAGTTATTTATAACTTTGTCAAACTTTAACCATTTGGCCTAAAATTTTCCATGCTGCATGTCTGTCTCAAGCTGATTATTTGATTATTATTTATTGTTAGAAAGTAGTAGAAGCTGGGGACACTGCATCATATATGTTCTCACACGAGTCACACCACTCAAAAGCAATTCATGAAAACAAAGGAATGACAGTGGAAAAAACCACAAATGTAATCCTTGGATGTATAAAAAGGGGAATATCAAATAGAAATAGGGACGTGAGCATGGCTGTACACCTAATATTGATTTAAAACACTACTAGAATACCGTGTCCAGTTCTGGTCCATACTTCAAGAAGGATGTGGAAGTGCTGGAGAGAGAGTTCAAAGGAGGGCCACAAAAATGATCCAAGGGTTGAGGAACAAGCTTTAAGATGTGAGGTTTAAGGAGCTCAACCTATTCAGCTTATTGAAGAGAAGAGTGAGAGATGACTTGATCACTGGGTATAAAGACTTGCAAATGGAAAATGGGGGGCTTTTCAGCCTGGCTGACAGGCATAACAAGATCCTATGGCTAGAAGTTGAAGTTAGATAAACTCGACCTTAAAATAAGACACAATTTCCTAACTGTGAGGGTTGTTAAACATTTGATTAGCTTACCAGAGTAGGTGATGGACTCACCATTGCCTGGAGTCTTTAAAACAAGATTAAATGTATTTTTAAAAGGTATGCTTTAATACAGTTTTTGGAAGAAGTTCTGTGACCTGTGTGGTTTTGGAATCTATGACTTCCCTATGGGAATACCCTTCCTTCATGGGCCATAGGGAGAACAGGATGGCCTGTGTTGCCCTCGTTATGTTCATAACACTTGCAGGCTGGCATTAAGATAATGACTATAATCAAATCTTATACTTCAGAGCTTCAGATGGTCTCCTGCAGGGGAAAAAAGAATTTTTTTTCTGATGCACAATTGACCAGATGTATTCTGTTTGTTTGTTTTGCCTTTCTCTGAAGCATCAGAGATTGGTCACAGCTGGATGTGGGACAATGGATGGGGAGGAAGGTAATAGGTAATAAGGTAATAATTGGAGATATACCAATCTCCTAGAACTGGAAGGGACCTTGAAAGGTCATCTAGTCCAGCCCCTGCCTTCACTAGCAGGACCAATTTTTTCCCCAGATCCCTAAGTGGCCTCCTCAAGGATTGAACTCACAACCCTGGGTTTAGCAGGCCAATGCTCAAACCACTGAGCTATCCCTCCCCCCTAGTGTTCTGAAATGGTACAGGGCATTCTCTTTTTAGATACCTGGCTGGTGTGTCTTGCTCACATGTTCATGGGCATACTAATCACCAGATGTGGAGTTGGGAAAGAATTTTCCCCTGGTTAGATTGGCAGGGACTTTGGAGGTTGTTCACCTTCATCTGCAGTATGGGTCATGGTTCACTTCCTGGGATCATCTGGGCATATCTCACTTAATCAATTCCCTGCCATATAAGAGGCCTTCGGTACTGATGGCACTGTGGTCTTGTCTGTTCTCTGTCTGTGATGCACAACAGTTTAGTTTCCTGAGGATTGACATGTTGTAGTCTAAGTACAGTAATGGACTTAATATAGGGGTGTCTGGGGATAATATAATGGCTTGTGATGTAGAAGAGTTATTTCTTATATGGAAATTTTAAAACGCTGCAGATCATTTACATACTTGGTCATACTCTGCAAGACTACTTCGTAGTTTCTAACATCTTTGGTATCTGTTTTGGATTATTTTCAAATACAGTTCCCCACTGAAGAACCTTTCATAGTTTTTGGACATGGACCCAAAGTATGTGGATTTTTAAAATATTGTGTATATTCTCTCATGATAGATGCTTTGGAAAATTTAACCCAGTGTGCCCAAATGACTTCGGCTTCTAAATCTCATTCAGAGTCTGTTTCGTGGAGTATTTTTCACTTCTTCCTTTCTAGATTCCAGTGACTGATCAATGTGTGTGTATATATGATTTGTTTTAAAAACAAAATAATCCTATTTTTTTATTCTTATACGTGCAGTCTTTTTTTAACTTACCAAAATGCAGTGAAGGACTGTCACTCCAGTGCACCAATATCCATCAGACTAAATTATTAAAACTACAGGATATCAAACATTTTTGTTTAGATTAGTGGTTTAGTGCCACACTGATCAGAATTCAGTATTTGAGCTTTATCTCATGTCCTGAGGTTATTAGGTGTTTGAGAACTGTGATGTCTGCACAATCCATTTTTGTTGGGAGAGGGAGTGTTTCATTATCTAGACACTCCTTTGATTGCCTGCAAGAGTGTTAGAGTCGTCCCCAGAGATAGAATTAATATGACATAGGGCCTTTTGTGGAGTAATAAAATGGAAGGAATCTAATATGGAGAGGGGCTTGGAAAACCCCAAGGAGGAAGGGGCAAGACATTTGACGTTAAAGAAAATTAATAGAGTAACTTTATGGGATCATTGGCTTCTGCTTTGAAAATAAATGTCTTGGCTTTGCCTCAGAATTTATATCGCAGCAGGAAGTCATCATCCTGTTCTGTTCCATTGACATCTTCTAAGTATATCTTAACTAGAAAGCCCTGTATTATAAAGCTATATTATGGTTCTCAGTTCTGTTGAAATCTTCTGTATAGTCCTCATTTGATGTACATTCCTTCTTATAATATATCGTTTTTGAACTACCAATTAAAGCCTTGTGATGATGACTTCTTGCAGTGTTAAATGTTCCTCAGAGTAGGACTTCAAAACACTGTGGCACAGGTCAACAGACAAGAAAACTTACGCAAAGACACAAATTTTATTACTATGGCATCATGCTTGCTGAGTTCAGTTTCAGCTTGATCCTGCAGCAGCCATCTTGCATTTATGCCACCAATCTGTTGTCACAGCATTTACTGTATTGCCTCAAAAAATTAACATTATGATAACATAGCAAGAGCAAACATGGATTAAACAAAAAATAGACATAGTTAGCAAATATGTCCAAGAAATTGCTGATAAATCTGCATTTCTATTTTTGTAAAGTATATTCTGTTTTTTTCTGAGAGTGGTAGTTCCTCTTTAAAAGCTCCTAATATTGGTGCAGTTCTTAAATGCTGAAATTTCATGGGGTAAATATTGAATTATAATGTTTGGCTTTTGGTTTTTATAGGCCATATGTGTAGGTTCAGAAAACATGCAGATAATGTATCCAGCAATCTTTGATCAGCTTTTGGCATTTGTAGAATTCTCCTGTAAACCGCCACAGTATGGACAGCTGGAAATGAAACACATTGCAAATGCAAAATATAATCAGGTAATTTCTTAGGCATCATATCTGTTCCGTTTTGAATATGATATCTTGTGAACAGTCCGTTCAGCTTCAGGTGGATGTGGATTACCAAGACGCATCCATTTTCCCCCATGTGCAAAAACTTTCTGTACATCTTGTGCTATCAATTAATTTATTATTTAGTTTTTGCAGGCATTTTCATCCTCTATATACATTTTCTTTCCTATTGAAACTTTCTATTCCTCCCTAAAGGAAAAGCCTTTAATGAACATCAGACACAATAAATCTGAATCTTCCCAGGGAATCCGACATACCTATCTTGATTTATTTTATATTAAAAATATAATTGGACTTAAAATAATCTTATTTTGAAAAAATCTTCCACCGTAGTCGACAATTTTTGTATCTTTTATGCTGTGGAGAAATAGAACACGATAAAATTTCTTTAAATCCATGCACATACTGATGGTTTTCAGTAAGCATGAAAATATAATTTTAATATAATTTGAGGTAATTGTTATATATGTATTAATTTTTCTTATTCTGTTTGTCCTGCTACACAATGGAATCCCACTAGATACAACTATTTGCACCGGTGAGTTAAATTTCCTTAAGATTGTCCTAATGTAGTAGTTTTGCATAAAATACAACACTTGACCTACTAAAATTTACCTTACCCAAATCTATTTCACGCTCTTACTCAGAATGTTATGTTTTTTCTTCATAAGCTATTTTTTACTTGGATCAAAACTGTTACCTTATGAAATCTATTCTTGAGAATTTTGCATGCGTTAAAACAGGTAAATGTAAAATGTAAGTTTTCTATTACATAACTAGTGTTTTTTCATGTTTTTTTCAGTAGTGTACTAATTTTATTTTTCTAGGCAGAATGGGTAGCATTGAATTACGTACCATTTGCTGAGAGATCTTTGGAAGTTGTGGTGGATTTATACCAAAAGACTGCTTGCCACAAAGCTGTAGTTAATGAGAAAGTTCTTCAAAACATTATTAAGGTAAAAAGTTTGCATTCTGTTTATGAACTAAAGTGGTGACTTTTATTTGGAGCCACTAGGAAACAGTGTAGATAGTACTGTCATAGGTTTCCCCCAGGGTGTCACATGAAACTGGGGTACCACTGAGCCCTCTGACCCACCAGCCTAGCTCCCTCTCATTCTGTGCTGCTGTGACAAGCTGCAGAGCCAGGTCCTATACTTCCACCAGCATTCACACAGGTAGGGACACACCCAGCTTCAGTTACATGCAGGCTCCCTGACCAGCCTCTGCTCGAATCAACAGTAGAAAGGCTACAGCCAAAATAACCACAAACCTTCCGCCTGGGACCCCATCTAGCACCACCTTCTGAGAGCTGAGATTCCATAGTCCAACTGCCTAGGCCCTGTGACCAGTTCCAGACTCCCCCATACCACCAGATTCTCCACTGGCTTAAACACACACTTTCTCAAAACTTGTGGGAACTCTGGCTTATAGGTTTCCCCTTCAGGGATATGTGATGGGGAAGCACCTAACATACAGAATTTGCAAAGGTTCCAAAACCAATCACGTTTTGCTTTAGACAGCATCGGAAATATACATCTAGTAAAAAAATTTGTACACCCCCCTGCCTCACTTTCCTCACTACTCTGGCATGTTCCTCACAAACTGAAGGTCACTTTTTGAGGTTCTAGGTCTCCTCTTTTGGACCCCATTCCTACATTCAGGCTTCTATTCCAAATCATGGAGTCTTTGTCCTCCAGCCAGCTTCCTTTTATCTTGGCTGATCCTCCTGTCAAAGATGTCTCCTCTTTCTCCAAAAATCTGTTCCTTTGTTCCTCCTGTGAGTACTTTCTCTGAGTCCTCTTCCCCACCCCCAAGTCTCTCAGGGTATGTGGTTTTAAAACTTGATCTCTCAGTTCTGCTTCTATTGAAATTCCATTCCTTCAAATGCTAGCCTTCGGAGTTGGAAGAAATCTGGGTCACCTAGATTCAGCCAACCCTTTACCAGAAGTTGCTCACATATGAATGGACAACCATCAAGGTTTAGCAACCCTCCATTATCCCTTGTCTGGATGATCAGCCTAAATTCATAAACCGTTCATAGACAGATTTTCCAGATCATCACATTATGGGTTCTTTAACTTTAGTGGACTGAAGTAAGATCATTTGTTTAAATTTATACAGTAGAACCTTAAAGTTATGAACACCTTGGGAATGGAGGTTGTCCATCACTCTGAAATGTTCATAATTCTGAACAAAACATTATGGTTCTTTTCAAAAGTTTACAACTGAACATTGACTTAATACAGCTTTGAAACTTTACTATGCAGAAGAAAAATGCTGCTTTTAACCATCTTAATTTAAATGAAACAAACACAAAGTTTCCTTATCCTGGTCAGATCTTTTTTAAAACTTTTGCTTTTATTCTTTTAATAGTTTATATTTAACGCAGTACTGTACTGTATTTGCTTTTTATTTTTGCCTCTGCTGCTGCCAGATTGCATACTTCCAGTTCCAAATGAGGTGTGTGTTTGACTGGTCAGTACGTAACTCTGGTGTTCGTAACTACTGTACTTGTTAAATGTGTGTATTGAGCTGTTTACTGCAATACTAATATAATTATTCTGAGACAAACTTTTTCCTACAATAACTCTCAAACTCTACTTGGAATTCTAGATCTGAGTCTTATGATTGTCTTAGGCAGGGGTTAGGCAGTAGGCAATTTTTTGTGCTAAAAGCTATTGACTAGCTATTAGGGCAGTAATATAGCTGAGATCACATAACCCTGTTCATTAATTTGACTATGTGGTAGCCTAAGCATGCAACAGATATAGACAAAGGTTAAAAAAATTAAAAATGTGGATGCCTAAAAACTGGCTTCTAAATCCATATTTATTATATGAAAACAGTGGTGCGTGACTTCCAAAAGTGTAGTGCACCTGATAACTGAAAATCCTAAATACAGATTTAGGAGTCTAAGATTAGACATCCTTTTTTTAAAGTCTTGGCCACAGTATTTGCACCTGTGAATTTGGTAATTTGTTTGGTATGGCCTTCCATTCTAGCTATTACTTTTCAGTGCCTCATAATTTTCTCCAGTATATTTGATCCAGTTGTTACACAACCACAGTACTATGGCTTTCAAAATATGTTTTAAACACACAGCTCATTAGGAAGTCATCCGCTGTTTATCTTTTTACCTTTGTTATTTAGGCATAAAATCTCCCAAATCAACTAGATGAGGAGTGGGATTTTCAAAAGCAGTCAGGAGTGGCATAACTGCTTCCACTGAAATCAATGGGAATTTAACCATTGATTTAATTAGAGCAGATAGCACAACCCTGAGCACTTCTGAAAATCATACCCTAAATGTTGTATCATTGAAACATACAAAGTCTTTGCAAGTATATTCTTGACCCTTCCACCAGATGTATGAGTACATTCTGGGCAGAGAGAGAACTTCAGCATCTGCAGAGGAAATCTTTAAAGCAGCAATGTCCCCCCCCGCCCCCCCTTCTCTCTCTCTCTCTCTCTCTCTCTCTTTCTCTCTCTCTCTCTGTTTGCAAGGCACTGCAACTTCAGGATTCTACATCTGCATTCTGTGGCAGAGTGGTGCTCCAGCTGATGGGCTCTAAAACAACTTCCTGTTTACTTGGCAGCAGTGCTCTCACCTTCCAGTCTTCAACTCCTCTCTATCTGTTCCTTCTTAAATTATTTAATTACTTGCTATATTCCCACTCATTGGGATTAGCAAAAGTCATATGACAGAGAATGGAAAATCTTATCCCTGCTAATTTTGTTTCTCAGGATGACGTCTCTGTTACTCCGTTCCACCTTTAACAGGTAGTTGGCCTTTTTAAGCTCTGTCCTCTTATTTTTAATAATGACCAGATGCTTCACATGAATGACGTATATAGTTCATTTTTTTTACATTTTGCAAGAAGTTTGAATTCCTTATGGCTTTTTCTTCAAATTCATGTCATCACAACTTGGGACGCTGCAGAGCAGTTCTTCCAGGGTAGACAGGGCTAATTCTTCAGAGCCCCCTCATAGTGATGAACTACCCCCAATTTATTTGCAGAGGGAACAGGAACCAATTTGTCAGGATTAGCAGAGATGATAGATGTAGTCTAGAAAAAAAAAATTAGGTAATTTTCCAATATAATTGCTAATGGATTAACTCTTAACGCTTCTAACCTTAAATTTGGTTAATCAAATCTGTGCTTTAGCCAGCTGGCATACAATCAGTAATCTAATAATCATATTTAGAAGAGAGCATCCCAAGTCCCACCAGAAAATGGAGGGAAATTGACTTTTTTTTTTGTGTGTGTAACATATCTTTAGAGATCTCTGGCAGAGATTTTCTTTACCATAGATGTATCTGGCTCTTACATTTCTTCAAGGAAGTATAAAGCTTATTTAAACTTTCTCTTCACAGACACAGAGGATACCTCTGAGCCTGAAGTACGCATGCCCCTCTGAAAGCACATGGAAACTAGCAGTATCTTCTCTTCTTAAAGTTCTTTCTATTGGACTGCCAGTTGCAAGGCAGCATGCCTCTTCTGGAAAATTTGACAGTATGTGGCCAGAACTAGCCAACACACTTGAAGACTTTTTATTCACCAAAAGGTAAATGCAACTTTAAAAATAAAGTTGTAGAAAAATGTTTATAAATGTCTTACTATTTTACTAAACTGGTCTTTATGGTAGAAAATATATAATTTGGTGCGTGCACACACATAACATGGACTCCAGTGAAAAGTCTTATATTTAATCATATTTTTGCTAGGTGGAAGTGTTTTAAAGAACAAATATACAAATTAAAGAATTTATATTAAAAAATAACCAATGTCCTTTGTTTGGAAACAAGGGAGTTCAGACATTAGTATTACTTGCCATCCTAAACTAAACTGAGTTTGAAAGACAGGGTACAACTTTTCGTATTTGCCCGTTGATCTTCATGCAAACCCCACGGGAAACTTAGTCCTCATGCAGAATTATTAACGTGTATTCAGACCTGTTGGATTTTTCCACTTTATTAGAACTCAATGACTTTTTGTTGTTAATGTGAATGTCATGTTACTGAATGATTTTATTTTATTTATTTATTTTTGGTAAGAGTTCCATTGTGATGCTTTACTTCTACACTCTTCATGAGTTATGAATATTAAACTTTGTATTGCATGCTTTTCACTTGAAAACCTTTAGTGTTCATGGTTTTTTCTTTAGATCTGAAATTAATAAAATAGCTGCAAAGTATACTTAATTTTGTTCGTGATTTGTTGAAAATCTAGAATATAATATTTATAATCCAGAATACAGTATTTTATATCTGTATAATTATCTGTCAAAAGCAAATGTTGCAAAGGTAATTTCAGCAGCAGATTTACTGATAAAAGAGTAGAATAGTCCTATATAAAATGACAGCTCATGAAAAGCATGACACTCCCTCCTTCCTTCTGCAGCCATCTTTAATGATGATAATCAACAGCAGTTAGCCATAAGTAGAGCTAGAGGGACAAATTCCATGTTTGACACTCATCCTTTAGTGCCTTAATGGGTTATTTTCGGCTTCCATTAACAGGGTCACAAGATAATTATCTTGCTACTATGCTTTCTAGGTCTATGTCCATTTCAGAGAAATTTTGTTAAATAAGATGGACTTGAAACATTCTTGTAATGTTTTTCGAGAAAGATTAAAGGTACTTATATTGTCAATCAAGATTTTAATTTGTTTTGACACTAAATTATTGGGTTGTCTCTTGTTGAGAAAACATGGTTTAAATTACTTGTATGGTTGCATCTCCTTCTGCTATCTCTGGTGGGACTCATTCCTGGGATAAGTAATTTGAGTCAGCCTGAAACAATCAGTTTATTTTGGCTTACAATAAACCTAACAAAAACTCCCTCTTAATAAAACTGAATCCAGTGAGATTATGGGAGAGGACTGGGTGAAGGAAAGTACATTTACGTGGAATGCTACCTTGGGGAATACATATTAATTGTAAAAAAATTAAAGAGCCAGGTTAAAACAAACTTGATAAATTACGAAAAAACTCCAAGCAGAAAGGATGACCAATTCAAGATAGGTACTGGAATATCACACTTTTAATTTGTGTGTCCCTGAGTGCATAAACAGAGAAGTCCAAAACTTACTGTGTTAAATCTATTTTGATCAGTGCTATGAACATAATCAGCCCCTCTTAAAATTTCTTTCCTGTCAGCATATTGCTCTGTGAATCAAATACGGACAATTCATTCTCACCTTCAGGGCCCTCCATGATTTAGCTCCTTCTGTCTCTGATCTTCTCTTTTTATGCTCTTATAAATGGAAGATAGAAATCATTCCCAAGACTTAAGGCATCCTCAGTTACCCTAAGAACTTCCTTAGTTACTACATGTTTTGCTAGAGTTTCCATATTGTGCTTAATTTACCTCAAAATCATTGATTCTTGAAACCCCACAGTTCACAGGAGATCTATTCTTCAGCAATAGACAGGTAACACTGCAAAAAAAAAAATCCAAGTGTTCCTTGCTCACAACAGTCAAGACAGGGAATGAATTTAAATTTTACTTAAACAGATATTTTTCATACTTCCTTGCAGTGTTGTTAGAAAATACTCTTCCTAGAGTCCATTTCTAGAGATCAGTCTTGAAACTGTAATCACATCATCCTGTAAATCAAAATATACAGCATAAATTCATAAGGCTCTGTTTTGCAACCGGAAATCCTTTGGGAGACAGTGACTCTCATTTTTTTTTGATAGTTGATACCATTTGTTGTCAGCATGAGTACTGGAGCTAGTGAACAAGAGAGAGACATCTTGATGTTACATTCTCCACCTCATCTGCTCTTTATCCTCTGACATCCACAGGCATCACTAAACTGGGTCATGGTAGAAGGAATTTCTGTTAGAAACAGTACCAGAAGCAGAAATATTCTTAGGTGGATAGTCCATATTATTTATCGTGAAAAGTAAAGTATAAAGGTCTAGCTGTGTTTGATGTCAAGAAGTTAATCAGATCAGTGAATATGATGAAGTTCCAGATAGGTCCTGGTCACCAGGTCATATATATCGCATTGGAAAACAGTTTCTGAGTATACTGTGTGTACATCCCCATAGTTGCCTGTCACTATCGTCTTCTCAGGTTTGCTTTTGGAATATATCACTACCAATAGAAGACTTGACAGGTAAGCCTCTTCTCAACCACCTAAATACTTTCCTAAAACCTGGTACTGGAGCTTAAGCTACATAGCTGTATTCTGTAAGGGCAAGTTCTCCATCCTCCCCAAATTCTGCTCTGAAGCAGTGGTGTGGGGTGCCATGAGGAAGCTGATGTCAGCTCCCTGATCCAAAACACTAGCACAAGTTAGAACTGCAGGTGAGCATGTCTGATTGTGCCATTATCCAGCAGAGGATCAAGCATTGCAGAGGTCTTCTCTGACTCTGTCTCCCCCTCACTCTCCCTTCTTCCCCCAAATGCTGCTGACATCTACCTCTCCTTTTGTACCAAGTGAGGGAGATGACTGGCCAGGGAGGTAGAAGAGTTGCCTTCACTGGTGGAGAGTTCCCACACACGAGGGATTCTCCACTGATTATCTTGGGCCACTTTAAGTCATCTTTGCATTACTGTGAGAGTAGTGCAAAAGTAGACTTGGCAGACCAGAGAATCTGGCTCCTATAGTACTATGCATTTTTTTAAATGTTGTAACTTTATGCAGATTCTATTTGTGTTATATTAAATTTGTCCTATTTAAAATAATGGTTAATTATAGTGTTCAGTTCTTTGAGCGTTTTATTTCATGGTCTTGCCAGTTTTTTCTTAGCTTTGTCATTCTTTCAACAAAGAAAGATATATTTAGTAGAAAATGTATGTGTCAAACACACTGGTATCTGGAACAAGCGTATTTTCGGAAAACAATCTAGTCAGTGTTGCAGTAGTTGGCTACTATCAATTATTTTTTGACTCTTAAGGCATGTGTGAATCTTTAAGCTTCAGGGAGAAATAGCAAAAAGATGCTTTTTAGAGATAATTAATGTTTAGGCCTTATCATTTTTGCACAAGCTAGTCCTCTTAGTGACTGTTAGTGAAATGTCTTTGTTGTGTTATTGCTTGACAGTGGGTTCTTTTTCATGGACATTGATACTTATTTGATGCAATCAGAGTTAAGTAGGAGTAGTTTTGATTTAGTGTTCTGAGCAATGACAGCAGATGCCTTTTGGAATCAGAAAAGATACTCTTCTGTTGAGTCTAATGGGTCATAACATCTGCTTTTGGTGTGCTGCAGTAGCCAGCTGATCTTTGGAATGCTTTTGAATCCCAAGGACACACTCCAGATCTCTAACCCTCGCAGAGTGACAACAAAACTATAGTATACATGCTCCATGAATGCCTCTTCTACCTTACTCACTGATTTAGGTGGTGATGTATAGTAGAACCTCAGAGTTACAAACACCTTGGGAATGGAGGTTGTTCATAACTCTGAACATAACATTATAGTGGTTCTTTCAAAAGTTTATAATTGAACATTGACTGAATACAGCTTTGAAACGTTACTATGCAGAAGAAAAATGTTGCTTTTAACCATCTTAGTTTAAATGAAACAAGCAAGAAAGTTTATTTTTTTAGTAGTGTACGTTTAACATGGTACTGTATTTTTTTTGTCTCTGCTGCTGCCTGATTGCATACTTCCAGTTCCAAATGAGGTGTGTGGTTGACCAGCCAGATTTTAATTCTAGTGTTTGTAACTCTGAGGTTGTACTGTGTATCTCTCATTTCACATAGGGTTTTTGTTTTTTTGCTGTTCATTCCTCCATATTTCTGTGTATGTATTTTTGGTATGCCAGGCTACTCTGCCTTCTTTTTTTTCCTTCTTAGTATTTGCAATAGAAATTGTATTCTTCTACATTGATCAAGTTGTGTCATATCCCATATCTTTGTAAAGCCAGCTAAATCATAATTTTGTTCAATAATGAAAACCTCAAGCTCAGCCTGCTTACTACTTATTCTTCTAGCATTAGAGTATAGGCATGTAAGATTTTGTTGTTGTTGTTGCTCATTTCTTCCTTAATACTTTTGTCAGCATATCTTTTATTAGTCACAATTTTCTTTTTCACCTTCTCAAATAAGCTCATAGAGACCCAGTTTGGTGTTTCAGATTCCCCTTCCCTCCTCCAACTGCTTCATGTATAGTTCTCACAAGCAGTTTTGTTAACCTAAAACTCAAGAGGTGAATGAATTTATTGTTCAAGAGAAGTTTCTCCAATTCATATACTCCTTTTAGTAAACTCAGGGGGCCAATGTGTAAACCTTAATTCCCTTATCCGTACACTTTCTATGCTTTTTCCCCCCCTAAATAATCTTTCTTCATCAACTGTCAGTATAACCTAATACAGCACTATTTTCCCTCAAAGATGAGTGGCAATTGGAAATACTGTTTAAAAAATAAATAAATAAAAATTAAAAGAAAACCATACCACAGTTGGTTGAATCATATTTTGCTTACATTGCTATGTGTGGTGTGAAGAACTCTGGCAGAGATTTTTGTATCCTTTAGAAATAGGGATTTATAGTAGGAATTTTTTAAAAAGTCAAAGCAGCAGGTTTGAGGGCATTTTGTGATTTAGTTTTAGTTTCCATTTGTGATGCCCAGCATGGCAATCCATTTGATGTAGTATCACCAATCAGCGCCTTTCAGTGCTAGACTTTTCTAAGGCAAGTCGTACACAGCAAACAGGAATTGATCACATTTTTGACACTGTGATATTGAAACTGTTCAGTTCACCTGTAGCCAAGAAAATGTGCCCCCATACGGCAGGATGTATTAAATTTAATCTTTTCTCTTTCGTTAGGGGTTAAAGTTTATATAATGTCTCATTTAGAAGGAAACTTTCCAGAGATTTGCAATAAAATCCTTAGATTTCCTATTAGATTTTACCTTTGACCTTGATGGAGTGCCAGTTTAGATATTCTTAGTACTCATTTCTTGAACACACTGGATATGATATACTATAGAGGTAAATGCTTCCTTCATTGTGCACATGACTGACAGTATTAGTAAAGGGAAGTAGGTTATAAAGCCACCTATGCAGCTATAGAATATTTTTATTGCAAAGACTAAGAAAAGTTTTACTTATACAGCATAAGATTTGAATTGGCTGTTGCAACGAGTCATATGTACTGAAAGATGTGATCTTTTCTGAAGAGTTTGGGGGTTAAAAGTTGTCTTATCCATTTAATAAAAAAAAATTGATTCATCATGCAGTTCTTACTGCAGCGAATTTATAAACTCCCAGTTAAGAAGTTTATAAGAAATGAGTGTATATATAACAATGATGCTTTTGGCACAGTGCAAGCAGGAAGAAGTTTATTTGAATCTATCCTGTAACAGCTGCCATTCTATTATTTATTATAGTGGAGCTCTAGTACCAGCAGTTGAGAAGCCCTTTGTGTTTAAAGGACAACTCTAAAAAATCTACCTGGTTACTCAGGTTGTCTTGAAATTTGATGTGTCACATGGGATATCGGTAGTGATCCAAATTTGGGGTCTTTTGGTCAATGGATTCTCGAGATACAACCCCTTGAAATAAATAGCTTTTTAAAAACTTTTTATTAATGCAAAGTTACAATAAAATGTTAACATACTACATTGTCCATTTCTGGTTCAGGATCAGGTCAATATTTAAAGATTCTGGCTTTTTGGATGCAAAGTCCTCTTCTGAGTATACTCGAAATGGTGACTAAATTTCTAAATACCTGTCCTCTTTTTGACTCTTCTCTTGTGTATGTACTTACGTAGAGATCAAATCACGACTCTGATCCTGGCACAATGATTACTCCTAGAGAGTGTGTGGGGACCCTCTAGCCCTGAGGGGGTAACAAAATTCAGAATATTACTAGCAAAAGAGTTTGGTTCTCTGGTTAGGCTCTTGAGTAAGGATCTAGCACAGTGGTTCTCAAACTTTTGTACTGGTGACCCCTTTCACATAGCAAGCCTCTGAGTGCGACACCCCTTATAAATTAAAAACACTTTTAAATATATTTAAGGCCATTATAAATGCTGGAGGCAAAGCGGGGTTTGGGGTTGAGGCTGACAGCTCACGACCCCCCGTGTAATAACCTTGTGACCCCCTGTTTGAGAACCCTGATCCAGCACCAAGCAGATCACACTGAACATATGCAGAGAACGAGGTTGAGAGGATTTGTAGTTGGAAAGCTATCACAGCAGCTGGATTATAGCTCAGGGGGATAAGCAGTAAGACTTGGATCCTGAACTCACCCAGCCAGTGACAGTTTAAATCCTACTTTAGGCTGAAATCTGGGAAAGTCTGGAAGACATATTGCTAAAATCTGTCTCTGTGAGGGGTTTTTATTTGGGGGGGATATAATAAAAAATAAAATAAAGATGTGAATGCTTGCTGGCATGGGAAGGGCATTTTAGGATGTGAAGGGAATAGAGGTGAGAAGGGTTTGTCGCTGCTTTGGGGAGAGGGATGGGTGGTACTGGAGGTCAGAGGGATTGAGGGGATTGGAGGTGGGACACTGAGAAGGGGACATGGGGCTGAGTAACAGGTCTTGGGGAGAACAGGGACGGGCACCTGTAAGCTGACATTCTCCCTTTCTGTGTATGTGCTGGGATCTGGAGCCCCCTGGTCCCTCTAGAGGAGTCTGAGCCCCTCTTCCTGCCCCCCATTATGAGAGCTGGGATATGGGGAGCCTTGCCTGTCTGTGGATATCTAGCCCCCCTCATGTGAGCCAGGTTCTGCAGTGGTCCCTGCTCCCTGTGGTGTCTGAGCCCCTGCTTCCCCATTCCCATGTGTGTGCGCTATAATCTGGGGGGGCTTGTTAGGGTTGCCAACCCTCAAGATTGGCCTGGAGTCTCCATAAATTAAAGATTAATCTTTCATTAAAGATTGCTGTATATATTCGTTCATAAGCTGAATTTTTTAGTAAAAAAGGGAAGCACCAGAGAAGGGAGTTGGCTTATGAACGGGTATAGAGAGGGAGAGGTGGGACACAGCCCCTCCCCCCAACAGAGGGAGCAAGGAGAGGCAGCACACGCAGAAGGGAAGAGTCGGGGCCAGAGTCTCTCCACTTCTGGCCACGCTGCTCTCCCCCTGCTGGGGCTGGGGCTGGCAGGCGGCAGCCGTGCTGCTCGGCCCCGCCCTCCAGAGCAGGCTGCAGCCGCACTGCCCGGTCTGGCCCGCTGGAGTAGGCTGTGGCCGCGCCGCTCAACCTGCCAGAGCAGCTCCAGCCAGGTCAGAGACATCCTCCCCTGGCCCTCCCCAGATAAGGTGGGAAGAGATGGGATGGGGAGAGTGTGAGGGTCCCAGGCTAGGCGTGGGGTCATGTCGGGGGGGTCACAGGGGTTACTCCAGTTCCCTCCCCCCCAAAATTTCCCCACCAATTGCTGTCCTGGCCCATCAGGGTAAGCAGCTGGCACGCCGGGACACTCTGTTTACTGAGGTTTACCTCCGTACCTGCGGACGCTCAAGGTAAACAAACGATCTCGGCCCACCAGCGGCTTATCTTGATGGCCCAGGAGCCAAAGTTTGCTGACCACTGAATTATAGGGTCGGCTTATGAGTGGGTTATAAAAAAAAATTTTCATTTTTACTTATCCATCTTGGGGGTGGGAGGCAGGGCGGCTTATAAACAAACCGGCTTATGATTGAGTATATACGGTATGTCCTGCGATGAAATCTCCAGGAATATATCCAACCAAAATTGGCAGCCCTAGGGCTTGTGCTCACCTATGGAAGACACTCACACCCACACACACACCATGTGAGGTAGGTTCTGGAGGGGATTTGCCTTTCTGGGTGGGTTCGAGTTTCTCTCCCTACTCTTCCCCTGCTACCTTGCAAAGGCAAATGAATGCTGCTGAGATGGGATCTGGAGTACTTTTCCCCTCTAAGGCCTGGTCTACACTACGCGTTTAAACCGAATTTAGCAGTGTTAAACCGAATTAACCCTGCACCCGTCCACACAACGAAGACCTTTATATTGATATAAAGGGCTCTTTAAACCGATTTCTGTACTCCTCCCCGACGAGGGGAGTAGCGTTGAAATTGGTATTGCCATGTCGGATTAGGGTTAGTGTGGCTGCAATTCGACGGTATTGGCTTCTGGGCGGTATCCCACAGTGCACCATTGTGACCGCTCTGGAAAGCAATCTGAACTCGGATGCACTGGCCAGGTAGACAGGAAAAGCCCCACAAACTTTTGAATTTCATTTTCTGTTTGCCCAGCGTGGAGCTCTGATCAGCACGGGTGGCGATGCAGTCCCAAATCCAAAAAGAGCTCCAGCATGGACCATATGGGAGATACTGGATCTGATCGCTGTATGGGGAGATGAATCTGTTCTATGAGAGCTCCGTTACAGAAGACGAAATGACAAAGCATTTGAAAAAATCTCCAGGCTATGATAGACAGAGGCCCCCCCAAACCTTTAATGTCCTGCCTGGACTATCATAGCAGCTGGAGGCTGCCTCCCCCTCATTTTATCTCACTAAAAACTCAGTGTTTCTTATTTCTGCATTCTTTATTACTTCATCACACAAATGGGAGGACACTGCCACGGTAGCCCAGGAGGGTTGGGGGAGGAGGGAAGCAACAGGTGGGGTTGTTGCAGGGGCACCCCCTAGAATGGCATGCAGCTCATCATTTCTGCGGGATCTCTGGGGCTCTGACCCGGAGCAGCTGTGTTCTCTGGTTCTCTAGTACACTTGCCCCATATTCTAGGCAGGACTGACTCTATTTTTAGACAAAACATAA
The DNA here is from genome assembly GCF_020497125.1 of Mauremys mutica. Classification (NCBI taxonomy): domain Eukaryota; kingdom Metazoa; phylum Chordata; order Testudines; family Geoemydidae; genus Mauremys; species Mauremys mutica. Next base: position 61,790,569 of record NC_059072.1, read on the forward strand.
AGAAGGGAATGACACGGCAGCATTCATTTGCCTTTGCAAGGTAGCAGAGGCCAGCCGGGAGCACCCATGACAGCGGCAGACGGTACAAAAGGATTGATAACCGTCATCACCAATTTCCAATTGCAAACGGTGCAAAATGACTGATAACCATCATCTCATCGCCAATTTACAATGGCAGACGGTGCAATAGGGATGGTAACTGTCTCTGCTACCTTGCAAAGGCAAATGAATGCTGCTGTATATCACTGCAGTACCGTGTCTGTCAGCAGCATCCAGTACACATACAGTGACACAAGGCAAAACAGGCTCCATGGTTGCCATGCTATGGCGTCTGCCAGGGCAATCCAGGGAAAAAGGGTACAAAATGATTGTCTGCCGTTGCTTTCACGGAGGAAGGATTGAGTGACGACATTTACCCAGAATCACCCGCGATACTGTTTTTGCCCCATCATGCATTGGGATCTCAACCCAGAATTCCAATGGGCGGGGGAGACTGCGGGAACTATGAGATAGCTACCCACAGTGCAACGCTCCGGAAATTGACGCTAGCCTCGGTACATAGACGCACACCGCCAAATTAATGTGCTTAGTGTGGCCGCGTGCACTCGACTTTTTTAAAAAAACGGTTTCTGTAAAATCGGAATAATCCCGTAGTGTAGACATACCCTCAGGGGGCCTGAGCCCTTCTTCCTACTGTTTTCCATGTGAGCCAGGATCTGATGTGTAGAGCCTGTTCTCCCCGTTCTCCTAATTTCATATAATATTATAATGGAGCGCCAGCTCTACTCTAGCTAAGGTCGGGAAGCTATTCCTGCTTAAAGATTGTCTCTTCTTAGTATTGTAAAATCCATATGCTTACATGGTTTAACTTGAAATTTGCTATACCTTGTGGGAGTGTAGTGTAGAATTAGTAAAATATCCCAGAGTGCATTGTCCCACATGGTGCTGTGTGCTTGGCCTCTGGGCCTCTACGCCCCCCTGAGGTGTTATAACCTTGTCTATATTAAGACTATTTTTTAAAAAGTTTCCACTGTAGTTAATACTGTTTTGAGCTTCACTAGTGTTAGTAATACTGGGAGCCAACATTTTAAACGTTGTTTCTTCTAAGCATGCTTATAGTACTTCTAATCAACATGGTACTTCAAACGCTGGTTTATAAACACTTAGGGTTTCTTTTGTTGCTAACACCACTAAAACTGAACTAATACTGGCAGTGGTGGGAGGCTTTCTTTCTTTGCAAAATTGCAATAGCATAGAATAGATAATTGCCAAGATTTTCCCAGAGTCCACTGATATTAGAACATCTAAGTAGGGTAGTAGGTGTTGCCATGGAAAGCACAGTTGTGATGGTAGAAAAGTTGCTGTGTGGATGCAAACTGAACTGTTTTCTTTTAACCAGTTAAGGTGATCTTGCCCCTTAATCATGATTTTGTAATCAGTTGGGCTGTGTCTACACTAAATCTAAGTCTGCTCCCTGGTTCACTACCTTATTTCTCAGCCTTGAATCAAGCATCCGGGATTTCTTTTTGTGCTCCTTCAGTTGCTCTTCCTCTTCTTGGCAAACAGCTGGATTGGCTGCCATGATTTGTCTTCCCCCTTTCTATAACTAGAAGATGCAAAAGCACAAAGAGAAATCTCTGGCCAGCAAAGTTAAGGACAATAAGGTTAAGTATAACAGGAATAAAAGGAACCCCAACAATGGTATTATCCATTAATGGAACAACTGTCAATAATGTAAAAGCATAAGCAGTCAGTAAACATTTCTGTTCTGTATATGGGGAAAAAGTCAGATGATTTATTCATATCAGAAGATGATCATGATGAGGAAATACTTTTAACTCCAACAGTAGGTGCTAAAGTTAGACACTTTTAAATCCGCAAGTCTGGATAACTTGCATCCAACAGTTTATAAAGAGAAGGTTGAGGAACCTTCTGAACCATTAATGTTGATTTTTAGTAAGGCTTAGAACACTGGGAAGGTTGCAGAGGACAGGAAGAAATTATTCTTTTTAAATAAATTATTCGTTTAGAAAGATAAATGGGATCACCAAATAATAATAGAACTTCCAGTTTGACATTGATCCTGGGGATAATAATAAAATGGCTAATATGGGACTCAGTTTAAAGATTAAAAGAGGGTAACTAAAGTCAGTCAACATGAGATTATGGAAATCAGATCTTTTCAAACTATATTAATATTTTTGATGAAATTACAAGTTTAGTTGATAATGGTAATAGTGTTGATTTAATATACTTTGATTTCTGTAGGCATTTGACTTGATACCACAAAATGTTCTGGTTAAGAAACCAGAACAGTACAATTCAACATGGCACTTACTATATTGATTAAAAACTGACTAACTAATAGGTCTCATCATATAATTGTAAATGTGGGGGTTATCACTGGGCAAGTATGTTTCTAATAGAGTCCTGTGGGGATTGGTTCTTGGCCCTGCACTATTTTTAATAGTTTTATGAGTGATCTGGAAGAAAACACTAAACTTTTATTGATCATTTGTAGATCATAGAATCATAGAATATCAGGGTTGGAAGGGACCTTAGGAGGTCATCTAGTCCAGCCCCCTGCTCAAAGAAGGACCCAATCCTCAACTAAATCATCCCAGCCAGGGCTTTGTCAAGCCTGACCTTAAAAACCTCGAAGGAAGGAGATTCCACCACCTCCCTAGGTAACCCATTCCAGTGCTTCACCACCCTCCTAGTGAAAACGTTTTTCCTAATATCCAACCTAAACCTCCCCCACTGCAACTTGAGACCATTACTCCTTGTTCTGTCATCTGATACCACTGAGAACAGTCTAGATCCATCCTCTTTGGAACCCCCTTTCAGATCGTTGAAAGCAGCTATCAAATCCCCCCTCATTCTTCTCTTCTGCAGACTAAATAATCCCAGTTCCCTCAGCCTCTCCTCATAAGTCATGTGCTCCAGCCCCCTAATCATTTTTTCCAATTTTTCCGCATCCTTCTTGTATTGTGGGGATCAGAACTGGACACAGTACTCCAGATGAAGCCTCACCAATGTTGAATAGAGGAGAATGATCATGTCCCTCGATCTGCTGGCAATGCCCCTACTGTACAGCCCAAAATCCTTCTTGGCAACAAGGGCACACTGTCAATGCATATCCAGCTTCTCGTCCACTGTAACCCCTAGGTCCTTTTCTGCAGAACTGTTGCCTAGCCATTCGGTCCCTAGTCTGTAGCAATGCATGGGATTCTTCCGTCCTAAGTGCAGGACTCTGCACTTGTACTTGTTGAACCTCATCAGGTTTCTTTTGGCCCAATCCTCTAATTTGTCTAGGTCCCTCTGTATTCTTTCCCTACCCTCCAGCATGTCTACCACTTCTCCCAGTTTAGTGTCATCTGCAAACTTGCTGAGAGTGCAGTCCACGCCATCCTCCAGATCATTAATAAAGATATTGAACAAAACTGGCCCCGGGACTGACCCTTGGGGCACTCCGCTTGAAACCGGCTGCCAACTAGACATGGAGCCGTTGAGCCTGACGTCTAGCCAGCTTTCTATCCACCTTATAGTCCATTCATCCAGCCCATACTTCTTTAACTGGTACATAATGAAGATGACATGTCACTGATACTGAATGACCTGGATCCCTTAATAAGCTGGGCTTAAGCAAACCGTATGTGTTTCAGTATGGCCAAATGTAGTGTCATTCATCTAGGAACAAATAATGTAGGCCATACTTACAGGATGGGAGAGTCAATCCTGGGAGGGAGTGACTCTGAAGAAGACTTTGGGGTCATGGTGGGTAATCAGCTGAAAATGAGATTCCAGGCTAAAAGGCCTAATGTGACCTTGCATGTATGAACAGGAGTAGGGAGATTATATTACCTCTGTATTTGGCACTGGTGCAACCACTCATGTGTCTAGTTCTGGTGTCCACACTTCAGGAATGCTATTGAAAAGTTAGAGAGGGTTAAGAGAAGAGGCATTTAGAAGCCAAGCCCGCCATAGTGCCAAAATTTGGCTTAGCTCAATCTTTAGTGTGTGACTGCAGGGCAGAGATGCAGATAGTTAAATGTGTTGGAGGAGTTCCAAAATTAAAATATTAGATTTGGATTGCAACACTTTGGAGCTTTCAGTGATGGAGCAGTTAGATGCTGGACAATCTAGATATTGACTTGTGACACATGCAACAGAAGGGAAGAAAGACAAGAATTATCAAAAGATTGGACAATGTGCCTTTCAGTGAAAGACTCAAAGAGTTCAGTCTATTTAGCTTACCAAAAATAAGTTGAAGGAGTGATTTGATCACAGTCTGTAAGTTCCTACAAGGGGAACATAAATTTTATAATTGAGAGTTCTTCAGTTTATCAATCAAAGGTGCAGCAAGATCCAATGGCTAGAAGTTGAAGCTAGACAAACTCCTACTAGAAAGAAGGTGCAATTGTATAAACATCGGGACAACTTAACACAAATTGTAGTGGATTTTCCATCACTGGAAATTAAGTCAAGATTAAATGTTTTTCTGAAAGATATACTCTACTTCAACCACAACCATTGGCCTTGAAGCAGGAATTAATTCAGACAAGTCCTCTGGCCTATGTCATTCAGGAAATCAAACTAGATGATCACAGTGGTCTGGCCATGGGATGTGTGACTTTACCTGGATAGTCCATTGTCTCTTAAGTTGGGGTAGGTTGTAAGCTACCTGTGGGGCTGGATGTGGGTAGATTTTTAAAAAAAAAATTTTTTTTAATGAAACCTAGGTAGGAGAGCAGAAACTAAAGTATGTGCAAGGTTGTATGCTAAGCAGTTGGTGTTACCAGAAGAGCCCAGGCCAATGAAAAAATAAAACATTAATTTCTCCGTCATGGAACATAACACCTTTCACGCAATAAGTATTGCGTTCTTGACAATGGAAATTTAGAGAGAGAACTAGATTGTTTTTTCTAATAAGCCAAAATCATTCTGAACTTTTAGGAGTCAGTATATTATTCTTTCAAGTTAAACTTGAATTTGCACCAACAGAGCTGTGAGTAGCATGCTGGTGTATTACTTCATAACAATAATTCTTAGAGACTTTTTTGGAAGCAGCTTAAACCATTATATGAAGTAATATTCAAAACCAGAAAAAGTGTGTGCATGTGTACATAGAATATAACATACCAAAGACTAAATCAAAAGAACACTCATGTTGAAAAGTCAAGCACTCAAAAGTGGGGAAATGCCAGAATTAAGGTTGCCTATGCAATCTTTAATTCAGCCTCCCCTATATGTATGCATTGTGATACAACCTTTAATTACATCATTACTACAGTTCTTGCATAGACACATTCCCCATTCAGTGTACACGAAGAGAGTGCTCACTGAACAGGTGGTTAATCAATATCTTTATACCCTCAGCATTGTGTTTATGGGTCCTGGGCTGGCTTACTGCACAGCAACCAACACTTGCAGCAAATATAGAATTTTAAATTTTCTTATTCCTTTTTTTATGGAACCCATTAACGCAGTATCTGAGTGTTTCACAAACATTATTTAATTTATCTTCACACTATTCCTATGAGGCAGAGAGATTGTTTGTAGTATCTAGATTAGTGGTCCCCTAACTTTTCCTGATCAGGCCCCCCCATGAGAGCCAGAGCAGGGAGCAGACGGCGTAAAGGGGCCAAAACTGGGGCCACAGCTGGGGGTGGAGCTGGGAACGGAAGCCATAGCAGGGCTGCAACTGGGGGCAAGTCTGGGGCTGGGAGCAGAGCTGGGGGCAGAGCAGGACCTCCTCTCTCCCGATGGGGGCTGGTCAGGGCCCCACTGTGCCCCCCACAAATGTTTGTCCACACCCCTCTTGGGGATCTCTGGTCTAAATTGTTTTTAAAAACAAACCAGGAAAAGAGAATTTCTATTTGCGTCATTGTGAATCTTTATATCCATAGCACAGACTTTTACCGCTTGAGCTAATGGAGTAACTGGTAGCAGTAGTAGGCTTTTATCCTCCATTTAGACCAGTCACTAGCTGGAGATAGGGTACACAGTTTGCAGTGGGTTCTACAAGAATTTTCTAGACAGCAAATGAATTTTAGGATTTGGGCGTTCTGGAGGGGAGTATAGTGGTTACCGACCCTTCAGTTGATTTTCCTCCCTCAAGCCTTTCCCCTTTTGGACCTGGCCCCCCTTTCTCTACTTTTATCCACCTATACCTGTCCATTCTGCTCCTCATCCCTCTGCATTCAAGTAAAGTGTCTTTCTCCTCCTCCTCCATGCTGCTTGGCCGCTAGCATGGAAATCACTGAAAGCAAAGGAGAGAGAGTCTCCTTCCTTTCAGTTTTAGTGTCAGGTATCACAGTGGCCCCCAGCAGACAGGATGAGCAATTGCAGGGAAAGTCCTGAAGCCATGGAATTAAGTATGGACAATGTGGTTGGCATAAAGGAGGTATGTGGGACTGGAACATGTTCAGTGCAGACAGAATGTTTGGAGAATCTAGCTGCCAAATTCTGAGAGGCTTCCACTGAGCATGTACAAATAGCTATTTGCATAGGGTTATAAATTGGCCATGTGAATTTTCATGGGAGAAGCAAAGTACATGACCCTGACCCCAAAGGGACCTCTGTGCCCATCTTCAAGTCTCTACTCTAAAGCCTGGAGGTGCTAGAATTTTTTTAACACTGGCCAAAAAACCATATTTTCCCCTAACTTTGTCCTCAGAAATTGCTGCATCATTTTTATTGCTTGGCAAAGTTATAAGCAACTAAAACCAGTTCCTTGTAATGTACAGTATTAGGCAAACTTAACTGTAGAAGTCCCTAGACCAGTGGTTCTCAAATTTTTGTGCTGGTGACCCCTTTCACACAGCAAGCCTCTGAATGCGACCCCCTTTATAAATTAAAAAAACTTTAAAATATATTTAACATCATTATAAATGCAGGTGGCAAAGCGGCTGACAGCTCGTGATCCCCCCCTGTAATAACCTTGTGAGCCCCTGAGGGGTCCCGACCCCCAGTTTGAGAACCCCTGCCCTAGACAATAAATTACATATAAAATGTAAACTCAGATATAAGGATTGGGTGCTGTCTACTGACAGGACAAAAAGACTATGCCAACTGTTTTGAAACTTACAGACTCATAGACTTTAAGGTCAGAAGGGACCATTATGATCATCTAGTCTGACCTCCTGCACAATGCAGGCCACAGAATCTCACCCATCCACTTCTATAACAACCTCCTAACCTATGTCTGAGTTATTGAAGTCCTCAAATTGTGGTTTGAAGACCTCAAGCTGCAGAGAATCCTCCAGCAAGTGACCCGTGCCCCATGCTGCAGAGGAAGGCGAAAAACCTCCAGGGCCTCTGCCAATCTGCCCTGGAAGAAAATTCCTTCCCGACCCCAAATATGGCGATCAGCTAAACCCTGACCATCTGGGCAAGACTCACCAGCCAGCAACCAGGAAAGAATTCTCTGTAGTATCTCAGATCCCATCCCATCTAACATCCCATCACAGACCACTGGGCATACTTACCTGCTGATAATCAAAGATCAATTGCCAAATTAATTGCCAAAATTAGGCTATCCCATCATACCATCCCCTCCATAAATTTATCAAGCTTAGTCTTAAAGCCAGATATATCTTTTGCCCCCACTGCTCCCCTTGGACAGATGCTCTCAGCCACATAAATGAAGGGCACATACATTACAAAAGTGATGTGACATTGTAGAGGAGAAAACATGAAATTGTTCAGAATTAGTAGTTTGTGAAACACCCACAATACTCCAGTTTCATGTCAGCATCGTGATTTAAAATATGGAACAAGCCCAAATATTTTTATGGAGTAGAATTCAGTGATGGATGCACTCTTGTTAAACAGGAATGAGAGAAAATGAACATTTGGTAGTTCAAATTGTGTGTTTTTTTTATTTTTTTAAAAAGATGGGAGAGTATTGTACCAAAAACAAAAATTGGATATCTGGTAGACATGTGGGAAAATCAAGTAAAATTCAAATGAAGTGCTTTTTAAGGTAAGCTTAAAAATAAAAATGACAAAAATCGTATAATCTTGTGACCAGAGAGGATAAGCAACAATGGTAAAATATGTTTGATCCACTGCAGTCTCTCTGTGGAATCTTTGTAAAGGGTTTACAGTGACAATTTTAAAGTTGCTATTATGACATGAACAAAGAAGAATCTGTTGATACACTAATAAACTATTCCTGTACAACAGTCTTTATCTTGGCAAATTTCTGATTTTTTTTAATTGAAGTGCTGTTTTTTAAAACACTAATACAGATGATTACAAACACACACAATAGCTAATGAAACAAAGCAAATATCAAAATAATACTGTCAGTGACAAATGATTACTATTTAAAGTCGATAATCAACTGTTTCTGTAACACTTTATTATGGTTTCTTACTTTTTTTTATACAACGTTTTTTCCTCAGTCCTTTTTAGATTGTTTTATTCATACGCTGTCAGGTTTGTATTCTAAAATATTAATTAGTCTCTGGCATATACAGTACTAGCTTTATGTATATACATATTTTTTATTTTAACACCGTGCATGCTTCTTTCTCTCTCTGTAGAATTTCCAGACGATTCTATGCACTTTAAAAATATAACATAATATTTTCATGTTTCTTTTTAGTATACCTCCAGATAATCTTTCTATTCAAGAGTTTCAGAGAAATGAGAGTATTGATGTTGAGGTGAGGAGACTAGAGTGTTTTTGTATTACCTTATATATAAACTAACTAGGAATGTTCAAACTCATAGGTAACAGTCATAAATTAACATCTGGAGAAAACTGGTTGATATTGAATTTTACTAACTTGGCTGCAACTTCTTTTTTGATCAGTAAAAAAGATAACAAAACCAGGGTCCAGATTGCGGCTGGCTTTTGGGGTGTGCTTAGGGGTGGGAAGTCATGCACAAGGAGTTCTTTGTTGGGATCAACTGGGGTGCAGGACAACCCCAAGGAATGGGGGGAAGTGGGACATGTCTCTGCCTCCCACACATTATCTGGTTCTGCACAGAGGGAATGCATGTGGCAGCCTCCTAATAATTGCTGCAATTCTCCAGATTTCACTGAAGCCTCCTGCTTTTCTGAATTAAAAAGTCTCCTAAGCTTTCTCTGAGAAGGTGTAGCTCCATCCAATCCCATACTCAAGGTCATACTTTAATGGCACAATCTTTCCCATAATTGTTAAATAGAATTATTTCTGTATTCATAAATAGTCCTTATTAAATGTTCATAGAGGACCACACTGTGAACCCCTTACTCCCATTTGTGAACTGTTACTCACACATGTAATTGCTTACCATTTGAGTGTAAATGTTCACAACCTGACCTAAAGTGAATGCCTCATGTTGCACTTTCTTAAGAGTGAAGCAATACTCTTGATTAGCCAAGAGATAAGCATTCAGTAATTATGATTATTTAAGCAGTGACTGTGTTCACCTATATAAAAAAAACCCACAAAAAACAGGAAGATATGATCCTTGCTCCAGGAACTTTAAATCTGAATGGACAGATGACGCAACTCAGACACACAATGCCCTTGATGCCCTCAGGCAGGTTATCAGACAGCACTGCAGTTTAAATGGGTGTGTTACAGTACTTGGTTGGGTTAACATTGGAAAAGCCTTGGAGAAGGAAGAGACATTTGAAGGAAGACAGACAGGTCACTTTTCGCATCAGGGCTGAGATAGGAGTTCTAGGTTGATGGGCAGTGATAATTAAGTGCTTTCAGTTATCTCCCAGGATACATAGAGCTAAGGATTAAAAATGGAAGCAGGGTTCCCTGTAGTGGCCTAGATCAGTGGTTCTCAACCTACACAAGTCTTCCAGAGGATACATCAACTCATTTAGTTATTTGCTTAGTTTTATAACAGGCTAAATAAAAAGCACTAGCAAAGTCAGTACAAACTAAAATTTCATACAGACAGTGACTGGTTTATACTGCTCTATGTACTATACACTGAAATGCAAGTAAAATACTTAAAGTCTAATTGATTTATTTTATAATTATATGATAAAAAATGAGAAAGAAAACAATTTTTTCAGTAATAGTGTGCTATGATACAAATATATTTTTATGTCAGATTTTGTAAGCATGTAGTTTTTAAGTGAGGTGAAACTTGGGGGTACGCAAGACAAATCAGACTCCTGAAAAGGGGTACAGTAGTCAGGAAAGGTTGAGAGCCACTGACTTAGATCTAGTGTGCAGTAAAACAGACCTACCGATGGGCATGGGACCTAACTGTCCCATGTTAGTTCCTCTCAGGATCAAGCCAAAAGAGGACCTTCTCTTATAAACACATTCTTCTGCTTGGTCTTGTTAATATTCACTGTCTTAATCTTCTAGTTAAGATGGAGTAGGGAGGGGAAGAGGAGGTTTGGTTCTGAAGGTCAGATTGTCCCTTTCCAAAACTCTCTAAATTCAGTCTGAAGTAAACATTTCAGCAATGATTTTCAAAATTCAGTGGGATCTGTTGAGTGATCTGCCCTTCAGAAGATCAGACAGATGCCTAAAATATGAATTTAGAAGCCTAATTTTAAGCTCCTATTTTTGAAAAATGTACACATCCTGTATTAGCAATTTTACAACAGTAAGCATAATAAATATAAAAGATGTTGCTTCTCAAGTTTCACTGAGCATGACCATTCATACTTTATTTGAACATTGTTTTCTTATATTTAATGAATGCATCCAGACTATAACTTCCTGTATCTTGTTCCATTTCTTTAAGTGTAGATATGTCTTCTAAGTGTTAGTTATAATTTTAAGAGCTGAATTTTTCCTAGAAAACAAATTTAAATGTATTTCATTTGTTTTAGGTGGTGCAACTCATCAGCACAGAGATACTGCCGTATGCTAATTTTATTCCCAAGGAATTTGTTGGTCAGATAATGACTATGCTTAATAAAGGTTCAATACATTCTCAGTCGTCGTCATTTACGGGTATGTTACCTGAATTATAAACAAAAGATAAGAACAGTGTAAAAATCGTGTGGAAGGCAAATTAAAATGTGCATATTACAATACCAATTTTACCAAAGATTTTAAACTGCATGTAGTACTCATTCACTAATATCATGAATAAATTCCCAGCCCACAGAGGTGATCTCAAATACTATAATTTCTTAATCTATGGGATAACTTTCATGCTATGAAGAATGTATAGTATTCTGTTTGTTTGCCACTTTCTGGTAATATTTCTGCATTTTGGAGTAAATATCTTGTTTAAGGATGCACTCTTGTCTCTTTGTACTTACCTAGGCTTTGAGTCTTTTTTTTTTTTTTAAACTGTCTTCCTCCACTTCCCACTCACTTTGGTCTCCAGCATGCGAGTTAAAATAGGTACTGGTAATAATTTCTGGCAATTGCAATGCATAAAAAAAAAATCCTGTTCTTTGAGATTGAGTGACTTTGATAAAAACTAAGGGGTGTAACTGACTAGACATTGCTTTTAGATTAAAGCTTTATAGCTAAGTTAAAACACTAATTGAAAATATGTAGCTGTTTCTGAATTTTTATGTGCTATTTAAAAATGGCTGTATGGCTATCTTTTTTCAGAATGTGTGCTTTACAGTATTTGCAAATGTTACCATTTTAAATACTGTAGGTATGATTAAGGCAGCTATTGAAATAAAAAATACAGTATGTTTACCATACTTGTTTCACTATTAAAGATTATTTTACTTTGACAGAAGCAGAAATAGATATTCGAATGAGAGAAGAATTTTCTAAGATGTGCTTTGAAACACTGCTTCAGTTTTCATTCAGTAATAAAGTCACAACTCCTCAGGAAGGATACATCTCTAGAATGGCACTGTCTGTACTCTTGAAAAGATCACAGGATGTACTGCATCGCTACATAGAAGATGAAAGATTAAGTGGCAAATGTCCTCTTCCACGGTATGTACTGTATTTTAAAAAAAAAAAAAAGAGGGGGAGGGCACGCCAATATTTTACGGTAGAAAAAAATGTATTTATAATTAAGAATATAATTTGACCAAAAAAAAAGTGGTGTTCTTCAGGTAGTGTCAATATGGGTGCTCCACCCTAGGTGCAATATTTCACCTGCCTTCCTCCTTTTGGGAACCACCTTTACCACTTGCAGTGGTCTTGGGAGTCCATCACTATGGACAAGTGGGTTTTGGAGATAATTTCCTCTTATATATGACAACCCTCCTTCTCTGTCCATTTCAGGGACCCTTCCCATGAGAACCTGCTACGGCAGGAAATAGATCCCCTTCTATAGAACCAGTTCCAACACAGCACAGAGGGGAAGGGGTTTTACTCCAGATGTTTTCTGGTCCCAGAAAAGAGACAGTTGGCAGTTGAAGATCCAGCCTAGATTTAAGACTACTCAATACCTTTGTGAAGGCACAAAAATTCAGAATGGTGACACTTGCAACGATAATCCCATCACTGGACCAAGGAGATTAGTTTTCGGCCCTAGACCTTCAGGTTGCATATTTCCGCATTGGAATCCACCCATCCCATAAATGATTCCTATGCTTTACAGAAGGCCAGTACCAATCAATTGCACACACGCAAAATGGGAAATGACTGCCTAGGAAGGAGTACTGCAGAAAAGGACCTTGGGGGTTATAGTGGATCACAAGCTAAATATGAGTCAACAGTGTAATACTGTTGCAAAAAAGAAAACTTCATTCTGGGATGTATTAGCAGGTGTGTGGTAAGCAAGCCTAGAAATAATTTTCACTCTACTCCTCACTGATAAGGCCACAACTGGAGTATTGTGTCCAGTTCTTGAAGCTGCATTTCAGGAAAGAAGTGGATAAATTGGAGAAAGTCCAGAGGAGAGCAACAAAAATGATTAAAGGTCTATAAAGGTCTAGAAAATATGACCTATGAGGAAAGACTGAAAAAATTGGTTTTGTCTAGTGGAGAAGAAAAGACTGAGGAGGGGACATAACAGTTTTCAAATACATAAAAGATTGTTACAAGGAGGAGGGGGCAATTTTTTTCTCCTTAACCTTAGGATAGGACAAGAACTAATGGGCTTAAATTGCAGCAAGGGCGGTTTAGGTTGGATATTAGGAAAATTTCTGTCAGGGTAGTTAAGCACTGTAACAAATTGCTAAGGGGGGTTGTGGAATCTCCGTCATTGGTTTAAGAACAGATTAGACAAACACCTGTTAGGAATGGTCTAGTTATACATAGTCCTGTCCTGAGCGTAAGCGACTGGAATAAATGACCTATTGAGGTCCCTTCCAGTCCTACACTTCCATGATTTTCAGTACAGGGTGCTCCATTTTGGCCTATCATATGCCCCACGGGTCTTTTCGAAGGTCATGTCAGTAATAGTGTCTCACCTCTGCAGGAATGCAATTTTGGTGTTGCCTTACCTAGACGATTGGCTTCTGAAAGGACGCTCCTGGGAGGTGACTTCTCAGGCAATGAACTCTTCCTGAAGCAGGTGGTCCACCTTGACCCCTGTGCAAAAGAGCCTTCCCCCCAGTGCACAGGTTTATGTCCCCTTCAGACTTAATCAGTACGATTCCGATCAGCCCTTAGACCCTGGTCAGGAACTGTCTCTGGCTACTGGGGCATATAGTGGCTGGGACTTTCATTATAGATCACTAAGCCCCTACCAAATTCACAGTCCATGTTGGTCAATTTCATGGTCAGAAGATTAAAAAAATCGTAAATGTCATGATTTCAGATATTTAAGTCTGAAATTTCATGGTGTTGTAATTGTAGGGGTCCTGACCGAAAAAGTAGTTGTGGGTGGGGTGGGGGGTTTCAACATTATTGTAGCAGGGGTTGCGGTACTGCTACCCTTACTTCTGTGCAGCTGCTAGTGTCGGTGCTGCCTTCAGAGCTGGGCAGCTGGAGAGCGGCGGCTGCTGGCCAGTATCCCAGCTCTGAAGTCAGAACCGCAGCCAGCAGCAGCAGCGCAGAAGTAATGATGGCATGGTATGGTATTGCCACCCTTACTTCTGCGCTTCTGCCTGCAGAGCTGGGCCCTCAGTCAACAGCTGCCACTCTCCACCTCCCGAGCTCTGAAGGCAGCAGCACAGAAGTAAGGATTGCATGGCATGGTATTGCCACCTTTATTTTTGCGCTGCTGCTGGTGGGGCGCTGCTTTCTGAGCTGGGTGCCCAGTGAACAGCCGCTACTCTCCAGCCCCCCAGCTGTGAAGGCAGCACAGAAGTAAGGGTGGCAGTACCACGATCCCCCTAAAATAACCTTGTTGGACCCCGCCTGCAACTCCCTTTTGGGTCAAGACCCCCTGTTTGCAAAACGCTGTTCTCCCCCCATGAAATCTGTACAGTATAGGGTAAAAGCTCACAGAGGCCAAATTTCACAGTCTGTGGTGCATTTTTCATGGCCATGAATTTGGTAGGGCCCTATAGCTCACACATGACTGCTTATGCCTTTAAGGGTAGTTCAGGATGGTTTATTCGCTTAGCAGACACAGTCTCAACATTTTGCGTTCCATACCCAGTTCTGTATAGTTGGTGGAAATCCCCTCACAACTTGTGTGCGGGAGTCCCCTTCATCTGTCCTCCCTCCAATGACTATCATAACAGTAGGCGCTTCCCTGTTGGGATGGCGTGCGCATCTAGGCTCCAAACAGTTCAGGGTAGGTGGATGCCTCAAGAAACTTCTCTGCATATCTTCCTCCTGGAACTCAGTGTTACCCTGGAAACACAATTTAGGTATCCCCCCAGTAGCTCACCCAGTGACCTCTCTAGGGTTTACCATAGGCTCCCTCAAAACAACCCACCTATTAACCATCAGGTATGAGTCTCCAGGATGGCTAAAGCAATACCTGGACGACATGGATACAGACTTCTGATAAATGATTGACCCAGGTAGTATCTTTCTAAAACAAGTCACCCTTTTATTGGTGCAAACACAAATCCTTAACACAGTAACACAAATCCCCAACACAACAGGCTAAAGCACCCCCCAAAACTACATTACCACACAGTTTGATGTGATGCTAAGTGGCTGCACCCTGCTTATGGTTATCGGTCATTCACAGGCCGCTGACAGTTCCTGGTAACTGTCTTTAGATTATTCCTTTTTGATCTTCTGCTCTTCTGCTCCTGGTCTTTTCCGTCTTTACTGAACTGCTCCTGGTCTTTTCCCTCTACTGGACTGAATGGACAGTACCAAAGAGGCAAAGCAAACGAACAGAACACTGATGTCCTCTGTACCTCTCCTTATAACCTCTTCTGACAGGCTCGATTGACATGTTGTTTTGCTTGCTTTTCCTAATATCTTTTTGTCAGAACTCTCCAGAGTACATACCACTTATTTCTAAAATGCCTGGCTTCATGATCAACAATTAACTCATTACTTGCCATTTTGCAACATAGTTTATAATGTGCCTAGTCTTATGATCAACAACTGCTTCATTTCAGGTTGTCCATATCACTTTGCAACATTCTCTCTAATGTACCCAGAAGGTGCCCAGCCTCATGGTCAATGTTATCTCATCACTGTTTTCCCTGTCAACTTCTCCCTGCCAATTTCAGTATTACATGACCTACAGATTTTCATCTAATAATGGAGTGACTCTTGCTTATTCAAAATGGAGACCTGGGATACAAGATGGAGTCTGGGGCCTTCAAAAAGGGGTTTCTCTGGTATCAAGGGCAGGCAGATGCACGTGTCTCCAATTTCCTGCCACTAATTAGAGGCAAAAACATAAAGATCATGACTGACAACGTGTCATAAATGTTTTATATAAACCAGCAAGGAAGAGCAAGATCCCCCTTCCTTGTGCTGAAGCTATAAATCTTTGATATTGGAGTATATTAAATCAGATTTTTTTCCCAAAATACCTTCCAGGAGTTTAGCATGTGACCGCAGACAGATTCAACAGGCATTTCTCTCAAGACCATGAGTGGGGGATAGATTCAACCGTACTTCACCACATATTCTTCCAATGGGGTGGTACTCAGATAGACTTTTTCATCCCAGCAATAAACAGGAAATGCACCCAGTTTTGCTCCAGATCTGGTCTGTGTCATTGATCCCTGGGGGATGCCTTTCACCTCCAGTGGTCGCCGGGTCTTCCGTTTACGTTCCCCCCAACTCCTCCAATATCCAGAGTCCTACTCAAAATAAAAAGGGACAAGGCCAGAGTTGACAAACATGGTTTCCTTATCTGATACAGATGACAGTGTTCTCCCCAATTGCTCTTCATGCCACTCCTCCTCTCGCCTTTTAGAAGAGTGGGATGATCCTTCACCCCGTCTTAGAATCCTTCACCTCAAAGTATGGGCATAGAAACTGCCTATTCACAGCAAGTAAAAAGGGGGTTACTGCACAGCAAAAAACAGTCTACACCCTGCACTTACAAAAATTTGCTCATTGGTGCGATCTCAAACACATTGCACCAATAACCTCATCGCTGCCAGACATACTGAATTACATTCTAGAACTACAGACCTCAGGATTATCACTGAGTTCCATTAGAGTTCATCTGGCAGCCATCCTCCAATGGAAGGTTACGCTGTATTTGCCCACCCAACGACAATGAGGTTCCTCAAAGGCCTGTGCAACCTTTTTCTGCCAATTAAATGCCCTACTACAGTTCAGGACCTCAGTTTGATTCTTAAATGCTTTACAAGACCACCGTCTGAACCTATGGCTGCCTGCTCACAACTCTGTTTATCGGCGAAATTGGCATTTCTGATTGCCATCACATCGGCTCGCTGAATGGGGGAAATGGGGCTTTTATGGCATACTCCCCATATTTTTCATACTCTCCATTTTATGGCACAGTACCCATAATTTTCAGAGACAATGTTACATTATGACTATACCCCAAGTTTTTGCCAAAAGTACCTTCTGATTTCCATATTAATCAGCCTATTCACCTCCGTGTATTTTACTATAAACCTCACCAGATAAGAGGGAGGCATTGCTCCACACACTTGATGTCAGGAGCGCCCTTGCCTTCTACCTTGATAGGACTAAACATTTCAGGAAGACCTCCAGATTTTTGTCTTGATCTCAGACAGAGCAAAAGGAGGTGCAATCTTTAAAGAGAGGCTCTCTAGCTTGATAACTGACTGTATTAGTAACTGCTACCGATCTCATAATCTTGAAGCACCTACTGACTTACAAACTCATTCTGAAATCTATTTCCACCTCCACAGCCTTTCTTAAGAATGTTCCTATCATTGAAATGAATTAAGCCTCAACACTGGCTTCTATGCATACATTCGCTGACCGCTATGCTATAATTCACAACTCTGCTTCTGATACTGTGTTTGGCTCAGCAGTACTTTCTTTCACACTGAATTAGACTCCAAAGCCGCCTCTTCCTTAAAAGGGTACTTCTCTGTAGTCACCTAGAGTGGAGAACCAATAGGAACACTACTCGAAGAAGAAGAAGAAATGGTTACTTATCCTGTACAGTAACTGCAGTTCTTCGAGATGTCTGACCCGATGGTGCTCCAGTACCCACCCTCCTTCTGCTCTGCTTCAGTTACCTGTCATGGGGCTTCACAGTAGAGAAGGAATTGACGATGGTTAGCCTGTGCAGTGCTATATAGCAACGCCATGGAACACAAGGTGGAGTAACACGCATGTTCAGGCTGAACAGACACTGCTATGAAAAATTTCCCACGGAAGTACAAGGGGCACAAATGCTCCTAGAGTGGGCACAGAGAGAGACACATCTCAAAGAAATGCAGTTACTGCACAGGGTGAGTTACCATTTCTTATGGAAGAATGTCTAAGGGCAGGGAGTTCCAGATCAAATGCCAAATTTGGGAAGGCTGTTGATTGGAAGGGCCTTTAAGAAGCAGTTATCCTCAGGACTATTGCCCAGAGTTCAGGAGTGCAACATATAGTAGTACAACTGTATTTCATTGTCTCTGAAAAGTTTCTGTAACCATCTATTCCTTTATTTCTAGCAGAGCTATTGATAGGTTGATGAGAAAATAATAAAGTTCCTAAAAATAAAATAAAATAGCAAAGTAGTAGTATTCTGAAGCATTAGTCTGACCATAGTTGTTGTTGAAATAGAAAACTGAACATAAATATATGGTAACATTTTTAAAAGCACTTAAATAACTTTCAAAGCTTTTGAAAATTTTATCCATTGAGTACATGATTGAATAAATGACTTCTGTGGGACTACTTATATGCTTGAAGTTAAGCACATATATTAGTGTTTGCATGATTGAGGCCTATGTATTGACATGATTTCAAAAGATTAAATATAAATTGGTCACACTTATGTGGGGAAATGACATCAGTTAAAGATGAATGTTATTTACAGCATTAAATAACCTTGGTTTCACTGGGTTGCGTCTCAAAGGTTTTATTGTTCAAAATTTGTTTTTGTATTTGCTATATAAAAGTCAACAGAAAAATCATATTCTGGGAAACATTTTTTGAAATTGTACAGTTGATAGTTTATATATTTTCCCCTTGTAGGCAGCAAGTAACAGAAATCATATTCGTTTTAAAAGCTGTCAGTACTCTAATAGATTCCCTTAAGAAAACTCAGCCTGAAAATGGTAAGTTATTTTAATCAGAAGTCTAAACAAAATTGTGTACGTAATATGTTTGTGCAAAAAATATATTAAAAGCACTATTTCCAAGAAAAGTATCATCCATAAGAATCTTAATTTGCCCTTTCATGTTTGTGTAGGTGCCGAGTAGAAATTTTTAAAACATCTCTTTAACAGGTCCATCAGCCTACATAAATAAAATAATAATAATAATATCTAACTCTTATATATTGCTTTTCATCAGTCACTCTCACAGCACTTTACAAAAGAGTATCACTATGGTATCAATAGAGTAGAAAGCTTCCAACTGAGGTACCAATGCCCTTTCCTAATCCAAAACATTTTTTGGTAAATAATTACTATAAAATATAAGATCTTAGAGTGAAATTTTCTTTATCTTTGTATCTTTTCTTTATCTCCCATTGTAGTCTACATTAATCTTGCTAAATCCTTGTTTACTCAGACCATATTCTATTCAGTCTTAAAGCTCTCATTCACTATTAGGTCCATTAAGATTAAGATAGTCATTTATGTAAAGTGATAGGGATAAGTTTACTTTTCTAAAGATACTGTCTGTGTAATACTTTTACTTCAGAGTGTTGGCTCCCTAATGCTGCACAAGCAGAACTCCTTTAGCTTTTAGAACATTTTTGGTCCTTATGGGCAGTGTTCACCAGTATTCTTAACTGTTGCTCTTGGAAAACTTATATCCACTTCATTCTTGACCATAGTCAATTAAAGAATGTTCATCAAGAGCTGTGCTTCTCCTGCTACCACTCAGCACCACTCGGCTTCTTTACTTTGCTGCTTCACTGAGTCTTTCTTCTGTTTTTCTCATTTGCCTTCCATTCAGTTTAGTGTTTTAAATATAACTTTTTTACTTCCATGACTCCTCACACTATCCTCAGACACAAGAGTGTCAGTCACCTCTCAACCTCTGAGCCCCATTAGGTCATTTTCTGTGCACTCTCAGCTCTTTTGTATTGGTACAAATCTTTAATTCCTAGAGTATGTCTACACTACAAAATTAGGTTGATTTTATAGAAGTCCATTTTTTAGAATTCGATTTTATACAGTCTATTGCATATGTCCACACTAAGCGCATTAAGTCGGTGGAGTGCGACTAAGCGTATGTCCACACTAAGTGCATTAAGTCGGTGAAGTGGCTAGCATCGACTTAGTAGTGCACTGTGAGTAGCTATCCCACAGTTCCCGCAGTCTCCGCTGCCTATTGGAATTCTGGGTTAAGCTCCCAATGCCTGATGGAGCAAAAACTTTGTCGCGGGTGGTTTTGGGTACATGTTGTCAGGCCCCCGTCCCTCCCTCCATCCATGAAAGCAACAGCAGACAATCATTTCACGCCTTTTTTCCAGGGTCCTGTCTGCCGGACCCGCTCAGCCCACTGCCTGCCTGGATGATCGGAACCCCAGGCAGGCAGCGGGCTGAGTGGGGCCGACGGACGGAGCCCCAGACTGGCAGCGGGGTCTGGGGCTCCGTCCGCCAGCTCCTGCCAGCCGGGGTCCCACTCAGCTGGCAGACCTCGGTGAGGTCAGTCAGGAGTGCCTGGACAGACATGGCTATCTTCCTCTTAGAGCACCGAATGGGAGTGACTCCAGGTCATTCTTTTTAAATTTCATCTCATGGAGATTTAGTCCTGCCTGGAATATCATGCGAGCTGGAGGCTTCTGCCTCAGGCTGCTCTCCCAGCCGGCATTACTGCGTGGTTGCAGCTACCCCAGCCCTGCCCCTTGCTCCCATGGCTCATGAAGCCTGGACAGTAGTAAGGAGCAGTTCAACTTGTGGAATGAAAAATCCAGAACGAAGGATTGCACTCTATGGGCCATGTTTAGATTATTTCAGAGTCCTAGATAACATTTAGTCCCTATAAAAGGCTTCATGAAAATTTTCCCCCGCCCCTGACAAAAATGTTAATTTATCAGAGCAGCTGAAAAGGTAAGGAACCCGGGACTATAACTTACAGAGAGCTTCCATATTATTTAACTCATAATTGATATAATTCAAAGTAAAATTTCACAGCGTGGTCTGTTCTAAGACTAAAAATGCAAGAGGGGAGTCAGAAAAAGGAACAGTGGCCTGTTTCCACCCAGTTTCGAACTGGGGAAGTTTCGCATGTTAGGGGAACGTGGTGATCACTACACTAAGGGGCTTTCACATCTTAGGTAAACATGATAAACACTACACTACGGGGCTTCTCTTTTTTTGCCACAGACTTTGCTGAATGCACAGCAATGTTTTCTCTAGCTACAGAAGCTACCTAATGCAATGTCTCTATCTATGGCCTTCCTGCTCACAAAGCGGTCATGCCCCCGCCCAAGGCTGACACAGCACGGAGTGCATGTAACACAGCAACCTGGCTCGGGCAGGATCGCTAGCGAGGCATGATACTTTTGCCGTTAAGCAAACACAGCAATTCTTTCCTGGCCTCTGCCACTGAATGCCTCCATGCATTACGCTGTGCCCTATCAGTGCGGGCGGACTGCATGAGCTTGGAAAATATGTCATCGCCAGTGCAGTTTTTTCGCCTTCTAATCTGCGATAACCTCAGGGACGGAGATGATGGGGGAGCGTAGAAACATTCTGGGGGGACTACATGGTCAACTGTGCTGCTGAGTTCACCACGCTGGCCAAACAGGAAATGAAATTCAAAAGTTCTCAGGGCTTTTCCTGTGTACCTGGCTAGTGCATCTGAGTTCAAAGTGCTGTCCAGAGCGGTCACAATGGAGCACTCTGGGATACCTCGTGGAGGCCAATACCGTCGAATTGCGTCCACACTATCCCAAATTCGAACCGGCACTGTCGATTTCAGCGCTAATCCCCTCGTCGGGGAGGAGTACAGAAATAGATTTTAAGAGCCTTTTAAGTCAACAAAAATGGCTTCGTTGTGTGGACGGGTGCAGGGTTAAATCAATCTAACGCTGCTAAATTCGACCTAAACTCATAGTGTAGACCAGGGCCTAGATTCTGTGCCGAGTGCACTATTTTCTTTGTGCATAAGCAGTTTGCCAGAGCTGCTGCTTAATCCCCCTGAGGAAAAATTAACACTCCTTAGAATCAGGTTACTCTTGACTCTTCAGTTTTTAACTGTTGTATTCCAAAATCAAAAGTAAAACTTCATGCTGTTGGAAAAAACTTTCTTAGGACAGGGAGCTAAAAATAGACAGCAAACTAAAAAGGCATATAGTTTAAAACTCCAATTTGTTGAACTGGATGAGAAGTACTATCACGGATATGTGTTGTGCTGTCCTTTCATGCCCTCTGCTGTCTCTATTCTTGCATTCAGGAAGGGTTCTGAAATTGACAAGAGGCGTGGTTCCTGAAAAGCTTCAAAAAGACTGCTGCAGCTATCACTTTGGATGGCTAATAGTCTTTATTTTCCTCTCCTACCCCAATCAGAAGCACATTTTTAACTGTCACTTTTCAAGGAGGCTCACATTTTTTTCAGGCATGACCACGTTCCTTAAAGGGCTGCTTGAAAATCCCTTAAAAATGTCTCTACATTTTTTTTTAGCAGAAACAGAAGAGAAAAATACAAAACTAAGAGAGCTTTCAACAAGAATAGAATGGAGACTGCTAAAAAGCTGCTGCTTTTTGCCAACTCTGGAAGTCTAAAATCATACATAAATTTCCTGCGGTGCATTACTGTCTCTGAAATAACGTGCAAAATAAGAGCAAAATATGGTAGATTCCACTTAATAGCAATCCTGATATTAACAACTTCCCTAGTTAATAGCAACATTTTGCCAGGAACCAGTCCCATCAGATTGACTTAATGGAGTTCAAATAGTGGCAACTGCATTACACTATTGAGAACTTTTTTTCTGGAAGAAAGGTCCCAGCCACAGGCAGGGTTGTGGGACTTCCACAGGGGAAAGAAGCACTAGGATGTGCCTTTCCTGGCTGCAGCCCCACAAACCCAACTGCAGCCAAAGACCAGCTGCCAGCAAAGGAGGTAAAGGACTGGGGTGCCTGTATCTCCTGCCAAAGTCCCAGCACTGTGGGCCGGGAGGGGAGGTTGTGGGCAGATTAGCAGCAGGATTGGGGGCTGCATCCCTGATGCTGGGGCTTTCCACAGGGAATGGTGGTACTGGGGACACACAGAGCTGCGTGGTATCTCTCCATGCACTCTCCAGGTTGCACCCGCATGTCCCAGCACTTCCTTTCTAGGCCACAGCCCCACAAACCTGCCTTCCGCTTGTTGGCAACTTCTGGATAATGGAAACTTTTGTTGGAAACCAAGAGTTTGTTAATAAGCGGAATCCACTGTATCTGAGATTTTCTATCCAGTTTATGATCCTAAAGGATAGCATGCATTACATTAAACCCTGGAGACCTACTAACCTGAAAATGCTTCATCTTTATATAGTAGATGGTTAACTTGTGCACAAAGCCACAACATAACTTCATTGTCTGTCAGCTCTTCCTTTGTGAGGCAGGTTAGTCATCTTTGTGTATCTACCCCATCCCTTATAAATAGGTTCTTCTTAGAGTAGTTGTCCCTATGGGTGTGCGAGTGTTTTGGTAGCAGTGTCCGCCCCTGCGCCTAATATGTCCTTGTGCTCCAGTCTGAAACCTGCTGCCGCTCCAGTTTTTTCCTCAGCAGCCTGTGCTAGAGACAGAGTTTTGTGGTGTCAGTTAACTTCAGATTAGCTAGCTTGCTTGTCTGGTTTTTTTTATTTCATTTTATTTCAACTTTTTAATGTAATGTTTATTAATTCCCCACACACAAACTACAACAAGAGCCTATCTGCAGCTTGTGGGCCATATGCAGCCTGTACATTTGTAAGATCTCATGCCAGACTGCATTCCCAATGCCTTCAAGCCTGGCTCAAGCACAGCTTGTCCAAGAGGGGGTCTATCTCTGAGTTCTCAACTCTCTGTGAGTGAAAGGATCCCTGCAAGGTATGCTTGTATTCACCCCCCAACAAGGACCATCATTACAGATGCCTCTCTGTTAGGCTGGTGATCTCCTGGCACAAGGCAGATGGACCCATTAGGAGTCTGCTCTTCACATCAATCTATTTGAGCTCAGAGCAGTTCAATATAAGTGCAGTCATTTTTTACCCAAAATCAAGTCACTCAGAAGAGACATGATCAACAACAGAGCTACCATATTTTATGTAAACTGCTGAGGGGGAGCACCATCCCAATCTTTGTGCACAGAAGCAATGAAATTTGGAACTGGTGCATAACCCACCAAATCAACATCTCAGTGGCATTTCTATCAGGTCTGCAAAGCATCATAGAAGAAACACTGAACAGACATTTCTGTGAGAACTACAAATCCTGTGAGCTATCCTATCCAACAGGTAGTGCTCACCTAGGGCTGTCCAGGGATAGACCTCTTCCTGATGCCATACAACAAGAAATTCCCACAATTTTGCTGGATGGGGGGGATGCCACCATAACTCATTAGGAGATGCCTTCTTCACTCCTTGGCCACTAAAGGTATGTCTACACTGCAATTAAAAACCTGTAGCTGGCCCAGGCCAGCTGACTCGGGTTCACGGGTGTTGGGCTAAGGCGCTGTTTAATTGCGGTGTAGACATTCGGGCTTGGGCTGGATACTGAGCTCTAGGACACGGCAAGGTGGGAAAGCGCTTCAACATGTTTTAGAAAATAATATTCATCAGCTACTTTACAATTCAGAATCACCAACTACCAGACATTAATGGCGAAGTACAACCATACAAATTATGCCAGGCTGAACTCCTTTATTGAATATCTACCAGCATAACACAGAGCGATTTCAGGCAATTATTGCAGAAGGCCAACTGCTTGCCATACCATCTCTGCAGGCCTCTCTTGACACTGCTGATACTGCCGTTCAGTCTGTTTCTATGGCAGTAGTTTTGAAGAGGACCTCCTGGTTTCAGCTCTCAGGATTTCTAAAGGAGGTCCAGAATATGGTTGAAGATATCCCTTTTTTTGGTACTAAACTGTTCACTGACAGCACAGGATGAGTGCACACATTAAAGGACTCAAAGGGCCGCTTTACATTTTCTCTGGGGATCTATACATGTACCCAAAGGAGAGAGTTTTTAGTAAGTCCCAGACAGCACAGAGATTCTGCCCCATTCAATTCCCAGAGGCCACATGAACTTCAGTGCAAGAGACACAGGTTCCAGAGGAGAAAATCACCCATTTCCCAATCTTCCACTTCATAGCACCAATTTTGACAGGGTGGTTGAGGTCCTGAGCTGCTGTCCCCTTTTCATACCAACTGCAATGTTTCTCCTTCCTTCATCCCTTTGGCAACCGCCAAGTGAGAGATTCCTAAGCCTAACTGTAAACACTTTTGGTAGGCTTGGGAATCTATCACTATGGATGAGTGGGTTTTGGAGATCATCCACTTCATTTCTCTTCTGCCTTCCAAGCCCCTTTCCTGTCCCTCTTCAGGGACCTCTCTCACGAGAGCTTGTTATGACAGGAAATAGACTGTCTTCTACTCTTGGGTGCTGTAGCTTAAATTCCCATGCATCACAGAGGGAAAGAGTTTTATTCCAAGTATTTCCTGGTTCAAAAAAAAGAAGAAAAAAAAAGGTTGGAGACCCATCCTAAATTTAAGGCTACTCAACACCTTTGTGAAGGCACAGAAATTGAAAATAGCAACATTTTCAACAATTATTCTGGCACTGGACCAAGAGCATTGGCTCTTAGCCCTCAACCTTCAGGATGCATATTTCCATGTAACGATCTACTCATCCCACAAAAGATTTCCATGTTTTATTCTCAGTCAGGACCATTTTTAGTACATGGTGCTACTTTTTGGCTTATCAGCTACCCCAAGGGTCTTTTCAAATGTCACATCAGTAGTACATCAGGAGTAGTGGCACACTTCCACAGAAAAGGAATTTTAATGTTCTAATGTTCCCTTATCTAGATGATTAGCTCCCTGGGCCTAACTTCACAGACAACTTGCAAAGACATAGACTTCTTTCTTAGATTGGGCCTGCATTTCAACATTCAAAAATCCACCTTGACCCCTTTGCAAAAGTTAGAATTCATAGGAGCTAATCTTGGTCCAGTAGTGGCAAGAGCCTGCTTTCCAATGCACATATTTGTGGCCCTATCCAACATAGTTAACACAATCCAGATTAGCATTCAAACCCCAGTCAAGAGCTGGCATCAGCTGCTGGGGCATATGGCAGCTGGTACTTTAGTTATAGCCCACACAAAACTGCAAATGTGGTGCCTTCAAGGGTGGTTCAAGACTGTTTAGGCATTGAACAGACAGTCTAACTACACTACTTTCCATACCCACCTTCATAAAGGAATCTCTCAAGTAGTAGAAATACCCTCATAATGTTTGTGCAGGAGTCTTTCACCTTCCCTTCCCCAGCAGTTGTTATAATGACAGATGCTGGAGTGGAGAACGCATCTAGACATCCACATGGCCTAGGGCAGGTGGATGCCTTAGGAAACCATCTGCACATCAGCCTTCTGGAATTCAGGGCTCATTCTCCCCTGACACCTCTAACATCTAAAGTCCTACTCAAAATAAAAAAGGACAAACCAAGAGCTACTCTTAACAGTCCTGACCTGACCCTGACAAACATAATTTCTTTGTAATACAGCTGGCTGTTCACTCACTGATCACTCTCCTGATTGCTCCTCTTTTCCTCTCCAAAGAACATAGAAAGATCCTTCACCCCAATCTTGAGGGTTTTCCTGCTCAAAGCACAGCTGGTTGATGATTAATGGTCTTAAAAACAACCTGTAATTGTGTGGCACCTACATCTCGGGAGCGCCCCCTGATGGAGTTTGTGTGTTCCTGCAGTTTTTTCAATTTCTCGGCTCACAGTACCCCGGTCAGGTTGCTACTGCACAGCAGAAAATCATCTATGTGCCACACTTACAGAAATGGACAAGATTTGCCTGTTGGTGTGACCTCAAAACATATTCCAAAACCTCATTCTTCAAAACCTCATATCTCATATTTCAAAACCTCACATTTCAAAACCTCATTCTTCAGCAGAAGGTTATTCCATATTCGCCCACCCATTGACGATGAGTAAGGTTACATTTTAATCACGGGTATTTTTAGTAAAAGTCATGGACAGGTCACAGGCAGTAAACAAAAATTCACAGCCCATGACCTGTCCATCACTTGTACTATGTACCCCTGACTAAAACTTGTGCCGTGGGGGTATGGGTGCTCTGGGGGTGTGGAGGGCAGCAGCATGGGACCCAGGACCCCAGCTGGTGGTTGGGGGGGGAGGGGTGGCAGCATGGGCCAGGGACCCCTGCTGGTGCTAGGGGAGGAGGAGCCAGGTGGTGGCACAGGGCCGGGAACTCCTGCTGGTGCTGGGAGGAGGAGGGTTTGTGGGGCTTGCAGGCTGCCTACCTGGCTCTGTGTGTCCCTGCAGCTTCTAGGGGGAAGAAAGGCCAGATCGGCTCCGCGCGCTGTCCCCACCCACTCTGGCTCTGTAGCTCCCATTGGCCAGGAACCACAGCCAATGAAAGCTGCAGGGGTGGCGCCTGTGGGTGGGGGCAGCGTCTAGAGCCCCCTGACCAGTCTGCCTAGGAGCTGCAGGGACCTGCCGGCCGCTTCAGGGGAGTGCCCCTCCAGGTAAGCAGCACCCTGAGCTCCCTCTCTCACCCAAACTTCCCCAGCAGCGTCCGGTTCGGCTGACTCAGGAGCTTCCTGATCTGCTCAGGCAGCCCCAGAGCCAGCTGCATCGGCCGCTGCAGAAGTCATGGAGGTCACAGAAAGTCACGGAATCCATGACTTTTATGATCTCCATGACAGACATGCAGCCTAAACAATGAAGTTCTTCAGGGGGCTTGGAAATCGTTTTGTCAGTCAAACATCCTATTCTGATTTGAAACGTTAATCTGGTTCTTAAATGTCTTACAAGATCTCCATTTGAACCAATGGCTACTTGCTCACTCCTCCATTTGTTGATGAAAACAGCATTTCTGGTAGCCATCACGTCGGCTCGAAGGGGAAGGGGCCACTTGTTGAATTTCCAGAGGGGTCCACACCTCCATTTATAAATTTTTAGGGGGTTGCAAATGAAAAAAGGTTGAAAGCCACTGTTTTAGCATATCATTAATGACACCCTATGTAGAATAGACCAGAGTTATGCCAAAGACTTTTCTTGCTCTGGGTGGCTGAGGCAAAGTTTACCTCACTCCCTGCACCTGCTCCCAGGGTTGGGGCTGGAGGGATTGGTCATTTTGGTGTCAGATGTTGCAGGAGTACACACACAATTCAGTTCTTGTGAGGTAATCAAAGGAAAAACTGACTTAGTTATATTGATTTAAAATGTCTGTACATTTAAAAACTAGATATACATTCTGTTTGTGATTTGGAATTTGAAGCAGTGTATTTTTATAAAAGCTTTTCTGCTCACTTATTATGAGGTTCACTGGCATGAGGCCCACATACCACTTTCCTATTTTGAGGATGAGCATCCCAATAGTTTAGGGTTCTAGGATGCTTTGTAATACAGATTCTTCTTCGAGTGATTGCTCACGTGTATTCCACAATAGGTGTGCATGCTTTCCACGTGCACCGGTGCTGGAAATTTTTCCCCTAGCAGTACCCATAAGGGAGCGCCCTAGCGACCCCTGGAATGGCGCTCCCCCCACCCTCAGTTTGTTCTTGCCGCCAGTGAAGGTGCTTTGGAACTGCTCCAACTTTGCTGCAGCTCGTCCCCAAAACTGCTTGTTCGTTCAGTGTGTGTACAGTGTATTACCTATAGTTAGGTTAGTTTAGTTAGTTAAGTTTAGCTAGAGCACCCGGGCCGGGGCATGCTCCGTGCCCCAGGTTTTAAGTCGTGCAGCACATGTAGTGGTTTGAGCATTGGCCTACTAAATCCAGGGTTGTGAGTTCAGTCCTTGAGGGGGCCGTTTAGGGATCTGAGGCAAAAATCTGTCTGAGGATTGGTTCCTGCTTTGAGCAGCGGGTTGGACTAGATGACCTCCTGAGGTCCCTTCCAACCCTGATATTCTGATTCTATGTAGGCGATCTATGTCAGTGAGTGATCCACATGCGGACTGTTTACGCTGTTTGAGGGAAACCCATCTCAGCGATTGATGCAAGATTTGCAAGTTGTTTAAGCCTCGGACCAAGAGAGAAAGGGACATCAGGCTCCGGGCTATTCTGATGGAGTCGGCACCGGGCACCACAGTGTCGGTGCACGGCGACCCTTCGGTGCCATCGATTAGTCGGCACCGCTCCCTGTCCCTGGTGCACACCAAGAAGGCTAGGAAGAGGCCTTCTTTGCTGCGGCACTGGAGTAAATCCAGGACAGAGGCTAGATCCGTGTTGGGCAGTCCTCGATCCCCACCAGCCTCTAAGGCCTCCGACTCTAGTCGAGTGGAGTAGCCTGGCCTATTTGGAGCAGGCCTGTCCAGATGGCCTCCACACTGGAGGCCCTGCAAGCAGCCTGGGATGTTATGTCCATGCCGGTACCAGGAGGACTGCCGATGTCGGCCCCGCACTCCAGAGGCAAGCCGCCGCTGGAATCTCTGCAGTCGCCCCCGGCTCAGTACCAGTCTCGGTCAAGGGAATGTTCCTGATGCTGTTCGCTGCTCAGCATCCATTCGGGGCACAGTCCACATGGACTGCCCTCAACGCCCACCAGGCCGTCTGGTTTGGTTCCGTCTGATCGAGACTCTCAGCACCGCTCCGCCTCGAGGAGTGAACACCGATGGGACTGAGGCGGATGACGCCAAAGATCCTCATCTCAGAGGGCTATAGCAGTCAGTCATGGCACGAACATTGACGTCGTTTCCATTCGTCGTCCCGCTCCAGGACCCCGCCACGTCACCGCCTCCACAGCCCCAGGTATTGATCGCCAGCATCTCACCATTGCGGGTCCGCTCACTGGAGCCGATCTTGAAGCAGTTGTTAATGACGGTACCAGTCCTCCACAGAGGGGTCGCAGTCCCGTGGTTGGCATCGCTCCTAGCATCGCCACTTCTCCTGGTCCAGGGACAGCGGCAGGTCGTATGTCAGCCTGGCCTCTCTTTGTAGTCGTCCATTGATGAGCCAGGCCGAACAGCTGGCTCCCGCCGGTGCCACAGCAGGTGCTGTGGCACCGGGTCCTGTGGTCTGTCCAGTGGTACCAGAGGGTACTGTGGCCCCTGACGCAGCCCCCGGTGGGGGCTCGCTCGGTGGCTGGAGCCTAAGAAGGACCATCAGCCTCCCTCTCCAGACCTCCGAGGAAGGAGTCGGTGGGACGTACATCCTCAGCACTGTGCCCGGAGACCAACCAGGTGGTAGACCCTCCGGTGCCAGTGAACATAAGAACATAAGTGGTACTAAGTGGACACACAAAGTACCGTGCCAGCCTCTTCACTCTCACCGGATGTGGTGATTACGGCCCCTCCTCCCTCCATCCCACAGGAGGACTGTAGGGCCCACCACGAGCTCTTAAAAAGGGTGGCATCAAGTCTCCACCTCCAGGCAGAGGAGATGGAGGAGCCCTTGGACTCTCTATTTAATATACTCTCCTCCTCAGCACAGGGCAGGGTGGCCTTGCCTCTCCATGAAGAGATGGTGAAAATTTCAAATGCCCTGTGGCAAACCCCAACCTCATTGGCCCCCATCTCTAAGAGAGTGGAATGCAAATATTTTGTACCCGCCATGGGGCATGAATACTTATACACCCACCCTGCTCCTAACTCCCTGATGGTCGAGTCGGTCAACTACAGGGCCAACCAGCCCCTACCCCAAAAAATAAAGATTCAAGGAGGCTGGACTCATTTGGAAGAAAAATGTATTCGTCCTCAAGCTTCCAGTTACGGGTGGCGAACTACCAGGCTCTTCTGGGCTGGTATGAGTTCAATCTGTGCCCAAGTTCGAGGACTTCCTCCAGGAGCTCAACAGGAAGGAGTTCAAAGCGCTGGTGGAGGAGGGCACAGCGGCTGCCAGGGCAACCCTGCAGGCAGCTTCGGATTCAGCAGATACAGCTGCGCGGTCCATGGCCTCTGTGGTGTCCATGAGAAGGGCATCATGGTCCCTGCAGGACCTCCCGTTTGATGGCAAAGCTCAGTTTGCGGAAAATGGATACAAAGCTGCATGGCCTGAAAGACTCCCAAACGACTCTCCAGACTCTGGGTCTCTATGTTCCGGCTCCGGCTAAACCTAAGTTCAAGCTGCAGTTCAGGCCACCCAGTCAAAATACAAGACCGGTTATAAGAGGCACCCACAGAGGCAGTCTCGGCCTGCCCCCCAGGCTGGATCCTCCAAGGGCAAGCAAGTGGGGAAAAGGCGGTTTTGACGGGGTGCCCTACCAGTTCTCATCAGGGATCCAGCCTCAATATAGCTTCTCCAGTCAGTTGTGTGCTTTCCTCCCGGAGTGGTCGCGGCTGACCTCAGACCAATGGGTCCTCAACATCATCTCCCGGGGATACACCCTCCAGTTTATTTCCTCCCTGCCCAACTACCCTCTGCCCCCATCTCTCTTGGGGGACCCCTCGCATAAGGCTCTGCTTGAGCAGGTGGTGTGGCAGCTCCTGGGCCTAAGGGCGGTGGAAGTGGTACCGGGGGAGTTCAAAGGCAAGGGGTACTACTCCCACTATTTCTTTATCCCGAAGGCCAAAGGGGGGCTCAGGCCCATCTTGGACCTGCGAGGCCTGAACCAGTACATGGTAAAGCTCAAGTTCTGCATGGTCTCCCTGGCCTCCCTGAATCCCAGGTACTGGTACACCACCCTCGATCTGCAGGACGCGTACTTCCACATTCATATATTTGAGGGGCACAGATGCTTCCTCCGTTTCACAGTGGGTCAGGAACACTACCAATTTACAGTACTCCCGTTTGGTCTGTCCACTGTTCCCAGGGTATTCATGAAATGTATGTCAGTGGTGGCGGCCTACCCACGCTGGATTTGCGACGGGTTCTGGCTTTTTACTTGGAGCGGACTAAGCTGTTCAGAAAGTCCTCGCAACTGTTCATCGCCTCGGCTGAGTGCATAAAAGGTCAGCCGATCTCCACTCAGCGGCTCGTCAACTGGATCACCTCGTTATTCCTGTTATGACCTGGCAGGAATCCCTCTGCCACCAATTGTGAAGGCTCACTCAACTAGGGCGCAGGCCTCGTCGGCTGCCTTTTTGGCCCTTGTCCCCATTCAGGACATTTGTGGGGCTGCCACATGGTCTTCAGTTCACACGTTCACCTCACATTATGCGATTGTCTCTCAGACCAGGGAGGACGCCAGGTTCGGCAGGGCTGTTCTCCATACCAAGAGTTTGTGAACTCCTTCCCACCTCCAACAGATATAGCTTGGAATCACCTATTGTGGAATACACATGAGCAATCACTCGAAGAAGAAAAGACCATTACCTTTTTCGTAACTAGTGTTCTTCGAGATGTGTTGCTCATGTCTATTCCACATCCCGCCCTCCTTCCCTTCTGTCAGAGTTGTCTGGCAAGAAGGAACTGAGGGTGCGGGGAGCACGCAGTGCCCTTTATACCACACCATGGAGGCGCCACTCCAGGGGTCGCTAGGGCTCTCCTCTACGGGTAACTGCTAGGGAAAAAAACTTCAGGCACCGGTGCACATGGCAAGCACGCACACCTATTGTGGAATAGACATAAGCAACACATCTTGAAGAACACCAGTTATGGAAAAGGTAACTCTTTTCTTTTTCTTTGACTTTTGGTTTCTAACAATGTCTTTCTGTGCTGAATATACATCTTCACCCCTTATGTCGTATTAAAAAAAACAAACCATTTGGGGCTCAATGAGATTGAGGTAAAAATCTGGTGTCCCATAAGTTTCTTAGTGTTTTTCTTTACATATTAGTTAAAAATGCTTTTCTACTGTAAAAATATGAACAATATTACATTATTTCATTTTGTACTTTTCTGTTACAGTTGATGCAAATACATGGGCACAAATTATTGCGTTGTACCCAACTTTAGTTGAATGTATCACTTGCTCATCCTCGGAAGTCTGTTCTGCTCTCAAGGAGGCACTAGTTCCCTTTAAGGACTTCATGCATCCACCAGCACCCAAGGTACAGAATGGAGAGTCTTGAAAAGATCAAACTTTTTTATTTTTGAAAAAAAAAAGTATCCCAAAAAAAGAATATTTGTTCCTAACTGAGACTTCTCTGAGGAAATCTCTTGTGACTAGTACTTGGCAACCAGCGTTGACCTTCTTTCAGTTGTACTAACAAGAGCTTTGTAATTCATGCATACAACAAGCTTACAGCTCAAAGGTTCCAGAGTGAGTAGCAGTGCAAGCCTTTAATAAATTTAACTGACGAGATGGAATCAGTTGTAACCTAATGTACTTGCTACAATATATTGAAGTGGTGACTGAAAAGTGGGCTTATGTATAGCTTGTGGTGTATGTGTTAATGATGTAATTAAAAAAAAAGTATTTCAATTCAGTCAGATTGATTAGGCTGGTGTTTTGCACCATTTTTTCAAGTACAAAATTGTACTAAAATTTTATGCAAGATGGTACTGTAACATTCCATATTATCTGTAACCAGCCTTTGTAAACAAAGGGAACTGATGAACTTGTGTGTATAATAAATGGTACAGTTCTATATAAAATAGTTGCATTTATTATTTAAATTCTTTTTAAAATATTGATAATGTTAAATGCTTGAAAAATGTATTTATTATGAATACTAAGTTGTATGCTTGCATTTTTACGTACAATTTGCCTTCATAATTGGCAGATATGGTTATTCATATCTGATCATCCGGTTAATTTTTTGCTTATTTGAATGTATCTTATTTCAACAAAGAGGTCATATGATGAAAGACAGCAAACAGCCAATGATCTGCTGATTTCAAACTTTAAAGTAGGTGATTTGAAATGAGTTTGAATATGTGGAAATATACTGTAGCACTCCAACTCTACCATACCTCACATCACAAAATATTTGTTTCAACATACTCGTTTACGTAAGTCTATCCATTTTTATGTTTGTTTTTGGTAGTTGTCCTGCTTTACAAGAATGTTTCATATTTGGGATTTATATCTCTCTTTTTGCCCATAATGGTAGTTGTCATTGTCTTTGAATTATGATCCAAGAAAGGTGATTTCAAATATCTGATATATTTGGCTGTAATTTTTGTTTGTTTGTTTGTTTCAGTAATCTTAAGCGCTCTGTTTTGTACTGTCTTTTCAGCCCAAACAATAATTGTTCTAACCTTCAAGTACAAAATGTGCGCGTGATATAAACCATGAGAAGTGTATTTTTGAAGATTGTTATTCATTTAGAAGTGCAGTAAACTTTCTGTCATGAAGTAAAATGTGAATTTTGTTTCCCTTTCATGTACTACGTAGTTGAAGCAGAATACTTTTGAGTACTGTTCTTTATAAAGTTGAATTGTGACATAGCATATTATATTCCTATTCAATGAATTGTTCCAGTAATATTTCACCTGTACTTAGGTATTTATTATCATCCATGTGAAGAGCTTTAAAACATAGCTTTAAAAACATAAAAATCTAAAGTTAGACTCCTACCTCCACAGTTAGGCACCTGCCTGGTTTTTCCAAAGTGCTGAATTCTTAATAGCTGCTATTGTCCTGGCCCAGTGCAGAGGACTGGACTAGATGACCTACCAAGGTCCCTTGCAGGCCTACATTTCTATGATTTTATGAAATCAGACAAGGTCCTTGGGAGGAGTTGGGTACTCAGTGCTTTTAAAAATTGGGCAGACAACTTCCTATGGATTATAGAGATTAACTTTAGGTTCTGGACTTTTAAAATATTGTGCAGATATTAAAAACAGGGATCATTCAAACATTTTTGTGGGTTAAAAGATTGGTTTACGTGAATAGATTAGGGTTGCTAACCCTCCAGGATTGTCCTGAAGTCTCCAGGAATTAAATATTAATCTTTAATTAACAATAATGTCGTGATGAAACCTCCAGGAATATGTCCAACCAAAATTGGCAATCGTAGAATTGATGTAAAGTTGAAAGAGTTGCTAGTAGAGTGTTTCATTATGAATTGGTCAGAATTAGAGAGTCTGTAAGTGCATAGTACTATGCAACCATAGTTTTTAAATGCTTGCTCCTTTTATGCTCCATATTATATTATTATTCTCATTTAAAAAATAGGAGAAAGAACTTTACTTTGTTTCATTTTCCATCATTAGGGATTTTTAAGAGCAGGTTGTACAAACACCTGTCAGGGATGGTCTAGATAATACTTAGTCCTGCCTTGAGTGCAGGGGACTGGACTAGATGACCTCTCGAGGTCTCTTCCAGTTCTATGATTCTATATTACAGTAAATGCACAACAGGCTTTAAGACCTTGGATAAACTAGTTTCTTCCCGAGCTTTAGAGAACACAAATTTTGTATTAAGAAACCAAATATTTTCCCTAACAGCTGAGTTTGGGTAGGTCTTGAAATGTTTTAGTTCATTTTTAGTGTAAAAATAGCTAATTTTGAGAAGCAGTTCCAAAATGCCACAATATGGAAACCTATACACCAAATGAATGTCAATTTTTGGATTTCCTCTAAAACTGAAAATCTGAAAATAACTGCAATACTGATGAAAGCAACATATTTTTAGGGCTAGGTCTTGCTGACTTCAGTAGAAGGATGGTCAGGGCCCATAGTGTCACTTACAAAAAAAAAAAAAAAAAAAAGCCCCAATAATGGTATTTAGAAGTTTCTATTTTAGCTAGCTATGTCAGAGTTTATTGTTTTTAATTCCTGTTTCTTTTATTTGGGAAAGAAGGTTAAAGATGCATCAGACCCAATAAAGGATAACAATATATGCTCAGTACAATGAACTTCCTTCAGCTTGATATGTATAAAACATGTTCTGTTTTATTTGTCTATATTCTTTGCTTCTACAACTTAGTATTCTTTATTGCCTGGGGGTGGGAGGCACATCTTTTAAGAGACATTTAAAACCAACATTCTTCTACTCCTCAGCTTATTTTTCCTCCCCTTAGTCACCAAATTATTATTAGGGCATTGTACATCTGGAACTCACTTTAAAGTTGAGGTCTAATCTAGTCAGACATTCTTACTCTTTTTTATATACATGACTAGCTTATGAAAGATAACAACTTAAGCATTTAATTTAGAAGGACGGCTTTTCACTGTGGATGAAAGTCAGCCTCTTTACAATGTCATCTTGCTCATTTATAACTCTAGTATTCCTTACATTTGAAGTATTGCTTTCTTTTCCTCTGCTGAGGGTTCTTGTTTTCTAATAAATATTGATACAGGAGCATTGATGCAGACAGTCTTTTTGGATTTGTAGAATTTTTATTTAATCAATATTTCTAATAATGGAGATTCTGTACTTCCTCCTTCGAGAAATATCTTAACCAGACCCTGAAGCTTCACATACATATGTATACGTTTAACTTTATACACGAGTAGTAGTCCCATTCAAATGAGTACTCTCACATAAAGTAAAGTATGCGCATACGTGTTTGCAAGGTTGGAGTCTAACTTATTTTACTTTAAAATTCACTAAAATGCACTGGATCACCAAAAGTAGCTGGGGAGTCCAAGTAATTCTTATAGCCTCACGAAGATAAGTTCTTGAGCTCCCTTCCTCCAATGTACTATAAGGCTCTAGATCAGGGGTAGGCAACCTATGGCACGCGTGCCAAAGGCGGCATGCGAGCTGATTTTCAGTGGCACTCACGGTGCCTGGGTCCTGGCCACCAGTCTGGGGGGCTCTGCATTTTAATTTTAAATTAAGCTTCTTAAACATTTTGAAAACCTTATTTACTTTACATACAACAATAGTTGAGTTATATATTATAGACTTATAGAAAGAGACCTTCTAAAAACGTTGAAATGTATTACTGGCATGCAAAACCTTAAATCAGAGTGAATAAATGAAGACTCGGCACACCACTTCTGAAAGGTTGCCAACCCCTGCTCTAGATTCTATGGGACATGTCTTCCAATAATTATAAAATTATTAAATGCAGCCACCACCTCCTAAAAAAATTATTGGCAGCCAGGAGTGAAAATGGGAAAGTCCAGCAGATACATTGAAAGGAACATACACAAGATATTGGTATATTGGGGAGAACTTACCTCATCTCCATGCCTGAGACATTGCAACAATATGAGCAAGACTTCAAGCTTGTATATAATCAGTTTATCTAATAAGAAAAAGTGAGTATATACCCTAATTTCAGTTTAGAACATAGGCTCTGGATGGAGAAAAGTTGCCACAGCTTCCAATTTTTAATAAGTTTATTGAATACTATGTTGAGTATCCTGATATCAAAGAGCAAAATATTAATAAGCATAATATCTGCATTTACTGAAATAAAATCTTAAAAGATTGCATTATGTTTTTGCCCAGATCAAAAGGCATTTCTCATCTCATCCTGAAATTTAGACAGGTAGTTCCCCAACTAACCCTTTGTCCATGGTTACAAGTGTTAAAAAATGTATTGGAGAAAAACACAAACTGTGGGTTGGGTCTGCAGATGCAATCAGTAGCCTAACCCAGCTCCCATTATAGTTCATAGAATGTCAGAGTTGGAAGGGACCTCAGGAGGTCACATCTAGTTCAACCTCCTGCTCAAAGCAGGACCAGTCCCCAGACAGATTTTTGCCCCAGATTCCTAAATGGCCCCCTCAAGGATTAAACTCACAACCCTGGGTTTAGCAGGCCAATGCTCAAACCACTGAGCTATCTCCCCCCTGGAAGTTCTACTGTTGACTTCAGTGGGAACACATTCTATTCTTGTTCCTGTCAATTTAGGATTATTTTTAAGTGAAGGAGCATGGAAATTATTAATTTCTCTTGAAAAGAAGACAGAATGCCAATTTACTATGCATGAAATAATTGCACATAGGAAGAAATCAAATTGTAGTATTAAGAAGATGGTTTAACTTTTATACGGCCACCTTAAAATAATCTACATTTTTCTTAACTTTCTGGACATTGTAAGATACAATTGTATACAGTCCATATTAGTTCATTGTTAGTATTACTCTAGCAGTTGAGTAAGATATTTTTTCTAGTAAAAGAGGATGTATTGAATGGAGAAGCTGGGTGAATTGTTAATAATTGATATTCATAGATCAGCTATTCCTATTTTCTTTCTTAGCCCTGGTCTACACTACGAGTTTAGGTTGAATTTAGCAGCATTATGTTAATTTAACCCTGCACCCGACTTAAAAGGCTCTTAAAATCAATTTCTATACTCCTCCCCGGCGAGGGCTTTAGTGCTAAAATAGACCTTGCTGGGTCAAATTTGGGGTAGTGTGGACGCAGTTCAACGGTATTGGCCTCTGGGAGCTATCCCAGACTGCTCCATTGTGACCGCTCTGGACAGTACTCTCAACTCAGATGCACTGGCTAGGTAGACAGAAAAAGCCCCGGGAACTTTTGAATTTCATTTCCTGTTTGGCCAGCGTGGCGAGCTGATCAGCACAGGTGACCGTGGAGTCCCAGAATTGCAAAAGAGCTCCAGTATGGACTGAACAGGAGGTACTGGATCTGATTACTGTATGGGGAGAAGAATCCATGCAGGCAGAACTCCTTTCCAAAAGACAAAATGCCAGTATATTTGCCAAAATCTCCAAGGGCATGATGGACAGAGGCTACAACAGGAACACACAGCAGTGCCGCGTAAAAGTTAAGGAGTTGAGGCAAGCCTACCAAAAAAGGATGCAAACAGTCGCTCCAGGTCAGAGCCCCATACATGCTGCTTCTATGATGAGCTGCATGCAATTCTAGGGGGGGCCCCTACCACTACCCCACCACTGTCCATGGACACCTGCAAGGGGGGAGTCTCACGCAACAGGGATGAGAATTTTGTGGATGAGGAAGATGAGGAGGAGGAGGTTGAGGATAGTGCACAGCAGGCAAGCAGAGAATCCCTTCTTCCCGGCAGCCAGGAACTGTTCATCACCCTGGAGCCAATACCCTCCCAAGGCGGGCTCCCGGACCATGAAGCTGGAGAAGACACCTCTGGTGAGTGTACCTTTTGTAAATATAATACAGGGTTTAAAAGCAAGCATGTTTAATGATTAATTTGCCCTGAAGACTTGGGATGCATTTGCAGCCAGTATAGCTACTGGAAAAATCTGTTAATGTGTCTGGGGATGGAGCAGAAATCCTCCAGGGACATCTCTGTGAAGATCTCCTGGAGGTACTCTAAAAGCCTTTGCAGAAGGTTTCTGGGGAGGGCAGCCTTATTCCGTCCTCCATGGTAGGACACTTCACCACGCTAAGCCAGTAGCAAGTAGTCTGGAATCATTGCAGAACAAAACATTGCAGCGAATGGGCCCGGGCTTTGGTAGCATTCAAGCAACATCCGTTCTTTATCTCTCTGTGTTAGCCTCAGGAGAGTGATATCATTCATGGTCAACTGGTTGAAATACAGAAAATTTGTTTTAGGGGACATTAAGAGGTGCCTGTTCCTGCTGAGCTATTTGCCTTTGGCTGAAAAGAAATCATCCCCGCTGTTAGCCATGCGATGGGGGGAGGCCCACTCATGCTGAGCTGTTCATGTTTGGCAGACAGGGATCTTCCTTGATACTAGCCATGCGTGGTGGGGGAGCGGAGGTGAAGCGATCATCCCAGAGAATTGGGGTGGGGGGGATAGATTGTGTTGCACATTCACCCTAAAACCGCAATCCCTCCTTTTAAATGGCCAACCCAATGGACTTTGCTTGGTATGGGAAAGGAGGGCACTGCTGTTTGAAACCATTCCCACATGGTATGAAGATTGAAGAAGCCGAAACCCTTTGCCTTATCATGGCTGCCTGCAAGCCGAATTCTGTTGCCCAGCTGAGTGTGTGTGATGTCTCACACCAAACCGGCAGGCACTCAATATAAGAGGCAAAATGCGACCTTGTACCAAAAGCACATGTGCTATGTAATGTGAATCACTTGATTCAGTGTGAAATAGTCTTCCCTTTGTTCTCTAAAATATATCTTTTAAAATACTACTCTCCCTTCTTTTCCTCCCGCAGCTGCAAATGTTTCTAAACTCCCCCTATCATCTCCGTCCCAGAGGCTAGCACAGATTAGAAGGCGAAAAAAACACACTCACGATAATAGGTTCTCAGAGCTCATGCAGTCCTCCCACACTGAAAGAGCTCAGCAGAATGCATGGAGGCAAACAATGGCAGAGTCCAGGAAAGCGTTAAATGAACATAATGAGAGGAGGGAGGCGCACGCTGAGAGGAGGCAGGATGCAATGCTGAGGCTAATGGGGGAGCAAACTGACATGTTCAGGCATCTGGTGGAGCTGCAGGAAAGGCAGCAGGAGCACAGACCGCCACTGCAGCCCCTGTATAACCGCCTGCCTTCCTCCCCAAGTTCCATATCCTCCTCACCCAAATGCCCGAGAACGCGGGGGTGAGGGAGAGGCTACGGGCACCCAGCCACTCCACCCCGGAGGATTGCCCAAGCAACAGAAGTCTGGCATTTAATAAGTTTTGAACTGTAGTGTGGCCTTGTCCTTCCCTTCTCCCTTCATCCACCACCCCACCCGGTGCTTCCCTCCTCACCCACCCCTCCCGGGCTACCTTGGGAGTTTCCCGATTTGTGTGATGAATTAATAAAGAATGCATGATTTGGAAACAGTAATGACTTTATTGCCTCTGAAAGTGGTGATCGAAGGGGGGAGGTCAGTTGGCTTACAGGGAAGTAGAATCAACCAAGGGGGTGGGTTTTCATCAAGGACAAAGAGAACTGTCACACTGTAGCCTGGCCAGTCATGAAACTGGTTTTCAAAGCTTCCCTAATGCGCAGGGCGCCCAGCTGTGCTCTTCTAATTGCCCTGGTGTCTGGCTGCCTGTAATCAACGGCCAGGAGATTTGCCTCAGCCTCCCACCCCACCATAATCATCTCGCCCTTACTCTCACAGATATTGTGGAGCAAGCAGCAATAACAATGGGAATATTGGTTTTGCTGAGGTCTAACCTACTCAGTAAACTGTGTGCCAGCGAGCTTTTAAACGTCCAAATGCACATTCTACCACTTGCTCAGCCTGTAGTTGAACTGCTTCTTACTACTGTTCAGGGTGCCTGTGTATGGCTTCGTGAGCCATGGCATTAAGGGATAGGCTGGGTCCCCAAGGATAACTATAGGCATTTCAACATCCCCAATGGTAATTTTCTGGTCTGGGAAATAAATTCCTTCCTGCAGCTGTTCAAACAGACCAGAGTTCCTGAAGATGCAAGCATCATGCACCTTTCCCAGCCATCCCACATTGATGTTGATGAAATGTCCCTTATGATCCACCAGTGCTAGCAGCACCATTGAAAAGTATCCCTTGCAGTTTATGTACTGGCTTCCAAGGTGGTCCAGCCCCAAGATAGAGATATGCATTCCATCTATCACCCTACCACAGTTAGGGAACTCCATTGCAGCAAAGCCATCCACTATGATCTGCACATTTCCCAGAGTCACTACCCTTGATAGCAGCAGCTCAGTGATTCCATTGGCTACTTGGATCACAGCAATCCTCACAGTAGATGTACGCACTCCAAATTGATTCCCGACTGACCAGTAGCTGTCTGGCATTGCACACTTCTAGAGGGCTATCACCCCTCGCTTCTCAACTGTGAGGGCTGCTCTCATCTTGGTATTCTTGCACTTCAGGGCAGGGGAAAGCAAGTCACAAAGTTCCATGAAAGTGCCCTTACGCATGCAAAAGTTTCACAGTCACTGGGAATCATCCCAGACCTGCAACACTATGCGGTCCCACCAGTCTGTGCTTGTTTCCTGGGCCCAGAATCGGCGTTCCATGGCAGAAATCTGCCCCATTACCACCATGATGTCCAAATTGCCAGGGCCCAGGCTTTGAGAGAAATCTGTGTCCGTGTCGCCTCCTCACCTACTTTTGCAGGTTCTGTACATACTGCAGAATAATGCGTGAGGTGTTTACAATGCTCAGAACAGCAGCGGTGACGTTGAGCTGAGCGGGCTCCATGCTTGCAGTGGTATGGTGTCTGCAGGAGAGAAGGAGAGCAGAGTTGCAGCAGAAGCAGTGGATGACGATGGATGCCATGAGAATAGATATTTATACAGAACCACGAGAGGACCTGCGAGGTGGATTCATGGCACCAGGAGAGCAGAGTTGCAGCGGAAGCGGTGGAGGACAACGGTTAACACCTCGCACATTTCCTGAGGAAGAACACAGGTACCCAGGAGCATATGACAGACAACATGGAGAAATTCGCTATTGAGACAAGAGCAGCAGAGCAGAGTTGCAGTGGAAGCGATGTATGACTATAGTTAGCAGTCCTACTGCACCGTCTGCTGACAGCAGCACCCAGGACACAACAGCAGCAGTGTTGGTAAGCTGAGCTGAGTGGGCTGCACGCTTACCGTGGTATGGCGTCTGCACGGAAAAAAGGCACGAAACGATTGTCTGATGTTGCTTTCATGGAGAGAGGGGTGAATGATAACATGTACCCAAAACCACCCGCAACAATGTTTTTGTCCCATCAGGCATTGGGAGCTTAACCCAGAATTCCAATGGGTGGCAGAGACTGCAGGAACTGTGGGATAGATACCCACAGTGCACTGCTCCATAAGTCAATGCTAGCCACGGTAGTGAGGATGCACTCCGCCGACTTAATGCGCTTAGTGTGGACATACGCAATCGACTGTATAAAATCGATTTCTAAAAATTGACTTTTATAAAATCGACCTAATTTCGTAGTGTAGACATACCCCCAGTTTTTTATAAATTCATTATACAACATTTAAACTCTTAGAGATCTATTTTCTAAGCATGTTTCAGAGGCATTTACTTTGGAATACTTTCAATCTCCATTATACTTTTTTACATGTTTTGAGGTTTTTTGTTAGCTTCTGTTACACAGCAACACTCAATGATAGAAGTCTCAAAACTATGCTCTGTTTGCTCCATGGAATATTTTGTATACATGCTAGATATCTGCAGCGATGCAGTACTCAGCTGAAGAACGAACCATAACTAATTGTGCTCTATGTAATTGATTCTCAGCCATCATATAAGAAAATAATATTTTTTTCACCCATGGATTTTGAGACCATTTCCAGTTGCTGCAAAAGGGGTAATATAAGGTTTTATTTTGTACTGTTCAGCTTGAAAGTACCTATTGAACTATAAAAAATAAACTGTAAATCATGCCAGCAAAATGGCAGCTATCCTGTCCTCCATGAAGATATAGATATATTTATAGATGAATGAAGAGATCCAGTGGTGCAGTAACACCAGGATGTAACTTTGTCTTTATTTAGACAGAAAACAGTAAGCTCTATCACTCTTGAGTTGTAAAAGTTGTCACAGTTGTACAAAGTGGTCTTGGTCTTGAGCTTTTACCATTAACAGACAATCCTGATAAATATTTTAATTCCCTGCTGTCTCCCAAGACCAATTACTGCCTCGCATGTATGTCAGACTTAAATCTCTTCATGGGCATGGTTTTAGCTAACCTCTTTAAGTGTCTTACTTGCAATTGGCTAATGAAGTTTATAGTCTGCTGCCACTGACTATTTATTTTTGCACTCTGTGTGTTTTTGTCTAAACAAATTGCATACACAATTATTAGAGATGCTATGACTGCCACTTATCATGCTGACCAGTATTGTCTAATTGTTTCCTAGTGCTCCCTTTGCCATTCTCTATTGCATGTTGTCTCTCAACTTAGTCTTAAATTGGAAGCTTTTTTTGGGGTAGGGACCATCTTTTTGTTATGTTTGTACAGCGACTAACACAGAGTAGCTCTGACTAGAGCCCATAGACACTATTACAATACAAAGAATATATAATAATGATAATAGTAGACAACTGCTTCTGCCTTGGACATAAGTATTTTTTGGGCTCAAGAATTATATATTAACTAAAAATGTATATTTTAGCCATACAGATCACGACTGTTGAAGTTTTATCAAGAGTTACCATAAGCAAGGCTAGTAGAACACACAATTGCAACCCATCAGGTTGACAGTTCCTCACTAGAATCCTTAACTAAACTCAAACTTGAACTTATTTTCTCATTTCTCTTTAGCTGTCATTAGTTGAAAACAGATGGAAAGTTGATGAGGCAGAAACATACAAGAAGTCTATTCCAGATGTCAGGAGGTGCAGAGAAGTCTCTCATACCAACAGTGGTGAGATTATGTGAACAGGCAGAGAGGAGGCCAGTGCTAGACAAGCAGGGCAGAGAGCCAGAAGAAAAAAGATTGAGATAGGTGGAATCAAGTCCATAGTGGGTTTAAATATGAGGAGAGCAATTTATACAGAATCTTGAATGGGGAGAAAAAGAAAATTGTATAGAATGGGAGTGAGCTGATTCTGTTTCTTTGTATGTGTGAAAAAGGTGAGCAGCAGTCTTCTGTACATGGGAGAGTCTGCAGAGCTGAGACTTGGAGATAATCTAGGAACTCCTCTGGGGTTTGGGGTGATTTTTTTTAAGCATTACCTTCTGGCTTTTCTTTTTCTCTTTGTCTTCTTTAATTGTGTAAAAAAAGAATAATATGGATGCTTCCCTTCTTATATTGTAATGGGCTCTCTTAAAAATGTTCATTCATAAATGGTTAATAATGTTAATGGGCTTACATGACACCTAGGCTGATTACTAAAACATGTAAAAGAGCCAGGTTTGGGAGGAACATTGGCCCAATGAGGACAAAGAGTATTATGTAAATTAACACATGCCTTCTCTGGGAAAAGGTAGCTAGGGCAATAATGTATTAAGAATGCATTCAAGCAGCTACGAAAACTTTACTGCAAGCTTAGCTAATTTAAAAAAAAGATGTGGAGAGAAGAGGATTTGGAGGAAACATAGTGCCTCAGATAAAATTGAAGGATGAAAACATGAGGAACTTGAATTCCCAATCCTGGGTCTCTTGGCTTCTGTGCAGACACAAGAATCTGTCCACAGGGTGCAGCTTGGAGGATCCAAGGCCCTGCTCAGGATTGTGAGTGTGCGAGAATGGGAGGGAGCATAGAAACTCTAGAAAATAAAAATCTATAAACATTTCACATATGCGCATTTTAAATAATTAATCTTCATAAGCACTGTCTACATCAGGTTTTGTAGGTAACTAGTTTGTTACAAAGAAAGTTTTATTT
Organism: Mauremys mutica; assembly: GCF_020497125.1. Taxonomy (NCBI): domain Eukaryota; kingdom Metazoa; phylum Chordata; order Testudines; family Geoemydidae; genus Mauremys; species Mauremys mutica. Next base: position 61,835,081 of record NC_059072.1, read on the forward strand.
GATCTATTCCATGAAATGTGTATATATAGTTGCAAAAGCAACCTTTATGAAAAGATTGACTTCTTTACTGTACAGCCAAATCAAGCTGAATTCTTTGATCTGCTTAGCAAGCTGATATTATCTGGTTCCAAGAATTCTTTATGCTACATTCCAATTTTATCAACAATTATCTCACCAAAATAATCTTCACTTAACACCTGATTTCCACTTGTGAGCATGCCCATTTATCAGTAACATCTGCACTTGCAGATGATAAATTTCATCACCTATGTCTGCAGGGGTAGTGCTGGAAAAATGCTTAGGCGGGTGCATATATTCATTAAGTTATGTACATATAATTTGAGGCCATATTGAGGCCTCACTGAAAATTGGGTCTTATAATCTGATTTTTTTAAAATGGGTTCTGTAGGGGGAACAGGACCTGTACAATTTTTGTCCTGTAATATATTTTAAAACTTCTTAATTAGCAAAGCCTCTGTAATATTAATTTTCCTAATTTAACTAAGATCATTCATAATTTTTTTTTAAAGTGAAGCTTCAATCGGCCTTAAAAGCACATGCCTAAACATACTTCCTGAGTCTGATACTAAGTCACATTCTGGGAATTTACTGAAATATAAATCCTTGTTTTCATCTGAGCAGTATAGCATGGTACATAGATCTGTATCTCTTTCCTGGGAAATACAGTCCCTGAAGCAGTCCAGTTTATCATTTGTAAGGGAAATATTTAAACCTACATATAAAGCACTGTATGTTAAAATACTTTTTTTAATTGTTGTATTGCTGTTTTATTTTACTTAAGCCTTATGCGCTTCCTTTTAAGTAGAAGCATTCACTGACTGAAGACTCCATTGTTATAAATCACCTTCTCTAATTCTAGTGCCATAAATGTGTCAATAGAATGAAATTCACAAGTAAACTGTTTAAGAGTAATTTGCATCTTTTCTCTTCACCGCCTTTATAGAATAGTAATGTATTGGGTTTTGATGTTCCTAGGAAAAACTGCACAAGTCAGAAAGCCGTGAGAGATCCATAGCTGTTAAAGATTCATACACTAGCATCACCAAGAATTAACCCCTAAACTACACTTCCCACTAGCCTCTACTGCTAAAATAATCTTGCACTTTTATTTAAGAAATCAAGAATTAGGATTTTATTCTGACTCTCCCAAGTGAGAAGTTATTATATATGCTATTTGTGCCTTAATATGACTTTTAGTGTAACTAAATTTTAATGTTAGTTTAAATTTAGTAACTAAAATTTGGAGATTAGTCTGTAAATAGAAATATTTAAAATGCTTTAACTTCAAACTACCCTATATCAGCTTTTTTACTTAGCGAGAGCTCTGTAATTCTTCTCTAAAAATATGTTTTCTAATTATTCCATTTTTAAATGTTTGTGAGTAAAAGCACACATCTCTCTCATAGTATCAGAGGGGTAGCTGTGTTAGTCTGGATCTCTAAAAGCAGCAGAGAGTCCTGTGGCACCTTATAGACTAACAGACGTATTGGAGCATGAGCTTTTGTGGGTGAATACCCACTTCGTCGGATGCATGTGACGAAGTGGGTATTCACCCATGAAAGCTCATGCTCCAATACGTCTGTTAGTTCCTCAAAACAGGGGCCAGCTCTACTGTTTTCACTGCCCCAAGCAGCACGCCGTATTGCTGCCGCTGCGGACGGCGGGGGCAGTCCGTGCACCGTTAGGGTGCTACGCACGTTTCCACGGCGGCGGCAATTCGGCAGCAGCTTCTGTCTTCAGACAGAAGACAGAAGCTGTGCTGCTGCCAACAGCTGAACATAGAAGCTGCCGCCGAATTGCCGCCACCGCGGAAACGCATGTGCCGCCATAGCAGCACACGGACTGCCCCCGCCGTCCGCGGTGGCAGCAATTCGGCGCGCTGCTTGGGGACAAAAACACAGGGACTGCCACCCTTTGCAGATTGCCACCCCAAGCACCTGCTTGGAATGCTGGTGCTTGGAGCCCGCCCTGTACCAAACACAGTTCTTGGAGGAGGAGGAGGAAGAAGAAAGGAGATATTGATATGGGTCCTGTTCCCAAAAGTACAAGGCCTCATTGTGATGTTCTGTTTATATAATAAGAGAATCAGGCTGGCCAAGGGGTAATTATTGTTCAAGTCATTTTTCTCTGGTATCCACTTCAGAATTTAATAGTCGTCATCTTTCATATAATGTCACTTTATCAGTTTGATGGAAAATCTATAGGATGAGTCTTCTGCCTCTTAGTTCCATATTTGGATAATTATATCTTGACTGTATATCAGAAAAGAATGAAATTGGCCTATATATTTTGGCCTTAACTGGATATCTTGTCTAATTTAACACCTGCATTTCACTGCCAGGAACTGAAAGAAAAAAGGGAATACATTGCTTAAATTTCCTTTGTTGCCTGTGTTTTGAGGAACTATGGAATAGGCAGCCTAACTTTTATTTGTGTGATATATTATTTACTTTAAATACAAGCTTATTCTTCTAACTGGCATATGCATCTTCCCACTTGTGGAATCAAGGTGCCTCCATTTGTGAGCTTCTGGAATCTCTTGGAAAGTAGTGCCTATTGACTCCATTCACCTCTCTGTACCCCTCTCTTTCAGAGTTCCAAGGGTATAAAGTAAGCATTGGTCCCAGCCACCCTTCATTTCCTTCTGACTTTCTAAAGTGTAGCATGCTTGGATCACACTTAGTGTTCTCAATATTTACCTAATGTATTTTTGTCTTCTGCCCCTTTGGGAGCTATTTTTGTTCATAGATTGTCAAGTTATTTGGTCCTGCCATGAGTGCAGTGAACTGGACTCGATGACCTCTCGAGGTCCCTTCCCGTCCTAGAGTCTATGAATCTATAAGTTGCTTTTATTTTTCAAAAAAGTCTGGTAGTGTATAAGTCAAACATCTGCTTTGATGATTTGCTCACCATCTTGGCAGTTCTGTCCTCCAGCACTTTGGGTCTGTTGCTGGAATTACAAATCTTGATTTCCAATCTACTGGATTGCTTGTTTCAGGCTTGAGATGAGTTTCCACCCAGGACTACTGATTAGAATCACAGAATCATAGAATCTCAGGGTTGGAAGGGACCTCAGGAGGTCATCTAGTCCAACTCCCTGCTCAAAGCAGGACCAAGCCCAACTAAATCATCCCAACCAGGGCTTTGTCAAGCCTGACCTTAAAAACCTCTAAGGAAGGAGATTCCACTACCTCCCTAGGTAACCCATTCCAGTTCTTCACCACCCTACTAGTGAAAAAGTTTTTCCTAATATCCAACCTAAACCTCCCCCTCTGCAACTTGAGACCATTACTCCTTGTTCTGTCATCTTCTACCACTGAGAACAGTCTAGATTCATCCTCTTTGGAACCCCCTTTCAGGTAGTTGAAAGCAGCTATCAAATCCCCCCTCATTCTTCTCTTCTGCAGACTAAATAATCCCAGTTCCCTCAGCCTCTCCTCATAAGTCATGTGCTCCAGCCCCCTAATCATTTTTGTTGCCCTCCGCTGGACTCTCTCCAATTTATCCACATCCTTCTTGTAGTGTGGGGCCCAAAACTGGACACAGTACTCCAAATGAGGCCTCACCAGTGCTGAGTAGAGGGGAATGATCACATCCCTCGATCTGCTGGAAATGCCCCTACTTATACAACCCAAAATGCCATTAGCCTTCTTGGCAACAAGGGCACACTGTTGACTCATATTCAGCTTTTCGTCCACCGTAACCCCTAGGTCCTTTTCTGCAGAACTGCTGCCCAGCCATTCGGTCCCTAGTCTGTAGCAGTGCATGGGATTCTTCCGTCCTAAGTGCAGGACTCTGCACTTGTCCTTGTTGAACCTCATCATATTTCTTTTGGCCCAATCCTCTAATTTGTCTAGGTCCCTCTGTATCCTATCCCTACCCTCCAGCGTATCAACCACTCCTCCCAGTTTAGTGTCATCTGCAAACTTGCTACGGGTGCAGTCCACACCATCCTCCAGATCGTTAATGAAGATATTGAACAAAACCGGCCCCAGCACCGACCCTTGGGGCACTCCACTTGATACCGGCTGCCAACTAGACATGGAACCATTGATCACTACCCGTTGAGCCCGACCATCTAGCCAGTTTTCTATCCACCTTACCGTCCATTCATCCAGCCCAGACTTCTTTAACTTGCTGGCAAGAATACTGTGGGAGACTGTATCAAAAGCTTTGCTAAAGTCCAGAAATAGCACATCCACTGCTTTCCCCTCATCCACAGAGCCGGTTATCTCGTCATAGAAGGCAGTTAGGTTAGTCAGGCATGACTTGCCCTTGGTGAATCCATGCTGACTGTTCCTGATCACTTTCCCCTCCTTTAAGTGGTTCAGGATTGATTCCTTGAGGACCTGTTCCATGATTTTTCCAGGGACTGAGGTGAGACTGACTGGCCTGTAGTTCCCTGGATCTTCCTTCTTCCCTTTTTTAAAGATGGGCACTACATTAGCTTTTTTTCCAGTCATCCGGGACCTCCCCCGATCGCCATGATTTTTCAAAGATAATGGCCAATGGCTCTGCAATCTCATCGGCCAACTCCTTTAGCACCCTCGGATGCAGCGCATCCGGCCCCATGGACTTGTGCTCGTCCAGCTTTCCTAAATAGCCCCGAACTACTTCTTTCTCCACAGAGAGCTGGTCACCTCCTCCCCATACCGTGCTGCAGAGTGCAACTGTCTGGGAGCTGACCTTGTCTGTGAAGACAGAGGGAAAAAAAGCATTGAGTACACTAGCTTTCTCCACATCCTCTGTCACTAGGTTCCCTCCCTCATTCACCAAGGGGCCCACACTTTCCTTGACTTTCTTCCTGTTGCTAACATACCTAAAGAAACCCTTCTTGTTACTCCTAACATCTCCGGCTAGCTGCAACTCCAAGTGTGATTTGGCCTTCCTGATTTCACACCTGCATGCCTGAACAATACTTTTATACTCCTCCCTGGTTATTTGTCCAATCTTCCACTTCTTGTAAGCTGTTCTTTTGTGTTTAAGATGAGCACTGTTAAGCCAAGCTGGTCGCCTGCCATATTTACTTTTCTTCCTACACATAGGGATGGTTTGTTCCTGCAACCTCAATAAGGTTTCTTTGAAATACAGCCAGCTTTCCTCGACTCCTTTCCCCGTCATGTTATTCTCCCAGGGGACCTTGCCCATCAGTTCCCTGAGGGAGTCAAAGTCTGCTTTTCTGAAGTCCAGGGTCTCTGTTCTACTGCTTTCCCTTTTTCCTTGTGTCAGGATCCTGAACTCGACCATCTCATGGTCACTGCCTCCCAGGTTCCCATCCACTATTGCTTCCTCTACTATTTCTTCCCTGTTTGTGATTCCCTGATTCTCAGGTTCACTACTAGATTGCCAAGGCTCTTTATCAAAAGTATTCTGCTGAGGTCCAAGAGTCTGTGTTGGGAAGCTGAAACTTTTGATCAAACAAACCTACTCCAATGAATTGGAAAAGATTCCCCATCTGAGCAGCCCAGAATAGAGTAGAATTAAGCCCGTTCTCTTTTGCTTTTAAGTTGGACTTCCTCTTCGTTTTAACTGTTCCAATGTATCTTTGAGTTCTGTTTGTCTCTCTTTGGATTCATCTCAGCTCTCTACATTCTGATGCACAGATTGATAGTTTTCACTCATCCTACAGTAACCAGCTTTATGAAAGAGTTTATCCTTGTATTACTGGGGCTTCTTGGAATAGCTACAGGGGGGAAAAAACTGGACTCTCCATTGCAATATATTGACTGTGCCACAATTACCATAGTGGGACATGCATTTGAGCTGCCCTAAGGGTATTACCTATTGAATCTCCTCTGCCATGGGACTGTAGGTTTTTTCTCACCTAGATCATGTGACATCTATTTAAAATTGTGCTTATATCATATTCTAGCCATAACTTTAGCCCAGTTAGTTAGCAAAAGGACGGCCTAATTGTGGCTCTACCTCCATCGTCTGCTAGACTTGTCTAAAGCAGTCTCTGATTTTCATCTCTTTCATGCCATTAGTCTGTCTTTTATCCCCAAGCCTCATTCACATCCAGGAGATCAGGCCCCATACTTTGTCTACAGGGCCTTAAGTTATTGTTTTTATGGAACCAAACTTATCCATAAGTTCCCCAGACTTTGGAGACATATGGGGAGGAGGGGGGAAGAGGACTAGGGACCAGTTCATCACAGCTCAAAGGGCTGTGCAAATGAATCAAACTCTGTATCATGACTGTTATGACTTATCCATCTGGAGATATTAGTGTACACAACTGAATCTTATGCAGTTTCTATAGCTGCCTTTACACTGTCTTCATCGTAGGATTTTGCAAGTTCTATATATGCTTTAGGCAACTTTTCTCCCCTCAATTGAAGTTTGCCTTGGGGATAGCCAGGTTGCAATCTCTTCTAATAATTTTAATTTGGCACCGAAAGCTAATGTTCACTTTTGCAGTCTTTGTTCACCATGTACTCCTCCGCCTCAGCGACCTCAAAAAATAAAGAAATTACTTACCAGTAACTCTGGTTTTTCAAAAGTGTTGTCTCTTCACATTGACATCTTCCCACCTTCCTTCTTCCCCTCACTATTGTGGGTTAAGAATTCCTGAATTAGTGGAAGCAACAGAAGGTGTCAAGGCCACATTCCCTTTTATACCTTTGGAATCTTGCATCATGGGATGGGGGATGAAGTCCAAGTGGCACCTATGGACACAGCTCACTAGAAGGTTCTGGAAGCTCATAGCACAGATGCCTCAACTCCGTAAGTGTGACTCTGTAGAGACTTTGCATCATTTTAATAATATCTAGTTCATTTTTAATTGTTTTTAAGTTTCCATTTTCCTCTCCTTTTCAGTTGCCTTGGATTCTAAACTTTTTGTGTTTCAGATAAATGCTTTCAAGCTGAAAGGAAATTACAAGAGTTGTTCTAATTTCTCAGTATGTTGAAATTTAGGAGATTTTACTAAATATACATGATGAGCTTTTAGGGATGTGTGGTTATTCATGTACTACGACAAAGTATAATTAATGATACAGAACATGCTGCAATTATTTTGGAGTATACATGGTTAACAAACCAGCCAAATCTTCATCAAGGAGAAACAATTTTCTAGCAAAAGCAGCAAAGAGTCCTGTGGCACCTTATAGACTAACAGAAGTTTTGGAGCATGAGCTTTTGTGGGTGAATACCCACTTCGTCGGTTTTCTAGCATTATCTGTATTTCTCCAACTGTGATAAAAGTTCAAACTCCCTCTCTACAGAAGTGAAGGTTTTCCTTCCTTTTTACCCTATCCAAGAGATGTGAATCTGCTAATATGTTTTGCTGATGAGCTTGTGTTGACAAAGCCATAGTGAATTAACTTATTGAAGCACAAGTTATGCTGGTTCTGTAAAGCTGAGCTAAACCAAAGTAAAATGAGTAAAATAATGGCATTGTTCAAAGCTCCCCTGATTTTATCATGAGTCTTGCAGTGTTTAGGGTTTGGTTTTAAGCTTCAGTTCCTAAAGTCAAGTGCTCTCCTTAAAATGCTTTAATAAAAAAACGTTTCTGGCCCTCAAGTTTGTGCAGCAAAACTGGACCAGGTGCTGTGACTATCCTAAAAGCCCAAAAGCCAGAAGCTCTAGTATCCCTATTGATTGTTTTTTATACAAGTCGTCTGATTTATTAGGGCCAGAACCCACAAGCACACACCCCTCCCCACACACCCACTTTCATAACTACAGATCCCAGAGGCCTATGCGGGCAGAGACCTGCGCAGCAACGCGGGCCTTGCCCGGTGTTTTCCCGCGGATTTTATGTAATCCCGGATCTAGGCGCGGGAACTCCGGGAAGGACGCTCCGCCTCCTGACCGCATCCCGCGGGAGCTGGGTCCAGCGCGGCTCCTTTCGGCCAGTCCGGGGGCGGGGGCGGGGGCGGGGGGAGGTGAGGCGGACTCTGCGGGGGGTGGCGCAGGGTCTGTCTCGGAATAGAATTCTCCCGCCGGCCGGCGCCATCTTTGCTGGTTGGGGGTAACAGGGGGTCCTGTTCCCGAGAGGCAGCAGCGCCCCGTCCCTCATTCAAGATGGCGACGGCGGGGTGATTGACATGCCTAGTCACGTGGGCACTAGCGGGTGAGCCCTTCTCTCCCCGCACACGATCTCTATGGTGCAGCCGGCCACACAGGCGGCGGCGGCGACGCGGGACGGCGCCTCAGCGGGGTCTCTCGTGCCTCAGCGGAGGGGCTGCGTCGGGTGGCCTCAGTCAGTGTCGCTTCAGCAGCGGCCGTATAGGGCGGGAGCCCGGGGAGCTCGGCTCGCGGGAGGAAGCGCCGCCGCCGCCGCCCTGTCGCGGGGCTCCCCTGGGGCGGGGGAGGGGACAGACCCGAGCCCCGCCCGCCGGCAGCGCTGGGCTCCTCGTTCGTGCGGATTAACCGGCCTGCGCCCGTGTCCCCGCCAGCCACCGCGGAACTCCCGGGGGAGGAGGCGGGCAGCGGCGGCAGGTCAGTGCCGCTCGCCGGGCAGGCGCAGGCAGGGTGACCGGCTGCACTGGCAGCGTGGGACGCGGGTTCTGGCCCCTGCCCGAGCGGTGCCGGGGGAGGGGGGGTCTCGCCCCGCCCGGAGGTCGGCGGCGCTGGGGCTGGCTCCGCTAAACCCGCGCTTCGGGCCGGCTGGCGGCTGCAGTGTCGCTGGGAACGCGGGGCGCCCCGCGCGTCACTCTCTCAGGTCACGCCAGGAACAGGGCAAAGCCGAGCAGGGCGCTGGGCGGGGTTTCCCTCTGCTTTTCACAGCCAGGCACGGCGAGTCTGTCTGATGTCTGCGGCAGATAGAGGAGACGGGGATCATCAAAGGACCAAGAACCCTTGTATCTCCACTCTTGTTTCGCTGTAATTTCATGTATTGTCCAACGTTGCCTGTCTGCTTATTTTCCTCTTCAGGATGGGTCGGGTGCACCATGGCCCTGGCTGAGGTAGTAGTTTGTGCTGTTGGTCGGGTTGTGACATTGCCCGCTGTGGAGATAACTGCGCAAGCTACTGCCTTGCTAGTGCTGGTGATGATCGGCTACAGATGAAGACAATGACAATGGGAATCCCCTTTGTTTTCCCGGGATTTCATGCTGATGGGGTGGCAAACAATTCTTCCCCCTCCTCCTCCTGCAGAAATTGAGCCTTTCCTTGGCTACTGAAATGTGAGTGATTCCTTTTTACACCAGTGAGATATTGCTCTGTTGGTGCAGCTGGATGGAAGACCATTAGTTTTGGGCCTTTTTTACACTATCTGATGGAATTTTGGCTGAAGAGCCAGTACAGTATCTGCTTCTTTTAATGCTTAAGGTTATTTTTGCCAGCCACCTTTTGAAGGGGATGGATCTGATGTTTTCTTAAGACATACAGGTCAATGACTGACTAGTATTGTTTCTGTGTATTTTGAATATATATTGCTTCAAATGTTGTATTCGTATTTAAAATCACAAGTATATATTTATACTGAAAAACTATGGATATTGTCTGGGACAAGCCAATATGTGTGAAGAGCACTTCATTGCTTATTGGGAAGACAGTATTTGTACAATACAAGCTAATTAATTTTATTTTGCTTAACGTTTACAAATTTATTGTTCTGAATCTTTAAAATGTCTGGTGTACATTTTGATTATTTTACAGTAAAGCAAATGAACCTAAGAAGTATGGATGGCGTAAATTCATATTGCTGGCATTTTTTATTAGAGTGATGATTGAGAGATACTTTTTGTGAATTTTAGTATGTTGACCACACTTAGTATGGTGTGAATCTAAAATGTATTAATATGCTTACAATAAATGTACATTACTTTGTCTTGTATTGAGAATTTAGTTCTTCAATTATATGTCCGATAACACTGAATTATTATTTCTGCATGTTTGCTATTCTAATTTCATTTGATACATCAGAAAAAATTGTCAAAGCTGTGACTAATTTTTTTAAATAAAGCTAATGCCTTAGCACTAGCTATCTCTCACAAATACATTATATTTAGTAAATTGGGGTAGAGGTGGCAAGATGTATCTCATAAGTAAGGGGGCGTGTCTTAATGTTTCAACTTACCAATAAGCAAATACATCTTTGGTTTCCAAATCAGACTGAAATAATATAATAAAAATATATTCTATAGCTTTAAAGATTTTTTTTTTATGTTGGGTACAAGTGAACATGCAAGATTTTCTATATCCTGGAGGAATACTTTACATCTATCATTTCACCCAATAACTTGTAGTCTTTTTGTACATTCGTAGGTACCCTACCTAGTGCAGTACTAGCCCTTTGTTAATTTCATCTTTAAAAAGTAAATATGATTTTCACTCTCTCACTAAGAAACTTTAAGTGATTTTGCAGCTTGATAAATGAAGAGTGGTTGTGTCAAAGTATTTTATTTAAATGTAGATAATAAATCCTGTTATAATACTACTTAAAAAGACAAAATGCATAAAAATACTCAGAAATCCAAAATGGAAGTGACTGAGATATGCAAACATATAACAAATTACACTGCTTTACCAAACAAGGTCGTCCATTAAGTCACATTTGAAGTTAGTGTGTGCTAAGTTTTCAGTCACTCCCAGGACAATGATCTAAGGCCTTTTGTTTTTCCTGTGAGTAGATGGTTCTACCCGTGACTCTATAGTAGGGAGAATATATTCTCACTTACTTACCACTAGGATTTTATAAGGTGTTCTAACACTGACCTCCAGTGTGGAGAGCCTTGAATTCTAGTTGTATGTGAATACCTGGAGCAGGGGTCGGCAACCTCTGGCATGCAGCTCACCAGGGTAAGCACCCTGGCGGGCCTGGCCAGTTTGTTTATCTGCCACGTCGGCAGGTTTGGCCGATCGCGGCTCCCACTGGCTGGTAAACAAACTGGCCCAGTCCGCCAGGGTGCTTACCCCAGCGAGCCGCATGCCAGAGGTTGGTTTAGAATGTTCGTGTAGATGGAGGGATCCCATATTATAATAAATGTTTAATAACTTTATTGGTGTGGCATTAAAAAATTGTACCTATGGGGACTAGCCAAAGAGAGCTGCTTTTTCTGGCACATGGGGTTCTTTCGTTCTTAATATATAGTTGAAGCGTCTGTAATATGTATGATTCCAGTACCCATATTGTGAGCTTTCCCTACCTCCCATGGACCGCTTTAGCAAGATGTCAGTTTAGCCTTTCTATGACGGTATAATGCCCAAATTTCTCATTTAGTCTTTAAGGTACAGGTCTGTCGCATCTTACGTGTATTTAACATGCACAATTTCAGCTTTACGTGGCCGGCAAAAAAAAACCAAAACAATTTTAATACTGTACCTGTGGTGCGGACAATTCAGCCCGACATTACACTCAATGTAATTTTGACTATACGCGATTTTCGCTTTACGCGCTGACTGTGGAACGTAACCCCAGTGTAAGATGCGACAGACCTGTACATGAATGAGTAAGGGGACTTAAGTTCTATTCCTAGGTCTGCCATGGACTTGTGCATGACCCTGGGCAAGTTACTTAGAGCCCGATTGTCCAGCTCTTGACTTTAGTGCAGCTGTTCATATGAACAAGGGCTGCAGGATCAGCCCTTTAGTCTCTTCCTGAGTTCTTCTTGCAAAATGGGAATAATGCCCATCTTAAAGGTACTGTGAAGTTAAATTCACTGTTGTTTCTGAAAGCGATTTGTGATTGCCAGATGCAAGGAACTGAGTACCGAGTCAGTGTTTTACAAATTTAATGATCCTTTACAGGACTTGACAAATCAGTATTCAGAGACAAAAAACTTAAAATGCATCCTGCTGTTTCAAATGTTGTATCATTGTCACTGTATACAACATTTTCTTTTTTTATATTAATGGCAAGGGGTTTCAACTAATATCCTTTTATGTGAATTCCCTATGGAAAAGTTAAAATAGGCACATGACTGAGTTGATGGGATCCATGTGTGAAGGCATTTAGTTTATGGATATAGTATCCCTATTGTGTTTGCCGAGTGAGAAAGTAATGCAAGAAAAGTTCTTATGTAGCTTTGAGCACTTTTGAGTCACTACATGATAAAAATGCATTGAGAGTCACAGCATAGTCGATTAAGCTTTAGATGCTCTTTTTCCCTGATATGATGCCCTTCTGCACTATTGTCTTACCTATTTTGAGAACAGGCAGCAGCTGCTCTCCCCTCCAGCTATGGTGTGTCAATGCCTGTTCTAAAGGGACTGGCACACATCAACCTAAAACCTTGTACTAATGACAGTTGTTTCCCTGGAGGGTGCAGTTGCCCTTTCTGTCACCAGGGAGAAGGCCCAGTCCCCATACTAGTAGAACTGATACTTGAAAACTCACAATTGCTAGAGTGTTAAAAAAAAAAAAAATCAGTGTAAAGCATATGATGAACAAAACATCCCAGGTACAATTTGGAGACAGACCTTCAAAAAATATTGAGTAAAGTATGCAGCATTGTTGTCGATCCCAGGATATTAGAGAGAGAAGGGGGGTGAGGTAGTATCTTTTATTAGACCAACTTCTGTTAGAGAGAGAGAGAAGCTTTTGAGCTTACACAGAGCTTTTCTTTAGGTCTGGGAGATGTACCCAAGACTTGTCTACATTTAAAATGCTGCAGCTGTGCCACTATAGTGCTTCAGTGAACATACTACCTATGCTGGTAGGAGAGTTTCTTCTATCAGTGTCGGTGCTCTACTTTTCAAGAGGCAGTAGCTAGGTCCATGGGAGAATTCTCCTGTTGACCTAGTGCTGCCTACATCAAGGGTTAAGAATCATAGATTAGGGTTGGAAGAGACCTCAGGAGGTCATCTAGTCCAACCCCCTGCTCAAAGGAGGACCAACCCCAACTAAATCATCCCAGCCAGAGCTTTGTCAAACCTCTAAGGATGGAGATTCCACCACCACCACCAGCCCCCCAGGTAACCCATTCCAGTGCTTCACCACCCTCCTAGTGAAATAGTGTTTCTGAATATCCAACCTAGATCTCCCCCACTGCAACCCTACACCATTGCTTAGGTTGGTTTAAATGCATTGCTCAGGGATGTGGATTTTACACACCCCTGAACGACATACCAACCTAATTTCCTAGTGTAGACCAGGCCTTGGGTGTCACAGCTTAATGCAAGGTGGAACAGATTGTTTAGCATAAGTGGTTAACCCATATTTCAAGAGACCATTCTATATGAAATAGCCAATTAAGACCTTTCCATAGAAGGGAAAGGATGGGGGAAAAGGACTCGGGGGAGGGTGGGATTTAGTGGTTTATAGATTGTTGTAATAAGTGGGTTTTTGTCTTTTATCATTTTTCTGTGTGAGTTCATTTGAGAGCAAAGTGATTGTCTCATTTCACCCATATAGTTATTTAGTGTACTGGATCAGTAAAGTATAAATTCATAGTTAAGGCTATAAATATGCATTAAAGCATTCAAATATTGCTTTTCAAAAGTATTTGAAAACTAGGTAATTCAGAGAAAGTTGTATGCAGAACCTTTACTCTGATCCTCTGAGTTCATCTCAGAAGTGATGCTACTCTTGCATTTTCAGCCAATCTGTTAAAATGGATATTCCTAGTGAAATGATAGATGGAGAATGTGTTTTTGTACTGCACATTGATAAGAGGTGAGATCATATTTTGTTGTGAACTGCAGATGGGTGCAATAGGAGGGTTCTTATCTTTAAACAGTGAGGCGGCAAAGTTTGCAGATGATACTAAACTGCTCAAGATAGTTAAGACCAAAGCAGACTATGACGAACTTCAAAAAGATCTCACAAAACTAAGTGATTGGGCAACAAAATGGCAAAGGAAATTTAATGTGGATAAATGTAAAGTAATGCACATTGGAAAAAATAACCCCAACTATACATACAGTATGATGAGGGCTAATTTAGCTACAAGAAGTCAGGAAAAAGATCTTGGAGTCATCGTGGATAGTTCTCTGAAGATGTCCACGCAGTGTGCAGAGGCGGTCAAAAAAGCAAACAGGATGTTAGGAATCATTAAAAAGGGGATAGAGAATAAGAAGGAGAATATACTATTGCCCTTATATAAATCAATGGTACGCCCACATCTCGAATACTGCGTACAGATGTGGTCTCCTCATCTCAAAAAAGAGACGCTGGCACTAGAAAAGGTTCAGAAAAGGGCACCTAAAATGATTAGGGGTTTGGAACGAGTACCATATGAGGAGAGATTAAAGAGGCTAGGACTCTTCAGCTTGGAAAAGAGGAGACTAAGGGGGGATATGATAGAGGTATATAAAATCATGAGTGATGTGGAGAAAGTGGATAAGGAAAAGTTCTTTACTTATTCCCATAATACAAGAACTAGGGGTCACCAAATGAAATTAATAGGCAGCAGGTTTAAAACAAATATAAGGAAGTTCTTCACGCAGCACACAGTCAACTTGTGGAACTCCTTACCTGAGGAGGTTGTGAAGGCTAGGACTATAACAGCGTTTAAAAGAGAACTGGATAAATTCATGGAGGTTAAGTCCATTAATGGCTATTAGCCAGGATGGGTAAGGAATGGTCTCCCTAGCCTCTGTTTGTCAGAGGATGGAGATGGATGGCAGGAAAGAGATCACTTGATCATTGCCTGTTAGGTCCACTCCCTCTGGGGCACCTAGCATTGGCCACTGTCGGTAGACAGGATACTGGGCTAGATGGACCTTTGGTCTGACCCGGTACAGCCTTTCTTATGTTCTTATGCAAATGAGCTGCAAGTGTGATTAAATATATATGAGGTATAGGAAAAGAGAGGTTTGGAGAAACTTAATTTCTGAATGTTGTGACTTGCGTATTTGGATTAGAATATTGTAGTTTTTTCAGTCTGCCAATATGCACTTACACCTTGCCTGACAGATTCAGGAAGTCCCTTTGTTTTTAGAAAATATTTAAATCTTTTTTATTTCAGTGCTTTTATCTTTATTTTTTTAAATTTTCAACCTTCCCAGTTCAGCTGGTGGATTTACAGACTTCACAGTCTCTGTGTGAATGGATTACTGAAAAAGGTTGCACTTGGAGAGTGAGTAGGGAGATGGGTCACTGCAAGTGTTCTCTAATTGGGAGTTAGTAGAACTGAATGAAAGGCGTACACCTGATGGGAATTGGCTGGAGGCTGTGTCTGCACTCTGGTGTGGTAAGTGTTACATCAGAACGAGGGATGCTGGCACATGTATCCTGGGAGATAAATATGAAGGCTGGACATAAACTCATTCTTTATCCCCATTCAGGATTATGATTGCTGAAGAGAAGGCCTTCTTTATCTGGCCTTCCAGTCTCTCTCCCCATAGCCTGCTTGCCACTCTGCCTATCTTTCCTCCAATTTTCTGTGTACCTTTACTCCTTGCTCATGTTTCCTATCAGCTTACCTGCCCTCCAATACTTTCCAAGCTCTGCATTGCCCATTACCTCTCAATAGAAGTTGTCGCTTTCCTGCCTGTGTTGGACTCTTGATATGGTTTTGCTGCCGCCTCAGTCCCCACATTAAGTTGTACTAAGGTAGTGATTTAAATCCTGAATGGCATCAGTCTGGCATTAGTGTGTGCTTGTGGAACAGTGGATTGTTTTTCCATCTTTTTCCTTGATCACAAGGTTTTTCTATTTTTAAAATCTTCCAAGGTGAAATGCTGTTGCCTCATGTTCCTGTTCCAAAAAGGGAATTAAGAATTTCTGCCTCTCCCCCACCCTGAAGATGTGTGAAAATTCTGCTCCCACCCTCTTTTGCAGGGGAGCAAAGACATTGCTACCAAATTCACCATGCACAATTCTCTTTCAAGAATATCAGAGTGGAAGGGTAACACAAAGTATCCAGTCCATCTCCCTATGAAAGGGCTAGTTGGGGGTGCCAACAAATTTTCACAGTTCCATTGCTTTGGCAATCACTTACTTGATAGACAACAGTACAAGGCATATATAAAAATACCGTCACGAGTTGGGGTCCTGGAATGATGTGTAACTCGTGTTCTATTACACCCCGTCTTCAGGAAAGAAGATGTGAAGATCACAGGTGAGAAGAGAGAGAATGACGATGATCTTTTAGAGAGGAAAAAAATGGCAAACTTTCAACTCTTGGACTCAATTTACATTTTCAAAGCTAAATTCCCATAAAGTGCCCCCCCTCCAATTTATTTTTTTTATTATTATAGAATTGTGGCTCATGCGCCAACATTTAAGGCTGAAGCTTAGTTTTCATTATAGGACTGTTTTAGCTGCTCAAAATTTGTTTATGAAGTTAGACATTTTTCTCCCAGAGATAAAAATGTGTAATACGTAACATTCACTTCTTTTTGGGGTGGAGGGTGCGGATGGGGCAATATATAAGTGTACACATATGGAACATGCACACAAAAATTCAGTTGGAGAGCATCTTCTTTGAGGAAGGAAGGGTGTGTGAGGTCAAAATATTTCAAATAATTGAAAGCTAGTTATCCTTAGCTATAATCAAAACTTGGAATGTTTTTAGTACTTGAGTGCAGAAGTGTTGCTTTTTATGCTTAGGTAGGATTAAAAACTATATCACTCTGGACAACTGGGGTTTCTACAAACCATAGGATTGACCAGTGAGGTGGGCTTAGGGTTATGACGAAAAAAGGCTTCAGACAGGTGCCCTATCTAATGTGAAGTAGTGGATGTGATTTTCTAGTTCTAATTATAGATAGTCATTTAGATTCAAGGATACCAAGAAAATATTAATATATAGAATTAGTATTAAAATTAATACAATATTGATACTGGCTGGTATTTCTCTAGTGGATTAATATAGCGATTTAAAAAGTGAGATTCAAAATTAATATTTGAAGAAGAAAAGCTAATTGAATGTGCTGTTCACAATCACTGTCAGGTCTGTTTATTTTGTAATTTCTTCATTTGGGGTGATCTTTATATATTCCCAGCTATCATTTGAGCTGTTAGTTTCCACAATCTGGAAAGGTATGTTTGTTGATTGGTTACATGGTTACATGAGTGCCATGAGGAAACATCAGAATTAGGCTGAGATTTTAGATTAGAGAGACAGGTTTGGAATAGAGTGATACATCCGTGAGTCATCAGCATAGAGATGGTAGTTGAATTTATGTTCGTGGATGAGATTACCCAGAGATAGTGTGTACAGGGAAATGAAAAAGGGACCAAGGACAGAGTCCTCACAGGCAGGCCCTCTCAGAGGTCCAGAGAGGCCCGGGCCACTTCTGGCTTTTGAGGCCCCTAACCATAATAAAAAAAGGCACCAAAAAAAAAGAGGGAGACATAATATTAATATTTTTTTTATTTAACAAATGCTTTTCTAGCCTTTTTCTGTGCAAATGCACTAATTATTGAGGAAAAATCTAGCTTTCGTGCAAGGTCACAGTTGATATTAAGCATGGCGAGCCCATTCAAACGCTCTTGTCCCATAGTTGAACAGTGATAGTTCTTTACCACATTGAAGGTGCATTCACCTGAAGCCACTGACAAAAATACGCAATGCAATTGTAATATTAGGAAACATCCCAGAGTCCAAGTTTGAGTATTTCTTGAAGCAATTCCTTTGGCTTGCTATCCAATTTAAAATTTGTGGAATATATTCGTTTGAGGAAGATGACCTCATCACTGAAATCTTTTGAGATTTCTTTTGTTGTACTGTTGCTGAAATTGTTCAGCTGCAGAAAGTAGATCTTCTTTACTCAGTCTGAACTGCCAAAGAAACCCAAAAAGGGTACAAATTGGTCTCAGTGACTCAATTTGACATGTAAGACCTGATCGAATAGAGTCAATGATGACAAGGAAGACATTAACCCTATAATGCTGCTGAACATCAGATTCAGTAGGTAAATTGCGATTGGTGGAGAACTCAGATGAAATGCCAATATTCTATGCTACTAATTTGGACTCAGGATTGCATCCCATTGTTCACAAATCTGTTGAATGTCATTGATAAGATTTTCAATGTTATCCCTCTCAACATCAAGTGTAGCATTGCGTGCTTCAATTACCAGATTAGTTTGGTGGATCATTGTAAGTAGCTTCATCCACAAAGATGACATCAGAATGCATTCAAATTTGGACACGTGCTTCTGAATAGACTGAAGTTCAGTTCAAGCCTGTGCAGTGAGATTGAGAGATTCAAGCTCATTTAAAGCCTTTCTCACTGAATTCAAATGCTGCGCAGCTGGCTGAACACCATCAATCCGTGCAGACCATCTATTTTTGGATATCCCATGCAGTGAAACAGAAAGACAATGCTTCAGTATTTCCCACCTTTGTGGACTGCTACTGAAGAGATTGTACATTTGCTGAACAGTTCCAAAGTAAGTAATTGACTCCTTGCATGATTCAGCACAGTCAACACCTACAAGGTTTAGTGTGTACACCTTTGTACTTCCCAGCCATATTAGATCCATTGTCATAGCCTTGACCAATGCAGACTTGAAAATCTAATTTAAAACCTTCTAGAATTGCTAGTACTCAAGCAGCAATTTCTTTTCCAGTTTTTCTCTTGAAATTATCAAACAAAATAAACCTTTCCTCAGTTGAGAATTTTGAGCTCTCTACAATCTTAACATATCGAATAACCATAGTAATCTGTTCCTTGTGAGAACAATCTGGAGTGGCATGAACAGTGATTTAAAAATACTTGGCATTTCAAATCTCATCAAGAATTGTTGTTTGTATGAGTGACCCACATAGCTCAATAAACTTATTTTGTATGTGTGGGGAGCGATAATAGACTTGCATGCACTTTTGACTCTTGTGATTCTCAAACATGTTTAACATGCTCTGATAAAAGTGGTCATATTTTCTAGGCATAGTTGAGCTCCTCAGCAAGTTTCTATTTGCATGATCACCAATATTTTGACTGGAACCAAAGAAAGGCAATCCCCACTCAGAAAGAAAAAGGATGACATTCAGGATGCGCTCAAGAAGTTTTTTCCAGTTATTAGTTTCTGTAGAGAGTTCAGTCAAGAGTAAATTCTCAGCTGAACTTTCATCTGATGCTACCCAACTGCCTGATTTCCATGCAACGTAGTTTTCTTTGTGTGACATTGAACTCTTTTGTGATGGCATTCCCTCTTTCAACTTCCTCCAGCCTCTGTTCATGCTCCATCATGATTGATCAGAGAGAACTGATGCATTTGCAGCACTTCTGTTCAAAATGAAGCAGGGTGCACAGTACAGAATTGTTTTTCCATACTCCAGCATAACCAGTTTCTTGTGCAGGTCTCACCATTTGGAAGAGTTTTTGTCAGCAGATGAGTAGAGAAAGCATGATTATCAGCATCTCGTGGAATGTTACTTGGAATTTCAAAACTAATTTGAAGAAAAGATTGCATTGCTCTTGTCAATAATTCCAATGTCCGTCACAGTCAAACCGGTAGTACTCGGGAATTGCTCTTGCTGTATAAGATCTACGTCCTCCTGTTGCTGTTGAGTTTCTTGATTGTACACAGGATCTTCTGCTGCATCTGTTACTGCTGACACATCTCCTTGACTACTATCCTCATGTTCAGATATTGGCATTGAACTGTCACCAGTTGCAGAGTTTTCATTGTAGCGTTGTTTGTTGGGAACGGTATGTTTTCCAATGGTTTGAGAAATAAAGTTATTGGCTTTGAGCTCTTAGCTGCTGCTTCTCTCAGTTGTTTTCGCAATCTCTTGCTTGCGCCACTTTCAAATCTCCTCTTCATAGTAATCTAGCTGGTCAATATGTAGCCTATCCACAATTGAAATCTGCTGTAAATAAGTAGCTTATCGACACTTGAAATCTTCTACTGTAAACATGTACACAAATGCTGAAAAGACTTAAAATGAAGGAATGCTAATTAAGAACACAAAATGAAACAGGTTATTATCCTTATTACTGAATTAAAACTCAAGCACGCAAGGTATAATATAATAGGCTGAGCTGAAGACAAAGGGATGACATATAGTAAACACAGACACGGATACAGACAGAGGGATAATGTCCAAACATTTCAAACATGCGTCCTCATGAAACGCACTGTACAAGATTGTCCTCACAAATTTTCACCTTCAATCTAGGTCTATAGACTATGAAAGCTTGGCCATCATCATAGGCTATCAAGCTAGGGCTCAACCAACCAACCAGTCACTTCTTTTAGCTACCATATGAAGATGATAATGAGGAATTCTCACACAAAAATAATTCCTTAGTCAACTAGATGTAAAACTAGACACTAAAATGTAACAATTCTCTATCTTTAAACACACACTTGATCCAGCACCAGCCACAAATAGTGGTTTGTTTATATAATCAGCTGATCTGAGAGGACACGTTCTACACATCTAATCTTTTGCTGTCAGAACTGATATTTTTTTTTAATATTTATGAACATTTTAAACTCTTTAATATGACAAAATCTATATCAGTTAACAAAAAAAATTGTCTTTTACCAAATCACATCTCTTATTTGCTTAAAATTGCAGCTCTAAGCTGAGAGTGTGTGTCTCATTTTGGTCCGATACGGATGCACATGAAAACAAGTTGTGAAACTTATCAAATGCCAGAAAATTAACAAGTGTCTAAATTTGAGGCCCACTTTGAGCTTGAGTCCCAGGCCAAATGGCCCTCCCCCCCTCCCATTGGCCCTGCTCACAGAAAGCTGGAAGGGGAGAATGAGCAGGTACCAATGAGACGGTTCCAATGAAGGAGTGATTAGCAAGATAGAGAGAGAACCCAGAGAGGACAGAATTACAAAGGACAAAGCAGGAGAAGATTTCAAGATGAGCATGGTCAATGGAGTCAGCTAACAAGTCAAGGAGGATGAGAATGAAGTGCTGGTTCTGAGCTTCAGCTAGGAAGATGTCAATAGAGACAGACAAGAGTGTTTTCAGTGGCGTACCAGGAATGGAAGCAAGATTGGAGAGGGTCTAGGATGAAATTGGAGGAGCAAAACTCTGGACAGTGAATATGAACAGTGTGTTAAATGAGTTTAGAGAGGAAAGGAAGAATAGAGACATAGGGTTTGTCTATACTTATGGCTAAATTGGCACTGCTGTGATTGATGCAGTGGTGTCGATTTAGTGGGTCTGTTGAAGACAAGCTAAGCCGACATCTGTACTCCAGCTCCCTGAGAGGCTGAAGGTAAGTTGGTGGGAGAGTATCTCCCATCGACACAGCATGGTGTAGACACTGCTGTGTGTCAGCCTGAGTTACATCAACTTCAGTTATGTAACTGAAGTATCATAACTTAGGTCAACTTACAGCTTTAGTGTAGACCAGCCCTGAGAGGCTGGGGGTAGTTTAGAGAGTCAAGTGTGGTTAGGAATGTGTGTGTGCAGGGGTTGTTTTGGGTTTTTTTTGTAAAATGGGAGAGATTAAAGCATGCTTGTATTGTGAGGAGAAAAAGCCAGAAGAGAGGGAGAGATGAAGGAGAAAAGGGAGGCGATGAAAATGAGTGGGAGGGAGATCAGGGGGTTAGAAGGGATGGGATCAGGGGCTAGAGGAGGAGATTGGATGAGAAACTTCTGCATCTGGTGGGGAAAGAGGGGAGAGTTGTAAGCGGGGAGGGGAGAAGGGAAAATGAGCAGAGGGGTAGGGGAAGCTTATGTCATGTTTTGCCAATTTTCTCTTGAAAGAAATCAGGTCCTGTGCAGAGAGTGAAGTAAAGGCAGGAGTGCAGGGTTTCAGAAGTGAGTCAAAAAGGTGGTGGAAAGGCAGCTGGGATTGCATGTGTGGGATTTAATTAAATTGGAGATGTTGTTTAGCTAGGAAGTTGGCAGAATTAAAAGAGAAGAGAACAACTTTGTAGTAGAGGAAGTCAGCAGGAGTTCCACCAGTAACGCTCTTCAGCATCAGAGCAGGAGTGGAGGAAATGGATGTTGGTGGGTTTGGCAGAGTGGACCTTGTGATGGGAAAGAGGAGCAGAAGAGTCAGAGGGTGAAGCATTGAGATAATTAATCATATCAAGGGAAGAGAGGGCAGGAAGGAGATTGCTGAGAGCAGGCGAGAAGCCATCAATACTGTTGGACTGAAAGTCGCAATAAATCCATGTTTACTTTTCAGTCATTTGTTCTTTTGGGAGGTGGTTTTTACAGATTGTGTGATAGCATCTGGTCCTCATGATTAGGGACCTACCAAATTCCTGCTCCATTTTAGTCAATTTCATGGTCATAGGATTTTAAAAATCATAAATTTAATGATTTCAGCTATTTAAATCTGAAATTTCAGTGTTGTAATCCTAAGGGCCCTGACCCAAAAAGGCATGGGTGGGGGTGTCGCAAGGTTATTGTAGGGGCAGTTGCAGTACTGCTACTCTTACTTCTGTGCTGGTGGCGGCTGCTGGCCAGGAACCCAGCTCTGAAGGCAGAGCCGCTGCCAGCAGTAGCGCAGAAGTAAGGATGGTATGGTATGGTATTGCCACCCTTAGTTCTGCGCTGCTCTATGCAGAGCTGGGACCTCAGTCAGCAGCCACCACTCTCAGGCCACTCAGATCTGAAGGCAACAGTGCAGAAGTAAGGGTGGTATGGTATGGTATTGTCACCCTTATTTCTGCGCTGCTGCTGGCAGGGTGCTGCCTTCAGAGCTGGGTGCTTTCTGGTCACCCAGCGCTGAAGGCAGTGACCCCACTACAATAACCTTGTAACCCCCTGCTACTCCCTTTTGGGTTAGGACCCCCAATTTGAGAAATGCTGGTCTCCCTCGTGAAATCTGTATAGTATAGGGTAAAAGCACACAAAAGACCAGATTTCACAGGGGTAGACCAGATTTCACAGTCTGTGGTGCATTTTTCATGGCCATGAATTTGGTAGGGCCCTATTCATTATGATCAGTAGCTACTTTTTTCAGGTACTCATCCCACAGTTCAGGAACTTCTGCCTTTTAGGCCTGGCATAACAAAATATGTATGTAACTGCTTGGATTAATAATAATAATAATAATAATAAAGGATGTGTGAGACCCAGGGATGACATGCAGTTTTTGGTTGTAAAGAGACCTTTTTATAAAGGGCTGTTCCATGAAGAAATGTTTGGGTGGATAAGTTTTTAAGAGTGTTTGATATCCTGGGGTTGGATGATGAGAATGTTTATTGTTTAGGAGTAGGTGGCGATTTTATTTAGGTTTGTAGCTTTCCCCAGAAGTCTTGATTCCCGATCTATTGACGACTGTGCCTTTTTGATGTGTACCTTAGAACAGATGACAGATTATAGCAGTGCTGCTGTATTCTGGGAATATGGAGACCTGAGGAAGGGGAGGGAGACTTGGTTATAGGCTATTAGGTCCCTTAGTCTCTGTAGTGGTGGGCAGAGGGAGACATGGCAGGAAGAAACATGTTTTACAATTATTATATGTACTATTGTAGTACCTAGGAACTCCATTCATGGACCAGGACCCTACTGTGCTAGTTGCTGTAAAAACACAAAACAAAAAGCCTCTGTTTTATCTTGTTACCATTTGTTTCATCTCTAAATATCTCTTGTGATACCAGCAGACAGAGATCTTGGTCTTTTGGCTTCTGCTTATAAATGCAGGTCAGTGTTCAAAAAAGGAAACCACAATTCCTGATTTGAAAAAGGATGAGATCCCTAACTTTACATATATTACCAAGACATGACTAGGTGACATTCCAGGGCTTGTTTGACACAATTGGTGCAGCATGAACTGAAGGAAGGATAGGTGTGTTGGTGTGACTGTGCCTTTTTGCATCCAATCAGAAATGTAGGAGGTGTCCACTGCCAACATTGGATCAAATACAATGTGCTTATCTTGTATGGGAATCCCAGAGTGAAGATGAGATTGCTTCTATGAAATCCATCTGTGGGCTGTTAAGATGTCCTCACTATGCTGACTCCGAGTTGCCAAGGGTGATGATGCTCGTTGATTTCAACATTCTACGTGGACGGCAATTTTTCTGAAACCACTCGAGTTACAGCCATCGTGATAACCATGGTATTACTTATGCATCTGTCCATGATTTGGTTTAGGATTGGAAGTGGGGATTTGGAAATTAAATTGTGGATTGAACATTATTCCCCTTCAACTTCTGGTTGGGATACAAGTCTCCTCTTGGGACAATGGACCTGTTTTCATGGTCTGCCCTTGGAAATTATTGGAACCCAGGTCATTTTCAGAAGGCTTTGAGGGAGAATTACTCAAAATTACTTTGATAGCTCACCTTATCAATGGTTTGGTAGAATTTTATACTACTCTGTCTTCATCCATCCAAGTGATTGTGACCCCCAGATATCCTCTTTCCTGGGTTTAGCCTTATAGGTCACTTTGGTTTCTGGAGGACCTGTGGCAACTGAAGCAGAGGAGAAAGTGTTTAGAGTTTTGATGGCAGAAGTTTTGGGCTGAAGTTGTCTAATTGAATCATAGAGGGTTTTTTTAGTGTTTCTGTGTAGCTTTGTAGAGCGATTTCTTTGCTTCCATCATCAACATTTCAAAAGTAGAGTTGTTTCAGGTGATGAATAACTTGATTAATCCAAGTTGCCTTGCAGGGTTGCTAATTCAAGTACCTCCTATTATGAGGGATTTTGTTTTTACCTTGCAGATAAAATCTCTCATATTCAGTTGGAATCATCTGAATGGGTGGGTGCCGGGCAAGTTTTTGAGGAGACAAACACCCTTTTCTGTCTGCTTGACTTTGAGTTACTGGAGGTGTTAATAGCATTTGATGCAACAATCTGCTTGTGACCTGTGTCCTTTCTGCCTTGTGAAGGCCAGTGGGGAAGTACTGAGTCAACTCTTGACTGTCATTGACTCCTTGAAAGAGAGTTTATTGCCTGCTTCACATAAAGAAGCATCTGTGCTGCTCAAGAAATTCTCACTTGACTGTGACAACATGAACAACTGCTGTCCTGTGTTCAATTTTCCATTTCTGGTAAAGAGTACCAAAAAGGTCTTGGCAAGACAACTCTCACAGGATCTAGTTGTCTCAAATCTCTCTCCAATCCTTGTTAGTCTGGCTGCTGAGTTGGGTACTGAACAGAGGCCACATTGATAAATCATCTGACAATGGATGAAGATCAGGTATCCATGCCGATATTAAATCTGTCAGCTGTCTTCAATACTATTGATAATGAGGTGTTTACTTGTGTCTCAGTAGGGGTGGATAGGGCTGTCCTAGAGTGTCTGTATTAACTTCCTTACAGAGTGCTCTCCAAAGTTAGTGGTGGGAAATTGCAGCATCTCATAGAGGGAACTCTCACAAAGAGTTCTGCACAGTGTACCTGCCATGTCTAATCACTCTTATTCAATGTGTATATGGGCCATTTAGAAGGTTATTTAAAGAGACATGGGCTGAGGTTGTTTCAGTATACTGATGAGACAGTTTGTCTCTGTTCTGACCCAGGCAAAACTGTCAGCTACTAGTTTAGTGTTTGAGTGAAATTGGGGCATGGATGAGAACTAACTGACTGAGATCCAGTAAAGATCTGACAGAAGTGATGTTGATTGGTTGAGAGAAGTATCCAGAGTATATAGCAAGAATAATTTACCATTTAAATTGAAGTTGTGTATCCTCCATTTGTTCACCAGGTTTACAGTCTAGGTTTCTGATGAACTTACACCTACTACTAGAAGGTCATGTCAGCAGATGCAACACGTAACTGTGGGTAGTGGAAGGGCACAATTGAAAAGTTCTGTGGGGGCACGTGACCACAACACATGTTGCGTCTGCCTCCACCCACTGAACTTGGATATGTATGTAGACAGTGACGAGCTGCTAAAATCTTAGCAACCGGTTCCCTATAGAAAGTTCTGATTTAAGTGATGTGCCACAGTATGTATTTTTTTGTACCAATAGGGTTACCATACGTCCGTATTTTCGCGGGAGGAATTTTTAAATTTAAAAAATTCCACCCAGATTGTGATTTAAGAACCTAAAAGCCTGACATCTCTGGGAAAATACAGATGTATGTTAACCCTACCTAAAGTTCTTTTTTAAAAAGATGGGCCTGAACTAGAAATGAGCTCCATTTCACGTGTGGGTCCCCGCCACTCCCTTGGGGTGTGCTAGGGTGACCAGATGTCCCAATTTTATAGGGACGGTCTAAATTTTGGGGTCTTTTTCTTATATAGGCTCCTATTACCCCTCACCCCCGTCCTGATTTTTCACACTTGCTGTCTGGTCACCCTAGGGTGTGCACATGTGTGGGTCCCAGCTGCTCCCTGCCCCCTCCCCATTGAAGCAGGTGTGCAGGGTTACTGCCCTGGGAACTGCAGGGCACCAGTGGACATGGGGCTGGCTGCAGACAGGGGTATGGGGCAGGGCTAGCTGGAGGCAGGGAGTGTGACATGGGCTGGCTGCAATACGGGCTGGGTGTGGGCAAGGGGTGGCAGGGGCTGCGGGCAGGGGGTGGCTGCAGGCAGGGGCTGTGGCAGGGGCTGGCTGTGGGCAGGGGGCAGGGGTGGTTGCAGGCAGGGTTTGCGGGCAGGAGCTGGCTGTGGGCAGGGGGTGCAGGTACTCACACAGGGAGAGCGGCTGGGAGCAGCCCGAGCAGTAGGACGCAGCTGGGGACCCACCAGGCAGCAGTAGGAGCCCCAGGGCCAGAGGTCCAAGGAGCAGCAGCAGCAACAGGGCCAGGAGGCAGCCCACATGGCTCCCTCAGCGCAGCGCCCCCCGGTGGCCGGGAGGAGGAATTACAGGCTTCCCGGCCGGAGCCCATCAAAGCTTCCCTCACAGGGAAGCCAGTTAACAAGCGGTTCTAAAACCGCTTCTACATTTAACAACCGGTTCCTGCGAACCGGTGCGAACCGGCTCCAGCTCACCCCTGTATGTAGACAACATACTCTAGCAACTTCCTCCTCCTCCTCCTGCTTTCTGTCCTCTAGCTTCCCAGCCCCTTGCAGAGCTTATAGGCATCTCTCACTATCTGAGCTACTCTCAATCAATTTAGCAAGTGTTCAAAACAAGACCAGCAAAAAGGGCAACACAGTTGGAATGCACAGTCCCCCATGCACCAGGGTGGATGATACCAGGTTGGGATGGTGCTTAGAGCTAGATCATTTCAGTTATCAAGAACTTAAAATTATCAGTCACTTTTTGTTGGAGGGGGGAGTATGACATTTCCAAATCGCCTTCTCCCTGATAGGCACATTGGAGGCAAGTTGCTATTGGGGTTGCATTGAAGCAGCAGCAGGGTTCACTCCCTTCTCCCTCTTTCCCCCCTAGCCTGCTCCCCTCATTTGCCCCCGGGGTTCTCGGGCTGCATGGATTTCCACCTGAGCTGACTGGTGCTCCATGTCACAGCCCCTCTTCCCAATCTTGAAGCAGGCGGCAGGAAGGAGAAGCGACCCCATGTAGCAGAAGGAAGGTCAGCCTGCAGCCAGCCACCCTCCTGCTTCCTCCCTCCCTGCACTGCACAGACACAAGGTGAGTGCCACCACCAGGGGAAGCTGTTGCCTCCTCATTGCTGGGTGTTTCAGCAAGAGGCAGCCAGATAAATCTGTGGGGGCGTGTGATCCCGTGCCTTGGAGTCGCAGAGACACTTGGCCGGTGTGTGGGGGGTGTTCCTGAAAGTCACATCTGCTGAAGCACAAGGAACAACGCACAGAAACATGATTATTAAATTAACGCACAGCACTGAAACATTTCAGTAAAATACACATTTTGCAACATAATCACTTCCTCACTGACCCTTGGCAAGCACACATCTCTGCGAATACCTAAAGCATGGTGAGTGTTGGTGGCAGGGTGGGGCACTCCACATGGGGAAAAGAGCACTCACTCTATAAGGATTCTGGTGCAGCCATCTAGGGAAAAATTCTAAAATTCTCCCACACTTTTCCATAGGCGGGGGTCATTCTAGCAGATATCTCACTGTTAAGGGTAAGCAAGGTACATCTGCTCCCTATCCTGCTCACCTGTGTGCTGCTTTGGTCCCTGCACAAGTGATTGCCGAATGGCGCAGGAAAGTTCCTGCAATTGGGGAAGGAACAAAGTTGCTCTGCCAAGGAACCTTCAGTAGAGGATTGGCGAGTACCTCCAGGAAGCTTTCCTGGAGATCTCTCTGGAGAATTCCCGTGAGATCTCAGCATGCATCAACACCCTGTTCTGCTGTATTGATTAGCTACACAGAGAAAAGTCCAGCACACAGAAACACAGCCAGCCTTCTACATTTCTATACCCTGAACCCACCTCCACACTACACAAACCACAGCCACTTACCAGGTGTCTCTCCTGCCTTTTGCTCGCCAGAGAGCAACTGCTGAGACAGGCTAGATACCTCTGGAGTGGTGAACAGTTCCTGGCTGCCTTCCCTACCAGCCAACCCCATCGGGAGCTCCACATCATCATCTAACTCAATCTCTTAATCAATTACTTCATCCTCCGGGTTAGGTCCTCTTTCCACTGCCTCCAGACCTGCCAAAGTATCCACAGAGCTCTTGGCAGTGGAGGTTGGGTCGCCACCGAGGATAGTGTCCAGCTCCTTATAGAACCAGTAGGTCTTAGGTGCAACGCTGGAGTGGTTTGCCTCCCTCGCCTCATGGTATGCCTGCCTCAGCTCTTTATCTTCACTCTGCACTGCAGCATGTCCCAATCATAGCCCTTTTCGCACAAGCCTCAAGAATTGTGCCCAAAGATATCCCAATTCCTACGGCTCAAGTACAGCTGGGACTGCACAGCCTCCTCTCCCCATATACTAAGCAGATCTAGCAGCTCTGCAGTGGTCCAAGCATGAGAGCATTTGCCACAATAACGTGCCATGGTCACCTGGGACGATGTGAGGAGACCTCCATGCCAAGCAAACAAGAAATGGAGTTTTAAAAATTCCCAGGCCTTCTAAGGGGAAGGGGCAGATGGTTGTTTACCTGACTGCAGGGCAGTGGAGTTCAAACTGCTGATATGAGCAGTTATGATGGACATTGTGGGACACCTCTTGGAGGCCAATTAAAGCAATAAAATCAAGCATGGTGTCTACAGTGGCACTTTGTCAACAAAAATTTAGAGGAAAAAGACTTAGGTCTCTTGTCGGGGTCGTTGTATTTTGTTGCCAAAACAGGGCATTTTTGCCTCAAAAAGTCTTATTGCAGTTTGTAAACATACACTGTTTTGTCGACAAAAGCTGACTTTTGTCAACAAAGCATTGTAGTGTAGACAAGGCCTAACTGTCTCTCTTGATCCTGCTTTATAACTGCTCCCATTTTGTTTGCAATGTTGTAGTCATGTTGGACTCAGGATATTAGGAAGACAAGGTGTGTGAGGTAATGTCTTTTATTGGACCAACTTGTTGGTGAAAGAGACGAGCTTTTTAGCTACACAGAGCTCTTCTTCAGGTCTTCTGTTAACCATTATTGCATTGTATCTTTCCACTATTATGCTTTTTTAAGACTGCAGCTAAGTAGCTTCTAAGCATTTCAGTCTTTTGTCATCAGTAGATTGGTCTGCCTGTCTTAAGTGGTGGATCCACTTGTTCTTTGTTTTTCTCTTATACTTGCACCTCTTTTATAAAGCACATTTCCCACCACCAGCAGTGCAGCTCCACCAGGTGTATCTCCACTGTGGAACTGTTAGTAAGGACCAGCTGTTAGTAAGGACCGTTGATATTTTGACAGCACAATCCCCTAGACCTGATCTGAGCAGGGTTGGCTGATACAGTCATTAAAATGATGGCTGGTCTACACAAACACTACAATTATGGCTACCTCTTGTGGAGATGCAATGGTAAGAAATTTTAAGAAAATTTTGCTTTCACTTTTTGCTGTCCTTGAATTTTCATGGCAAATCCTGCTTTTACTGTGAATTTAATTTGCTGCCTAATGCAACACACATTTTCAATAAGGTTATTTTTATATTAACAAAAAGAAAAAAGCAATTCAATTAAGTCTAAAACAGACTTTAAAAAAATCTGATCATTTCATCTCATTGAACACTTTTGACAATTCAAGATTTTAGAAATTGTGCCTCATCAAGGCTTGATAGCTTGGCTCCTGCAGCTGGGAAAGAACCAGAAAAGATGTAATGAGGCCATAGATTGGTTACATATTAAACAAGTGGCAAGTCTCTTTAAGACCAGCATGTTCTACAGCAGAAAAAGAAATTCAGTAGAAGATGCTGTGGATATTTTCCCACCCTGGAGGAGGGTGAAAGGGTACTTCATATCAGACTGACTGCAGCTGGTTTAAGTTAAATTAATTTTTCCCTGTTGAGGAAATTTGTGCACAAAAAGGAAGTAGGAATACATTTTGGGGAACACTTTTGCTGGAATGCTGTTCACGATATTATTTTTAAAATGATGATAGTCAATATTTTGGCAATTTAAGGAGCACTACCCACAAGATATATACTACATTACTTATACTAAGATACCCATATACCCAGATGGAAAACTCACTTTTCTCTGGAGGAATGATGGTAACAATTCTGGAATGTAGCAGAAATGGACAAAACAGTTTATGCATTTAAACATAAACACCAGTTCTATTACAAAATTGGGTCAAGATTTGCACCGTCAGAACTTGCCAAGACAATGTAGCCTTTGACAGATCTTAGTTTATGTACAATGAATGATCTTCTTTGCAGCCAGGGTTATGATGACTTTTGAATCTTTAACTTAAAATACTCTTTTTTTAAATTGAAGGAGATTTTCTCTCTGTGTAAAAACAGCAATTGTTCACTGAAACTTTTGAAGATAGAAAAGCAAAGTGTTAGGAAATAGGGATTTAATTGTCACATTTAGTCCATCCCTGGAGGAAAACTATTAGCTGCTCCCCCCCCCCCCCCAATTTTGTAAGGCAAAGCAGCCATGCAAATTAGCAAAGGGGACAGAAGAGGAAGAGAACCTAATGCTGTGGAATCTTGAACATTGGTTAATGGTTTAACACCATTGTATATAATGGGGTGGCCAAACTTATGAACCCTCTGAGCCCCATACAATAATTTACAGAAGTTTGAGAGCCGCAAGAAACACACAACCACCCTGCGGGAGTGCAGGACTTCTGCTCTGATGCCCCCCTCTGAGGGGCTAAAGCCCCGTGACCCCAGTGGCAGATTTAGAGTTAGTGGAGCCCTGTGTGCAGCTTCATTTTTGGGTCTCTTCCCCCTCTCCCCCGGGACCAAGCCAAGAAAAATAACATTCTCTCTTATCAGTCCCCCCCCCCATTTTTAATTCTTTTTTTCCTTCATCCTTTCCACAATCCTCTTCCTATATAATAAGTAATGGGAAGTACATGAAAATAAAAGTGAAGTACCTTGATTTGGGTAGGGGGTTGGGGTGCAGGGAGGGTGTGGGGATCAGGCTCTGGGAGGGAGTTTGGGTACTGGGTGTGGGCTCTGGGCTGGGGCAGGGATGCGGGAGGGGGATGGGGGGATGGCACTTACCTTGGGTGGCCCGGCTCCAAAAGCGACCGGCACACACACCCCTCTGGCAAGGGCTCCTAGGCCAGGGAGGGCAGGGGGGTCTCCATGCGCTGCTGCCCACAGGTGCCACCCCTGCAGCTCCCATTGGCAGTAGTTCCTGGCCAATGGGAGCTGCAGAGTTGGCCCTTGGGGCAGGGGTAGTACACGGAGACCCCCTCCAGGGGCCGCAGAGACATGCCAGCCGTTTTCAGGAGCGGTGTGGCGGGAGGGAGGCAGAGTGGGCAGGGAGCTGCCTTAGCCCTTCTGCTGGCACATCTCTGCATGCCCCTTAAGGGTAGGGGAGCACCGGGTCTCTGTGTGCAGAGCCACCTCCCCCCTGCCAGGGGTATGCAGAGACATGCCAGCAGCCAGCTACTTCCGGGAGCGGCCTGGGGCCACCGGCCACAGCATGCAGGCAGCCTACCTCTCTGAGTCCTGCTGCACCTCTGGCTGGGACTCAGGGCCAGGTTGTCAAATGAGATTTGTCCTGCATTTTGGGGGGGGCCTGCTGTCTTGGGGGGGGGTGCGTGCCACCGCATGGTTTGTTTCATGGTAAATCCGCTTCTGCGTGACCCCCTTCTCTGCAGAGCAGAAGCCCCTTGTCCCACTGCAGGGCACTGAGTTCCCCTGCCCACCAGCCTCCACGAGCCACACTTTAAAAGAACCACACGCTGGTTTGGCCACACCTGGTATTTAACCTGTCAGAAACCCCAGAGTTAGCTGGTTTTGATCACACTTTTGTGGGTGAGGCTAAAGGGAGACCTGTTTCCCTATAGGATTATGCATTTTAGATTATGGATGTGTGTTCTACCACAGTCTGGAACATAATATCATCCATTTCCCTGATAAGAGGAAGTTCAGGGTGGGAAGTTGTGGGGAGGTTCTCCA
The DNA here is from genome assembly GCF_020497125.1 of Mauremys mutica. Taxonomy (NCBI): domain Eukaryota; kingdom Metazoa; phylum Chordata; order Testudines; family Geoemydidae; genus Mauremys; species Mauremys mutica. Next base: position 61,867,214 of record NC_059072.1, read on the forward strand.
AAGCATAATTAGGATGGGGACAGAAAAGCTAGAGAACAGGAAACAATGCAATATGTAAATGGAGATAGGCGTGGAGAGCAGGAGAAGAGAGGGTCAAGAAGAATAATGAAAGAGGAACATATAAGAGCAGAGAGCTTTACTAAAGCAATAGGGTACATGCGGAAAACCTCTAGTTTCCTGAGGGGAGAAAGTAGCTTCTTAAAGCCTGTTGAGAACTAGAGTATAGTTTTGTTATTAGCAATGCTCATTAATGGTGGATGGTACATTTTATTTATATATATATAAATTAATATATATATATATATTAACAATCAGTGTAAAAGATCCTAATCCCACTATTAATAAAAAAGAGACCATGGTGAAACTCAGAAAAAATAATGCAGAGAAATACTTTTCTTACAAACAATCCAGTTTTGAGCAGTTAGGGACAGTAGTGATATATGTAGATATTTTATAGCAAGGTGTGTGTGTATAGGAATTGGGGATTTAAATAAACAAAAACCCTAGCAACTTAAAAAAAGAAAAGAGTATGATAGCAATTCTAATTTTGGAAACTTTTGCCTTCTCATTGGAAGATGATTTGAAAGCCTATGGGTGGACCTTTGCCTAGTAGACAAAACAGAAGAGTGACCTGATGCTGAACACGAGCAATGCTTGTTGTGGTAGAAATACTAGGAGTAGAGATATTGTATGTGGAAGATACTTTAATTATGCATTGAAATCTAGTTAAATAAATGACAGTAAATGTGGGTGGTGATGACCAGCAATTAGTCCTCCCTACAAATAAAAAAGATTGGAAAGAGGAAAATAAAGCATTCAGCATTTTTTTTCCAGATGCATGGTTATATATCATAGAAATGTAGGGCTGGAAGGGACTGATAGTTCATCTACTCCAGTCCCATGCATTGAGGCATGACTAAGTTATCTAGACCAGCATTTCTTAAACTGGGGTCTGTGGGACCCCAGGGGTCTGCAAGGGAGCTCCAGGGGGTCTATAGGCCCTGCTGATCAACTTCTTTCCCTCCCAGCATGGTGTGCAGAAGGCGCTGGGAAGGAGGGGGAGGAGCAGAGAACGGAGCACAATCGAGAGAGAGAGAGAATCATGTCCAGTGCCGCTGCCCCCACTGATCAACTCCTGTGAGGGAACAGCTGTTGTGGGGGCAGAATGGGGTAAAGAAGAGGATGAGCAGGGGTGGGGTCTTGGGGTGGAGTGTGGGAGGGGCCTGGGGCTGAGTGGAGGCCTTGGGTGTCTAGGGCAAAATTTTAAATCAAAATGAGGGTCCTCGGGTTACTAAAGTTTGAGAACCACTGACCTAAACCACCCGTAGACCATCCTGTTTACTGGAATAGAATCATTGTTTCCTCTTTTGATCTAAAATCATGCTTGCTGCTGGTGGCAATGTACAGTTATATGTGCAAATCACCTGAGCTCCATAATAATATCGCCATGCCATATGCGTGGGTCAGGCATATGGACTATGTGTATGGAATATGGGCTTATATCCATATTCAATGACAAAAAAAACTGTTCACACAGTATTAAGGTTGCTTGGTGGTAGGTCATTTCCTTGCAGAACTTTGAGTTGAGCAAATCTCAGCCTTCTTAAAAACAGGAAATGCAGAGTTAAGGTTGTCCAGCAACCTTAGTGTTGCTGAAATATATAAGCTCTTCACCTTTTTTTACAACCCATTCATTCTCATCCACAGAATTTCTTCTAACAAAATTAAAGGACAAAAAGGGGAGGGAGGAAGGGAAGTTACGCATTTCATTGAGTTGCTGTAGCAATTACTCAGATGCTCAGCCAAACCAGAGAAAACTACGCATACCTCCGCCACATAAATCTCTTATGTGGTCCAAATCTACTCTCAGACATTGTATGAGGTGCACACCACAAATAAGTCCCAGATAATTTCCATTGAAATGAATGACCACAGTGGCTCATAAACCAAAACTTCTTAAGGCATGGGTTAGACTCTTCAGGTGGCCTACATTGACATCACGTTTTACCCACCCTTTCTCCACCCTATCAGCCTGTAGTCAGCAACCTCTATGTCATGGTAAGAACAAGGAGTCCAGTGGCACCTTAAAGACTAACAGATTTATTTGGGCATAAGCTTTCATGAGTAAAAAACCTCACTTCAGATGCATGGAGTGAAAGTTACAGATGCAGGCATTATATAATGACGAGAAGGGAGTACCTCACAAGTGGAGAACCAGTGTTGACAGGGTCAATTCGATCAGGGTGTAGTCCACTCCCAATAATAGATGAGAAGGTATCAATTCCAGGAGAGGCAAAGCTGCTTTTGTAATGAGCCAGTCACTCCTAGTCCCCATTCAAGCCCAAATTAATGGTGTTAAATTTGCAAATGAATTTTAGTTCTGCTGTTTCTCTTTGAAGTCTGTTTCTGAAGTTTTTTTGTTCAAGAATAAGCAGCAAAGAGTCTTGTGGCACCTTATAGACTAACAGACGTTTTGGAGCATGAGCTTTCGTGGGTGAATACCCACTTCGTCGGATGCATGTAGTCTACATGCATCTGACGAAGTGGGTATTCACCCACGAAAGCTCATGCGCCAAAACGTCTGTTAGTCTATAAGGTGCCACAAGACTCTTTGCTGCTTTTACAGATCCAGACTAACACGGCTACCCCTCTGATACTTGTTCAAGAATAGTTACTTTTAAATCTGTTATAGAATGTCCAGGGAGGTTGAAGTATGATATATGTGATATATGCCATTATGTGCCAACAATGCCCCTCTGCCATGTACATTGGCCAAACCGGACAGTCCCTACGGAAGAGAATAAATGGACACAAATTGGACATCAGGAATGGTAACATACAAAAGCCAGTAGGTGAACACTGATCAAATTGGCTCTGTCAACATTGGTTCTCCACTTGTGAGGTACTCCCTTCTCTTGTCATTATATAATGCCTGCATCTGTAACTTTAACTCCATGCATCTGAAGAAGTGAGGTTTTTTACCCATGAAAGCTTATGCCCAAATAAATCTGTTAGTCTTTAAGGTGCAAGACAAACCCAAGAAAGAAACCAACAGGACTCCACTGGCCATCACATACAGTCCCCAGCTCAAACCCCTCCAGCGCATCATCAGGGATCTACAACCCATCCTGGAGAATGATCCCACACTTTCACAGGCCTTGGGTGGCAGGCCAGTCCTCGCCCACAGACAACCTGCCAACCTGAAGCATATTCTCACCAGTAACTGCACACCGCACCATAGTAACTCTAGCTCAGGAACCAACCCATGCAACAAACCTCGATGCCAACTCTGCCCACATATCTACACCAGCAACACCATCACAGGACCTAACCAGATCAGCCACACCATCACTGGTTCATTCACCTGCACGTCCACCAATGTAATATATGCCATCATATGCCAGCAGTGCCCCTCTGCTATGTACATCGGCCAAACTGGACAGTCTCTAAGGAAAAGGATAAATGGACACAAATCAGATATTAGGAATGGCAATATACAAAAACCTGTAGGAGAACACTTCAACCTCCCTGGCCACACAATAGCAGATCTTAAGGTGGCCATCCTGCAGCAAAAAAACTTCAGGACCAGACTTCAAAGAGAAACTGCTGAGCTCCAGTTCATCTGCAAATTTGACACCATCAGCTCAGGATTAAACAAAGACTGTGAATGGCTTGCCAATTACAGAACCAGTTTCTCCTCCCTTGGTTTTCACACCTCAACTGCTAGAACAGGGCCCCATCCTCCCTGATTGATCTAACCTCGTTATCTCTAGCTTGCTTCTTGCTTGCATATATAAACCTGCCCCTGGAAATTTCCACCACTTGCATCTGAAGAAGTGGGTATTCACCCACGAAAGCTCATGCTGCAAAACGTCTGTTAGTCTATAAGGTGCCACAGGATTCTTTGTTGCTTTTACAGATCCAGACTAACACGGCTACCCCTCTGATACTATTTAAATTGTTGTTAGTCTCTTTTTTTTGTTTTTTTTTGTTTTTGCTAAGTACACAAAGCTGAATTTGTGCATGTTAAATGTGCGTAAGCTGAGACTCGCCTGTACAGACTAACATGGCTACCCCCTGATACTTGACTCTATGTCATGCTGTTCTCCTTCCTCTCCTGTAAACTTCTGTAATCTCTTGATTCAGGAATTGCCCTAGCATTCACATATTTATATACTATCTCTTTGTTCTAACAGATAAAGAAGAACTGATTGCAGAACTAAAAATTAATGGTAGCTTAGGTACAAGTGGTCATAACTTGATAACATTTATAATTGCAAGCAGAATAAAGTTTAAACCAATAATATATATATACTTGGTATTTTAATAGGGCCAGTTTCATAAAGCTGAAAATTATGAGCCAGATCAGCTGGGAGGAAGAATTTAATCAGAAAAATGGGAATCATCTAAGAACACTTTACTAGATACCCAAAAAGCCACAATCAAGAGAGAATGTAGGAGCAAGATTGTATAATAGTACTATAAGAATAAAGGTACTAATGTATGTCTTGATTTTATCCTGCCAGCCACCCTTTTTGAACAGCAGAAAGGAATGACCCTCTGGGACACTGGTAGAAATGCATCTGACAGACTGCCAGTGTCTGTACTGACCCTGAGCAGGAACAGACCAGAACAATCCTTATGACTGATTATGGTCACCCTTTCATTTTAGGATAAGTTATAATGTCTACTATGGTTTTCTATATGTATTACAAATTAGGCACTCTAGTTAAATATACATTTCTTTGTTTGAAGGTTTAGTAAGTAAGAGACAGGATCTTGTATTGTGTCTATGTTAAGGAGATTAGAGGAACATTGAAGGCCTGGGGCCCCAGTGTGAATTGTTTTGATTATAAGATTTAGGAAGGCTTAATTTACAATGTCTTTTGCTCAATATAAAATGCGGCTGTTTGTATTCTCAGAGGTCTCTGTAAAAGCCTGTTTGTGTGAATGAGGAATGTATACATCAGGAAAAAATAAGGTGTGAAGGCCATTGTTATAGCCAAATGGCCAAGGAAGAAGGAGTGGAGAGCCTTAATGACACCATCAACACACATCCATAATAAAGGAAGGGCAGATTGATGACCCTGAGGTAAGGCTGGCACCCCTAAAGACAATTGATTAAATCAAATCCGGGACAGGATGACCCCCTCGGAGATGTTTTAGAATGTTTACATCAAAGGATAAACGCCGCAGGTGCAGATCTTGGTGGTAGTAGCAAATATTCAAACGAGAACTAATTAAGAAGTAACCCGGTCAGAAACTGACACAGCAAAATCCATAGATTTCAACAGAGAAAAAAGACTATAAGAACAGGGTGCTTTGCCATGGGACTTTGGGTTCATCTTGCCACTACTCCAGGAGCATCAGATCGCGACCAACAGAGCCCGGCTCCCCTCTGCGACCAGTCTGGCTGGCCACTAGATTGATCCAGACTCTGGACTGGTAACTATAAATGTCAACTGGCAGGACACTCTGTGTGTGTGTGTGTGTGTGTGTGTGTGTGTGTGTAAAGCATATGCTAACTGCTGTATTCTCAATAAATGCAGCATTTTTACCTTCTCCCCTATAAAGATCCCGTGTGCTTCTTATAAGTATAACAAGAATGCTGTGCAAGTTAAAAAAAACAGACCCGATTTAGAGGGGAACTGAAGGTAGCTATAATAAATAAAAAAAGATTATGTGTAACAAATAGAAGGAAAGGGAGGATGATAGTCATGAGTTATCAAAGTTAGGAACTATAAAAAATTAATAAGGTAAGTCAAGGGACACAAGAAGAATTCTATGACTACAGGGCCGGTGCAACCATTTAGGCGACCTAGGTGGTCACCTAGGGTGCTGGGATTTGGGGGCGCCATTTTCTTCGGCAGCGACCGCAGCTGCCGGATCTTCGGCCGCCCTGGTCACCACCGGCATTTAGGCGGAGGGAGCTGGGGCACGGGAGCACGGGGAGGGCCGCCTGCAGCAAGTAAGGGAGGGGGCAGCACGCAGGGGAACTCCCCGCCCCAGCTCACCCCTGCCCCGCCTCCTCCCTGAGCACGCCATGGCTGCTTCACTTCTCCCACCTCCCAGGCTTGCAGTGCCAATCAGCTTAGGTGCTGCAAGCCTGGAAGGCGGGAGAAGTGAAGCAGCGACGGCGTGCTCGGGGTGCTCGTGCGAGGAGCAGGGGTGAGCTAGGGCGGGGGGGTGCCTCAGGGTGGGGGGTGGGGAGCTGCCGCAAGGGGGGCACCTCAGGGCGGAGGGGGGGAGCTGCCGTGGGGGGGGCGCCTCGGGGGGGGCATGGGTGGGGCGCAAGGTGGAAGTTTTGCCTAGGGCGTGAAACATCCTTGCACCGGCCCTGTATGACTAGTAGAGCAATACTAAGACAATAAGGAGTTTTTTAAATATGCTGTGACCACTGCTGGAATATTGTGTCCACTTCTGGTGTCCATAATTCAAGGAGTTTTTAAATAATCCTTACAATGGTATTGGTCCATTACTAGATGAAAATAGAATTATCAACAATAATGCAGAAAAGAGGTGTTCAATATTTATTTCTGTTCTGTATTCCGGGGAAAAAACAGATGATATAATCTTATCATATGTTGATGATCGCACTCTTTCCATTCCACTAGTATCGCTGGAGGATGATAAACAGAAGCTATGAAAGTTAGACATTTTTAAATCAGCAGGCCCAGAGTTTTAAAGGGGCTGGCTGAGGAAATCACTGGACTATTAATGTTGATTTTTCAGTAAGTCTTGGAGTACTGAAAGAAAGCTAATGTGATAATTTTTAAAAAGGGTAAACAGGGTAACCTAGATAATTATAGGCTTGTCAACCTGACAAGCCCAGACAAAATAAAGGAGTGGCTGATATGGGATTTGATTAAATAAGAAATAAAGGCAGGTAATGTAATTAGTGCAAATCAACATGGGTTTATGGAAAAGAGATCCTGTTAAACTAACTTGATATTTTTATGAGATTATAAATTTGGTTGATAAAGGTAATAGTGTTGATGTAATATACTTAGACTTCTGTAAGGCATTTAACTTGGTACTGCATGACATTTTGATTAAACAACTAGCATGACATAAAATTACTGGCACACATTACATGGATTAAAAACTGGGTAACCAATAGGTCTCAAAATATAACTGTAAACGGGGAATCGTCATTGAGACGGTTTGTTTCCAGTGTGGTTCTGTAGGGGTCAGTTCTTGGCACTATGCTATTTCACATTTTTATCAGTGACCTGGCAGGAAACATAAAATCATCACTGATAAAGTTTGCAGATGACACAAAAATTGGGAGAGTGGTAAATAATGAAGAGGACAGGTCACTGTGATCTGGAGAGCTTTGTAAACTGGGTTCAGACAAACAATATGCATTTTAACATGGGTAAATATATGCAGCTAGGAACAAAGAATGTAGGTCCTACTTACATGATAAGGGACTCGAACCTGGGAAGCCGTGACTCTGAAAAAAATTTGGGGGTCATGATAGATAAACAGCTGAACATGTGCTCCCAATGTGATACTGTGGCCAAAAGAGCTAATGTAACCTTGGATGTATAAATGGAAATCTCAAATAGGTGTGGAGAGGTTATTTTACCTCTATATTTGACACTGCTGTGATCACTGCTGGAATATTGTGTCCACTTCTGGTGCCCACAATTCAAGAAGGATGTTGATACATTGGAGAGGGTTCTGGGAAGAGCCACAAGGATGATTAAAAGATTAGAAAGCATGCTTTATAGTGATAGACTCAAGGAGCTCAATCTATTTACCTTAATAAAGAGAATGTTAAGAGGTGACTTGATTATAGTCTATAAATACCTATCTCAGGAACTAATATTTAATGGACTCTCCAGTCTAGCAGAGAAGGAAATAACACTAGCCACTGTCTGGAAGTTGAAGCTAGACAAATTCAGAGTAGAAATAAGGTGTAAATTTTTAAGGGTCAGAAAAATTAACCATTGGGACAATTTGCCAAGGGTTGTGATGGATTCTCCATCACTGACTATTTTTAAGATTGGATGTTTTCCTAAAAGATCTGTTCTAGAAATTATTTTGGGGGAGTTTTATGGCTTATGTTATACAGGAAGTCAGACTAGGTTATCATAATGTTCCCTTTTGGCCTTAGAATCTATGAATCATTAGCAACCATGGCATCACACACATTTATTTTCCCTCAGCAGTCAAGGTACCTGCACTGTCTACTCTAAACCTTGGTGCTGTGTGGCTTTAGGAATATCAACATAAATCTGCCTGAAATTAGGAAGTAGCCATTTCTGTGCCCCACATTGTCTCTCCCACCCGACACCCTCTGGCTGAGGCTTTGGCTACACTTACACTTCAAAGCGCTGCCGCGGCAGCGCTTTGAAGCGCTAAGTGTAGTCAAAGCGCCAGTGCTGGGAGAGAGCTCTCCCAGCGCTGTCCGTACTCCACCTCCCTGTGGGGAATAATGGACAGCGCTGGGAGCCGCGCTTCCAGCGCTGGGGCTTTGACCACACTGGCGCTTTGCAGCGCCGCAATTTGCAGCGCTGGAGAGGGTGTGTTTTCACACCCTGCTGCAGCGCTGCAAATTTGTAAGTGTAGCCAAGCCCTTAGTAAAACAGATTTTCTCAAACAACCAATCCAAGAGTTGCCTACTACCCATCCTCATTTCCCACCCTTCCTGTTTCCCATACCCCCATTACACCAGGTCCTCTGTCTCCTGCTCCTCCTTACCCGATATAACAAAATGTTTGGTTAGACTGCCCACTGACTGTTCTGCTGCGTTCACCATAAATTGCCCCATAAAATAAAAACACATTATAGCAGAGACAGCTTGTATCAGGCAACATGAGTTATTAAATGTGTATTGCACAGATATACAAAGATTCGGACTGGAAATAACAGTGGCAGGGTGTTCACCAGGGCTAATGGTGTTGGCACAGTCCTCGAACTACCCAGGCAAATGTAAAGTGGCTGCATAGAAATGACCTCAAGGTTTTTTCTTTAGTGGTGCACTGCAATCCTTCCAGACTTCACATCTATGCAAACAAATAAGTGAATATTTTCTTTAATAGTTTTCAGTTTGGGGCCTCAGTGGGTGCCATGCTCTACCTTGGTAAAATGTGGCTAATCAAGACCATTTTGACCTGCAGAGCCATAATAGTTTGCTATCTAGCTCTGCACAAAGAAAACCAACCAACCAAAACATAAAAATCACCCTTGGAAGCAACACCTGAAAATAACTATTATTTTTGGAGGGTCTTATGTCTCCAAACCCCCTGGCTCAACTGACCCCAAATTTGGAACACTAATCTTACTCTGCACTCCCACAAGGCAGCGCAGATATAATGTGCCAGCGTGTGGATTTTAGAGCATTTAGAAGTATTGTCCTTCAAGCAGGAAGGCTAGAGGGATGATGGAAAAAAAGGGCTTCTCTACCAATCCACCTGTAGCATAGGAATCTCTGAAAGGTGTGAAGTGGCCCATTCGTCTTATGGTGATGTTCTCAGCTGCAAGAGAACACCCCCAAGAGACCAGTGCAACCTGAAACAATAGCTGTAAGAGGTGAACTGCTCCATTCACCTCAGTGGGTGTTCCCAGCCCCCTCCTGAGCACTTTACAGCTGTGCTATGCATGAAGTATGCCCATTCTCAGCTCCCCACCCAAAGTGGCAAGACTGAAGACATTCCCCAAAACCTTGCCCACATACGGGGCCGTGAGGAGCTCTCAGACTCTCCCAAAAAGACAACACCCTCCAGAGGCTGATTTAGGAGGGAGGAGGGAGTCTGGGATGCTTTCTAGGTGCACACAAGACTGTGGGTTACCTTGTTACCTGCTTGTCTCAGTCAGAGAGAGATTTGCTGGTACTAAAGGAGTGACAGCTCCCTGTCACCCGAGTTTATTAGCCATGCCAGATAAACTTCTCAGGACGCTGTCAGTCCTTTCTTTGTCTTGCAGGTAACATTTGGTGCACCCCAGTCTCTGAACCTCCTTGAAGAGTCTTTTTCTGTGGTATCCAGCCACTGTCACTGGACACTCACAGTAAGACTGCTCCCTCCAAAGAGCAGTATACACACCAGCTTACTTGATTCAAGTAAGAGCTCACACTTTGCTTAATGTTAACAGCACTCAGATCTACTGATGATAAAACAAAGAAAAGGTTATTAGCAAAGATAGAGCTTCAAGTGCTACTGAGTAAGGGTAGTAGAAACAGCTATAGTAACAAATGAAACAAAAGTAGACCATGCTGCTATGAGACTAAACACAACCTTAGGAGGGTAAAGTCTTTGTCTTGAATATCCATCTCACCTTCAGCAACCTCAGCATCACCAGCCCCTTGGGCCAGGATCCAGCTTTCATGGATACAAAAAGTGCTGTCCTTCTTGCGCCAGCAGTGATGAATAACAAACATGTCTTGTTGCCCACTTATAGTCCAGTAAACCTTTGAAATGTACCTTTTTGAAGTGTGTCCCCTCCCCACCCGATGAGATTCTTCATAGGCACACATGGGGGGCACCAGTAGGGGCTCAGACACCCCTAGAGGGGCAAGCCCCCCATATCCCAGCTTTATGTGAGGGGAGGGGAAGGGGGCCTCAGAACTCCCTAGAGAAGCAAAAGCCCCTCAGAGCTGGGCATACGCACAGGTGGGGAGAATATGGGGTTGATTGGTGATCCTGCCCCATGTCTCCCCTCCCAGTGTCCCACCCCTCCCTCACCTGAGCCCCAACCTCTTTCCCCTCCACTTCCACCCATCACCATTTATCTGCCTCCCCCTTGCTTCTGAGCCCCAAACCACCACCCCCATTTCCCCACTCCTCTACACCCTAATACCTATCTCCCTCCCAACAAGCTGTCACATATCTAATTCCCTCTCAAAATACTTTGAGTATTTTCCCCCAAAATAAAATTGCCACCTGTGACTCTCAAATTTTAGCCACCACCAACTAGAGTCAAAACTCCTTTTGTTTTGGGAGGCAGGGGCTTGTGAGTAACATATCCCTCTGACATTAGTTGAAGGGGCATTTTTCAGACATCAATCTCAATGAGGTCTGTGATTCAGCAAGTCATTAGTACCTCCCATTTTAACCATACAAGGCAGCAGGAAGAAACTGTTTTTTTGGGTGGGTCCTGTAATTTGGAAATCCCTTGGTCAAATTACCCCCAAATGTGGCTCATTTTCTCTGGCAACATTTCTGGAACTACATAAATTCCCATGAGTGAACAGGTGCATCTGCATCACCCTTGTGGAATACTCAACATGGTTAGCATCGTAGATTCTTGGTATCGTAAGTGAACCTGGCAACCAGGATACTGCAAAACTAGACCTTAGCTAATTTACTCGTTTAATCAACAAATGTAGTCACTGGTAATACATTTGCTTGGCTGCCTTGTTGAGGACTTACAGGTTTCAGTACAGTTGCAACTGTTCTTTGTAAAAACAACAAACAGTCTGGTGGCACCTTAAAGACTAACAGATTCCAAAACTAACTGTTCTCTGTGTAATTTCTCCCACAGTACTACTATTGGATTGATCCATGCTATAGGAGCATCCATTTTGATAACTTCCTCTAAGGTTTCAGATTTTAAGATTTGTAATGAATCAGTCTCAAAATGAGACTTGGGTTTTGGGGTTGTGTGTTAGTGTCTACTTTAAACTTGTGCTCCCTAGGACATTGCCTCACCCATAAAATAATCTTTGTATTTGTTCATTAGGTCACCTGGCTTAGCCAATATTAATGACACTAAAAGTGGGATGTGTGATGCTGGCAGATCAGGTGCCAGCTCTTGCCAGGGCTTTAGGCCTCAGCCAAACACTAACAAATGCATTGCTGGAAACCAGTCCAGCTCATGTGTATTAAGATGGGTCTCTTGGCCTTATAAAAATGTGTTTAGTGTTAGACTTTATGAAATGCTTGTAAGCTGCTGCATGCATTAATCCTACTTACAATGTTTGTAACACATGCTATAAGGTAATAGTTAAGATTTTGCTTTATAACTGTAAAAAAATGTTTGTCCTGAAACTGTCATCCCGTCAGAATGTATAGTCTCCTGGTCATTAAGAAGGTTAGCAAAACAAAATAGGCCATTGTGGAACATCACAAAGCAAAGACGTTGTTAATTGCCCCTTCATACCGATGAAGAGGCTATGTGGAAAAGTAGTTATCCCATCAGCTTTAGGACTGGCTACAAGTATTATCTTTGGTATGAGATCTCAGATACAAACTGACCTGGGGTAAGTGCCTGGCCTTTTGAGACTAGAAGCAACCATTACTTGAATCTTCTATGATCTCTGGTGTATTGCGACCAACTATCTATCACTAGTTCAGCTTGCCTGAGTGGCCATTTCTGACACCATGTAAGACTGTTATAGTCCTTCAGGAGTTGCATTTAATACTATGTTGGTGAAATCTATTTGTAAGCAGAGTCTGAATGAGAGCTCCCCTAACATCTAGTGGTGAGCTGTGGAAAACAACTTCAGGAACTGATCTCATTTGCATGGGCACACCCACCCTTCCTAGGTGCTCAGCATGATGGGATTGCTTGCCCAAATGATCACTTGTAGCTGGTGTTGGATTCCCAGTCTCCTTGTTATTGGAGCGGGAGTAATAAAGGGTTGTTATCCTTGTTGTGTGAATCAAGGGCAGCAGAATTGTACCTGGCATACCCCGATGGAGGGACTCACCCTCATCTGAATGGCACTCGCTAGCAGGGGACATGGGTTCCAAAGCCCAATGATTAGAAAGAGGGTGGGGATAGATACTTGTAACTGGTTGTATCAGCACTCTTTAAGGCTCCTAGGCACCATTTTCTTTCCACTGTGTAATAGCAGAGCTAATTTAGACTCAACTGAGTTTTATTACATGCTGTAGAGCTGAAATCACTGATACCAACATCTACTGCTAAGGGAAAAACCTTCTAACAACTGTGCATGCTGCATGCACACACCTACTTGGAATGGACATGAGTAACACATCTTGAAGAACAACAGTTGAAAGAAGCAAAGGGGTAGCTGTGTTAGTCTGGATCTGTAAAAGCAGCAAAGAGTCCTGTAGCACCTTATAGACCAGGGGTCAGCAACCTTTCAGAAGTGGTGTGCCGAGTCTTCATTTATTCACTCTAATTTAAGGTTTCGTGTTCCAATAATACATTTTAAGGTTTTTAAAAGGTCTCTTTCTATAAGTCTATAATATATAACTAAACCATTATTGTATGTAAAATAAATAAGGCTTTTTAAAATGTTTAAGAAGCCACATTTACAAATTAAATTAAAATGCAGAGCCCCCCAGACCAGTGGCCAGGACCCGGGCAGTGTGAGTGCCAATGAAAATAAGCTCGCGTGCTGCCTTCGGCACGTGTGCCATAGGTTCCCTACCCCTGTTATAGACTAACAGACATATTGGAGCATGAGCTTTCGTGGGTGAATACCCACTTCATCGGATGCATGTAGTGGAAATTTCCAGAAGCAGGTATAAATATGCAAGCAAGAATCAGGCTAGAGATAACGAGGTTAGTACAATCAGGGAGGATGAGGCCCTCTTCTAGCAGTTGAGGTATGAACACCAAGGGAGGAGAAACTGCTTTTGTAGTTGGCTAGCCATTCACAGTCTTTGTTTAATCCTGAGCTGATAGTGTCAAATTTGCAGATGAACTGAAGCTCAGCAGTTTCTCTTTGGAGTCTGGTCCTGAAGTTGTTTTGCTGCAGGATGGCGACCTTTAAATCTCCTATTGTGTGTCCAAGGAGACTGGCATATTTATACCTGCTTCTGGAAATTTCCACTACATGCATCCGATGAAGTGGGTATTCACCCACGAAAGCTCATGCTCCAATACGTCTGTTAGTCTATAATGTGCCACAGGACTCTTTGCTGCAGTTACAAGAAGGTAAGTAACTGTTTTTTATTGTTACCCCTGCATAGGTGGCTGCTGACACATCAACATGATCCAGTCCTCCACACCATGTATTGTTGTGGATTTATATAGTTTTGTGTGTATGTATGTATGTGTATATATATATATATATATTTGTGAAATATGTCTTTTTATTGGACACTGATCTCATACATTTTGCCACTCATCACAAGGTATTCTTTATTTATAAATTTGTAGGCTGCCTGCTTTTGTACAACAGGTGCCTTTTTGATTTTTTGGTTGCCTGAAAACTTAGTGGCATTTTCTTACTCCACCTGACATCTCCTCTTTAGAATCAGAGTGGCTATCTATAGTAGGGTGACCAGACAGCAAGTGTGAAAAATTGGGACAGCGGGTGGGAGGTAATAGGCGCCTATATAACATAAAGCCCCGAATATCAGAACTGTCCCTATAAAATTGGGACATCTGGTCACCCTAATCTATAGTCTGGGCCAAGACCCAAGGAAAACCTCTGAGTAACTTAAAAGCTTCTCTCTCTGAACAACAGAAGTTGGTCCAATAAAAGATATTACCTCACCCACCGTGTCTGTCTAGTATGTAGAAAGATTGTTTAAATTAAGACACTTTTCTTGTATAAGCTATTTTTTAAAATTCTTATTTAATTAAAAATTCAAAGCAGTCCTAACATTATGTCTTCAGAACCTTGTGATAAAGTAGGTAGCTGTGTGAGCATCTGTCCTCCAGTTTCCCTTGGCTATCTGTTCAATATTCTTTTGTTTTTTGTATACTTGGAAATTGGTTCTAAGTCACCTTTCTACTGTTTAAAATAATTGTTATTGGTTAGTTCTTAGGGGAGAAGTTCTTTCTGCTCCCCTCTTTCTTATAACAGGATCCAATGGACCACCTTAGTTTCAGTTCAAATAGAATTTCATAGGAACAATGAAATGACTGTAAGCACATATTGCCAATTCTAGACTGCAGGATTTCTCTCTCCCACCTTGAAAGGTGGCAAGACAATTACTGATATCCTTGTAGATCTGCTTTAAAGCTGGGCATAACCTGGCAGTGAATGAAATGCATAACCTTCCAACTCAATGACATTTAACCCAACCACACATCAGTTCAGGCAGCAAAATAAATTGGTACTCAACTGCTCCCTGTCTATTTTTCTGGTTAGGGCTATAAATAAAATAAATGATTGTGGTTTCACCTGTGTGATTTTGTGTGTGTGTGTGCTTTGTTCTGTTGTTCCTAACAGGAAGGATTGGAGGAGGCTGTACCCAGACATTATGATGTAGCGAACTATTTAAAACATCTATATTCAATTTCACATTCCTTTAAAAAAATGCTTGTTATAGCTGTAAATAGACCACCCACCTTTTCTTCTGCCTTTCATCCTTTCCCCTCTTATTCATGCAATGCAATTGCATCACTCAGTTGTGACATTAAAATGACAGTGTACCATACACTATTGTAACCAAAGGTAATATCCTGCTGAAATGAGGTCTGAGCATATTTGCACAATAATGTACAGACTCTATAACTAGTAATGATGTACCAAAGGACAGAGTGGTAAGAGATGTTCAGAAAGTGAAGCTTTTAGGTGGCTATGAAATCTATCTTTAAAAAAGTAGCAGTCAGTAATCTCCCGCACCAAACTCCTTTATCCTTTTCCAAAGACATTTTTAGTTTTCCATAGTGTTTGTAAGCCCACATGATCTCACAAAATGCTATAGATTCCTATCCCCCCGCAAAAACAACACAACCCAACAAAAAACTCTGAGTTTTAAAAAAACCTATTACAATGGCAAGACCAAAACCCATTTTTGTGAGCAGTGCTAAATGAAGCCATTTCTTAGCTAATGAGGAACTTGTTTTGTGTTCTGTAAATGCTTAGCACTTAGCAGTGTTAGTAATGCTTTAAAAAGGTCTTTAAAATGGTTCAGTTACCAAGTGCTTTTGACTCTCTCAGTAAGACATTGAAGCAGACCTTCTGCTCTGCATTAATAAGGCCAATCCAAAGCACACAAAGCCCAGAGTGCCCAGGTATTCTTCTGGTGGCTTCACTATCTGTACAGGGATCAGATAAATCACTCTCAAGCAGTTAAATCAATGATCATAAATTAGGACCCCTGTTTTTACAGCACCTTGTGGTAAATTCTCATGGTTAGATTAATTTAACAGCTGCAGTGAAGGGCACCTCCCACAAGATCATGTCAGGGAAGATAGTTTTCTTTTTTTAAAGGTAAAAAGAAATGACCGAATTATTTGTTTTTACATAATACACAAAATGGAATTCCTCAGCCTATCCCAGCTAATTCATGTTTCAATTGTACCCAGCTGTTTCAATTGCACTGCTCAGAGATTGCCTTGATCCCCAGGTGCAGGTACTCCATCTGTGCTGCTCTGAAAGACTATTTACAGCAGAGGTTAGGCCAGTGATTGCTGGGATGGAAAACTCATTTCTCAGCCTGGCTTTTATTTACACTCTTATTAAAGATCCTTTCACTCATGTTGGAATGGCAGCTAGTGGCTGCAGCGAACATTTGGCGCTGAGCCAAGCAGCAAAATTACCGTGTCGATGAAAGATAGTCTGCTTCCATTTTAACCTTTTACAGTTCTCCCCTTTCCAGCTATATTTGCATGAAGAAGAATGATTATTGAAAGAGATAGGGGGACAAAGGAGGAAAGAAACCTTGTCAGCTGAGCTCTCCAAGAAAAAAATAACTGTTTGCCACCAATTTGGAAAAAAATCTTTATTGATTTATTAATTGGATATGCCTTTCCCTTAATTATTGTTAGAGTTTGTTTTCTTGTGAAACAGTAGAACCACTCATGCTCTTCCCCTCCCCCACCCCCGTGAACACTTCCTGGGATATAACTGCAGTGAAGAGGTTTCTATTTCATCTCAGATGCAATGCACAGACAGCCGCACCAACGCCCTGAAAATACTTGGTCTAAAAATTATTTGCCCTTCAGTTATTATCTGCCTGAATGTAAGCTCTTGGATTGTACAAATTGCACTATCTTCCTTTAGAGAAAGGAAAGATACTGACTCTTGCTGTCTAAGGCTGCCCTGCCATTCAACAATGCAGCTATCGACCTGGCACTGGGTTTTTTAAATATTGGCCAGAAACTTCAAAACATCTGTTTCCAGGACCAACGTATGATTGCTTAACAGTAATAAAATCCAGATCAGCTGCGTTAAGACAATGAACAATGTTCTTGAGTGCCAGCTGCAGTGTGGCCACATCTAAGAGCACAACAATGAGAAGATGCAACCAGATCCCCACCTCACTGCTACTGCCTGAGCAAATACTTTCAACATAAAGCACCCAAACAAAAATGCCAGCGTGGTGCTATTTCTTGGTTGTTGGTACTGCAGTGCTTCCTCCTCCTAAGCAACTGAGTGAGAGGAAGGATGGGCCACTTTAGCTTCCTTTTTCCTTGGGAAGAAAGTATTTTTATTTGGGGCTGGTCTTAAACTCCCTTTATGGGATTAGGTGAAAAATCGCAGCTGCTTTTGCAAGAGACGATCCCTATGCTGCCAGCAGAGCTGGAACTGTTCATAGTAGTGTCCTTTGACCTGCATGTGCATCACTGGCGTGACACATCCAAGGCTTTAAGAGGCTTGTGGGTCGATGCCACTCCAGTTCCTTCTTACAGCTGCATGGCCAGCATCAGAACCCCTGTGCCTTCGTGCGCTGAGCCTGCTAAAAGAACTGCTGTCCGCTTCTTTTTTGTACATAATTTCTAGTTGTATAAAGTTGTCTGTTACTGTAGTTAGTTAGGTCTTCCTTTGACTTTTATCCCTGCGGGGCCCTTACCCAGGGGACTGTGCCGAGGCAAACTGGTTTTAACAACTGTGCTTCGTGTCCATGTACCTCTGTCAGCGACAAACACACTGTTGCCTTTACTGGCTTGGCAAAGCCACCATCATAGCCCATTGCTCCATCTGCTGTTCGTTCCCCTCCAGAACTCAAGCAGCTCGAGAACTTTACCACCACAAGTACCTCATGGAGGATGCTACATGCCCACATGTGCAACCAGCTCTGGCACCGCCAGATCTGTCGGAGCGGCACCCACAGTGCTGCCATGGGCCCCAAAAGCTCAAACCCCTTAAATCTTAAGGCAAAAAAAACATTATTTCTTTTCAATGTCATGGGTTTTAAGGGCCTTGGCTAAACTTGAAATGCTACTGCTGTGTCACTTCAGAGTAGACACTACCTATGCTGCAGGGCGGGAGTTCTCCCATCGGCATAGGTACGCCACCTCCTCAAGAGTGGGTAGTTAGGTCAAGAGAAAAATTCTCCCATTGACCTAGCACTGTCTACATGGGGCCTTAGGTCAGCTTAAATACATTGCTCAGTGTGTGTGTGGAGGGAGGGAGGGGATGTGTGTGTCTATGTGTGTGTGGGGGTGGAAGGGTGTGTCTTTTCACATCCTTGAGCGCAGGGCTGGCTCTGGCTTTTTTGCCACCCCAAGCAAAAAAAAAAAACCTGCGGGCGGCCGGAACAGCAAAGCACACACGAGCGCACACGCAGAGAAAGAGAAAACACCTGCAGGGTGGCCGGAACGGCAAAGCAAAGAAAAAAAACAAAACCTGCAGGGCGGCCGAAGCCAGGGTGCAGGGGGACTCCCTGTGCTGCAGATGTGCAGTGGAGTGCGCGCCCGGTCTAGCAGGGGGGAGGGAGAGAAGGGGGGCGGCCAGCGCTTCAACAGGGCACTCTCTATGTGGCCCCTCCCGCCACGCGCCTGCTGGGAGGGCTCTGCGCTGCTCCAGTCAGCGGGGAGGGAAGGACGTGGACCTCCCTGCCAAGTTTGCTGCAGGGCGGTCCCCTCCTCCGCGCCGCCACCCCCTACATGGCGGCCAGAGCAGCAAACCATAAAGAAAAATAAAAGGGCGACCGGAATGCCACCCCTTGGAATCTGCCGCCCCAAGTAGGAGCCCTACTTGAGCGACATAGTTGGGTCTAAGTGTGGCCCAGCCCTTAGCCACTCTCATGATTTTCACAGGCCTGACTCCTGGTTTCTGAATGCTTGGGATAGGTAATGGTTTGGGTTTTATCCCTGTTCCTGTTTGAACTAGTACTTTAAAAGTGGCTTGGGAAGCAGGTTGCTTTTTTTTTTTTTTAAGGTTATCTGTAGAATCCTCCAAATGGTAACGCTAAAGGAGAGAAAGCCTGTGCACAGAACTTATTTTAGACTTACTTTTGTTTGTTGCTATGAAGGTCCCCTGCATAGCAGCCAACTGACTCCCACTCTGCTGTGATGCTGTGATGTTACCAGTAAACCAGAAGGACCATTCCTCATCTTCCCTCCAGTGCAATGAGCTGGCATAGGAGACAGCATCAAGGGGGTGCCCTTTATTTTTCTCCCACAGAATTTTGCAAAGTTTAAGATGCTATTTATTATTTCCTTTCCCATGGAATATATTGCTATAATAATTAGAAATAAAAAGAATAGTGTAATTGTGGTGAGGAGCCTAGAAAGGAGGCCAGCAGGTCCAATCCAAACACTTTAACTTTTGCAAATGAAGTTTGGCCAAATCATTCACCTTGTTCCTGCTAGAGAGAGTTTTCCTGTTCCTGTAGAACTAATTTTGATTAGCAAGTTGTTGTTAATGTTGCTAATTGTGGAGATATTTAGGGCATGATTTTTGGTTAGTTCCCCAAACATTAGCATATTTGCCACCTTCTCAGAGTCAATGGATCCAAGGAATTCTGGGGGTTTCCAGAAGGGGCCATCTTTGCTTGAAGATGAAGCTCTGATCCTGTAAAAGCTTACACATGTACCTGAATAATCCCATTGACTAATGTGCATAAAGTTAAGTGAGTAAAGCAAAGTAGCATGCTCCAGGTCTGGGAGCAATTAACGGTGAAGACGTTACTGCAATAATTTTTCTTTCTTTCAGCTCCTAGAACATTTATAATCAGACTGTGATTTCATACACTCTACTTGCTGTTCAGTTACATTACAATTTTTTTTAACACAAACAATTTGCTATGGCATATTCAGTGCTCAATATTCTATTTGTGCTGGCTAGTTGGGAGTGTTCCCAAAAGTTATGTGGTATTGTTTCTGTTTTCTAGTTGAATGAGCACTACTCCTATAATTGGAAGGAAAGATTGAAACAACAGCTAGGGAACTCTCTTAGGAGAGGTAACAGATCAACAGGATCAGAGTATGTGCCTTTCTAGGCCACACAGGCCTTGCCTGAGGCACCATTCTTAGAAAAATGCCAGGTCCTGTAAGATTTATTGGCTGATCATAGAGTTTAGTATTCTCATATGCGCACAAAGTCATAGTGTGTGTGGACCTGAGATCGAGCTGTGATGGGCGAGGCTATATCCTTGTCTGCTCATTGAATTGCTTCTATGTTATAACACCACTGTGCCCTTGCTATGTTAAGCTACTAATGTCCCATCCTCTATAACCTTCCAAATTCATGTATGGAAAACTGAATTGCTTTAATGTTATGGCTTGTCTACACTATGCAGCTTTTAGCGACAAGGCTGTGTCGACACAGCCTTGTCACTAGAAGTCAGCATGGCTGTACACTCCCTGTTGGTATTTTGTCAGCACTTTTGCTGACAAAATACTTCCAGCCCTGTAAGCGGCGTAGCTTTGTTGGCAGGAGAGTGCTCCTGCCGACAAAGCTGCGTTCACAATGCTGCTTGTGTCGGCAAAACTTTTGTCTTTCGCAGGGGCGGGGGAGGGGGCTTTTTTAAGTACCCGTGAAAGACGAAAGTTTTGTCTACAATGTCGCACTGTAGACAAGGAATTACAGTGGCAAACAACCACAACAGTGTGAAAGCACTACTGAAGAAAATTCCTTTTTAAATGTGAGCAATACTCTCTTGCTGTATTCCCCCAGCTCTGCTTCTAAACTGTTATTAAATTATGGTATTGTTAAACTAATGTGTGAGGTCACTAAGGGTGAGATTCACAAGGGGGACTTAGGTTGAGCAGTTCAGTGCCTAACTTTTAGGTGCCCTGCTATGCAGGGGAATTCCATTCTGTATAAAATACCAAAATAGGGATTTGAATTTGGGTCATCCATATCACAGGTTAATGCACTAACATGCCAGACTGTACCCCTATGTTCACCTACTTTTACAGGACTATGAAAAATTTTATACAAAATATGCCTTGTGAGTTATCATTTGAAAATTCATAATTTACTGACTATTTACTGAGGTGACTGGTGTGGGGGCTGCACTACCTGCCCAGAGCTCAGACCATGCTGTCCGGCCGCCCAGTGCTCTGGGGCTGGGGGCGCTGCCACCTGGAGCTGGGGAAGCTGTGGCTGCGGGCCATGGCAGGGGTGCTTTGGGCTCCTATGGGGAGGGATGCAGAAGGAGAGGAGAAGGGGTGGGGGGTGGATCCTTGGGCACAAGGGGAGCGGGGGAGGGCTAGCCTCCCGCAACGGCCGGTCACTCGCCGCCCATGGAGCTGACTGAGGAAATAGCTGAGCCCTTAGCAATTCACTTCAAAAAGTCATGGAAGATGGGAGAGATTCCAGAGAACTGGAATAGGGAAAATACAGTACCAATTTATAAAAGGGGGAAAAAGGACAACCCGGGGAATTACAGACCAGTCATCTTGTCTGCTGTATCCGGAGAGATAATGGAACAAATAATTAAGCAATCAATTTGCATATACCTAGAAGATAATAAGGTGATAAGTAACAGTCACCATGAATTTGTCAAGAACAAATCATGTCAAACCAACCTAATAGCTTTCTTTGACAGAGTAACAAGCCTTGTGGATGGGGGGAAGTGGTAGATGTGGTATATCTTGACTTTAGTAAGACTACTGATTCTGTCTCGCATGACCTTCTCATAAACAAACTAGGAAAATACAACCTAGCTAGAGTTACTATTAGGTGGGTGCATAACTTGCTGGAAAACCAGTCCCAATGGTTATCAGTGGTTCACAGTCAAGCTGAAAGGGCATATCAAGCGGGGTCTTGCAGAGATCAGTTCTGGGTCCGGTAGTGTTCAATATCTTCATCAATGATTTAGTTAATGACATAAAGCATAAAGTTTGCAGCTGATAGCAATCTGGGACAGGTTGTAAGTGCTTTGGAGGACAGAATTAAAATTCAAAAACATCTGGACAAACTGGAGAAATGGTCTGAAGTAACTAGAATGAAATTCAGTAAGGACAAATGCAAAGTACTCCACTTAGGAAGGAACAATCAGTTGTACACATACAAAATGGGAAATGACTGACTAGGAAGGAGTACTCCAGAAAAGGATCTGGGAGGTCATAGTGGACCACAAGCTAAATATGACTCAACTGTGTAACACTGTTGGGAAAAAAGCGACCATCATTCTGGGATGTATTAGCAGGAGTGTTGTTAGTAAGACATGAGAAGTAATTCTTCCCCTCTACGCTGCGCTGATTAGGCTTCAGCTGGAGTATTGTGTCCAGTTCTAGGTGCCGCATTTTAGGGACGATGTGGGCAAATTGGAGAAAGTCCAGAAGAAAGCAACAAAAATGAGCAAAGGTCTAGAAAACATGACCTGTCAGGGAAGATTGAAAAAAATTGGGTTTGTTTAGTCTGGAGAAATTATAACTGACAGGGGCATGATAACAGTTTTCAAGTACATGAGAGGTTGTTACAAGGAGGAGGAAGAAAAATTGTTCTTGTTAATCCCTGAGCATAGGCCAAGAAGCAATGGGCTTAAAGTGCAGCAAGTGCGTTGGACATTAGGAAACATTTCCTAACTGTCATGGTGGTTAAGCCGTGGAGTAAATTGCCTAGGGAGGTGGTGGAATCGCAATAATTGGAGATTTTTTTAAGAGCTGGTTAGACAAACACCTGCCAGGGATGGTCTAGATCAGGGGTGCGCAATCTTTTTCTTTCTGACCCCCCCCCCCGCCAATTTGCTATTAAAAACTCAAGAGCCCAGCAGTAAGGTGGGGTGGGGGACTTGGGCCTCTGACCACCAGGCAGAGGGGGCCCTCAGGCCTCAGTGTAGTTTAATGTCTATTGGGGGGGGGCAGGGCCCAGCAGGACTCAGGCCAGCTCTGCACGGTGGGACCCGAGGAGAGAGAGCACCACCTCCACCCCGTGACTCACCTCACTGGGCCACTCAGCCTGACTGGGTGGTTGTCAGGGGAGGGGTGCAGATAAAAAAGTTTGAAAACTGTTCAGGGTACAGGCAGGGTGGCAGGTTAGCTAGGAACGGTGTGCAGAGAGGGATATAGCTCAGGGTGCCGGCAGGGGGCAGCTAGGAATGGTGTGCGGCGAGGGCTGTAGCTCGGTGCAGTGAGGGGTGTAGCTCAGGCCATTGGGGCTAGATAGGGGCTGCATGCAGACGGGGGCATCGCTCAGGTGCAGGGAGAGGGCTAGCGAGGGGCTGTGTACTAGGCGCTGGGGTGGGCTCTCGCCTCCCTCTCTGTGGTCACTGCTCCCTGAGGGCTCTGCCATCTAGAAGCCCCCCCACCACACACACACCTGGGTGGATCTTACAGGCTGTCCAAGCAGTCAAAGGGGGCTGGAAGCTGAGGAGCAGCTGCAACCCTGGGCACTAGCAGCAGGAGACAGGGGAGCTCTGCGGCTGCCAGCTCCAAGCCAGAGCAGCATCCACCCCACACTGCCTGGATCCGGCTTCCTGGCTCTGACCTGGGTGGGGGAACCTCTGGGCGGGGGATGAGAAGGAGGTGGAGGGAGGGTATGGAGTTGACTCCCAGGACTGCCTTGCTCTGGGTAAGGTGCTGCAGTTTGAGGGGGGGAGAGCGAGGACAATGTCACCCCACCCAACATCACCCCTAGCCTCAGGGCTTTTGCCCCACAGGGGTGGGGGCACCAGGGCTCGGGGCTTTTGCCCCTCGGTGGTGGGAGCACTAGGACTCAGGGCTTCAGCCCCATAGGGGTCACCACAGATCCCAGCTTTAGTCCCATAGGTGCACTGGGGCTCGTGGCTTCAGCCCAGCAGCTCCCAGGTGCAGCCGCACGGGGGCACCAGGGTTCGGGGCTCTGTCCTTCAGCCCTGTGGGGGTACCAGAGTTTGGGGCTTAAGCCGGGGCTACCTGTTTCACCCTCGCACCTCTAGGCTTTAGCCCTGCAGGGGGCACTGGGCCCCAGGGCCCCACAGTCCCCCTGAAATGGCTCAGAGCACCCCAGGGGGCTGCAGACGCCCAGTTGAGAACCACTGGTCTTGATAATACTTAGTCCTGCCTTGAGTGCAGGGGACTGGACTAGAAGCTCTCTCGAGTTGCCTTTCAGTTCTATGATATTACTAAGACATTTTCCAAATCTGGGGAGCATTCACAAACTAGTTCCCCAGAGACAAAAGGCTAGTCGATGCCTCAGCCAGGTATCAACAAAATCAAATGGCCCATCATCTGGTTAGAGGGCTCTTTTTTGGCAGGAGCAAAATAATCTTGACAATGAAACAGCTTGGGGTTATCAGCCACACATACTTTGTCTCCTGAACCGCAGCTGGAGAGGATTGCGAAGAAGAGAAAGAACTAAGAAGGGAGAGCAGACTCCTGAAATGATCTAAACCAGTGTGTTTGGGGAACTCCATTTGGGCTAACAGGATTTGTGCATATCATTTTCTATTAATAAAATGACAGACTTTATAGGAGCTTATATGAGAGAGCTGGGCAGAACAAGGCGTACATTTCTGGGGAAAGTCTGGGACTGGGAATTTGCTGGCGTTGTGCTGCAATGTAATTCATGAGTGGCTGGCTATAGCACTCATACAACATAACTGGGAGTAACTTACATGCTGGAGGTGTGGTGTGAGCACACCAGGAGTGGTTGCTCTCATAGCAAAGCCGTATAAAAGGAACTGCAGGGTGGCAAACTAAGGGGAGACAGCTGTTCATCGAGCCAGAATGTACCCTGGGTAATGTCACCCCTAACCACTAGGCTATGGCCTCATGCTCTGTTTCATCCACAATGAATATTTAAGTATTTTATACCATGTGGAACAGTTTGAACAGGAGAGCTTGGGAGAGGCCTGCTGTATTAATTTAGATGGAATATATGGGCCCAACGAGCCAAAGATGTTAACACAAGCCTGAAACTGGCCAACATTAAACAGTTTTAAACAAGGGTTCGGGGGTCGGTGTACAGAGACTTCATACCATGGCAAACACCCATTAAAAAGTTTTTAAACCTTTTATTAAAGATAAAGGAAAAGAAAAAGAGTTAAAGCATTTGAAATGTAAAGTATTAAACAAGGCTTTCATTTTAACCATTACCCTTGTTTCCTTTCCCTTTAGCTGGAGAGTTTTGAAGAGCTTCCCTCAACACTCTTTTAGATGGTATTAAAGATGGCAACAACTGACCTTTTGGGGAAAGAAAGAGT
The DNA here is from genome assembly GCF_020497125.1 of Mauremys mutica. Taxonomy (NCBI): domain Eukaryota; kingdom Metazoa; phylum Chordata; order Testudines; family Geoemydidae; genus Mauremys; species Mauremys mutica. Next base: position 61,892,392 of record NC_059072.1, read on the forward strand.
TTGTTGAGATGGGCTAGAGCTGTCACTGTTGCTGTTACTGGCTGAGCCTGTTTCCTAGAAGAAAAAAACAAGATACATGCACTGAAGAGGGCAGAGAAAAGACCAGCAAAGATAGAAAATGTAGTTTCTGTTGCTGGTGTTGCTGTTCATTTGCAATCTCTCCTGGAAAAACACAGGCATGGCACATGGTTTTTAGCAGTCACTCCAGGACCTGGCAAACTTGTACCAGCATCGGGCTATTTAGGACAGTGCTTTTAGCTGCATCTTTGGTGATGGGCTCAGCACAGTGCTGCACAATATACAGTCTTGGCTGGCTAAAACAGACACTCATTAAACAGGAGGAAAAAGGAGAGGGCTAGAAACGTGAAGAAATGAGGTGGGGAAGGAAAAGGACACATGGGGAGGGAGCCAGTCTGGCATCCCGGGAGGTATTTGGAATTTAGCTGGAGCCAGTGAAGATGGTGGTGTCCTCTGGAGTCCTCTCTTGGGCGGCTGTGGTCAGGACATCTCTCAGGATCAGAACAACATGCTGAAGACTCAAAGATGTCCTGGTGGATTCCAGGCTCCCAGAAGACTGTGGAAAAGATAGCCATGATGGTGTGCTCACTCCTTTCCTTTCTTTCAATCAGCAATTGTGCTTGCGCTCAATTTCCCCCCAAAAGGGAGCAATGGATGGAATGGGCCCACCACCTCATTATTTTTTCCACCTATTTGGGCCTAATTTCTGACTCGCTGATGCTGGTTCATTGAGTTCTGGTCCCTCGTGTCTCTTAGTTACCAGACATGATTTTTACACAGTCCTTGAACTATATCAGTCGGCCTTTTGTTTGGACTAATTCAGTCTGTCTTCCTTTTGCACCTTTTTCCATCAACATTTGTTGTTATGCAACATTTTATGACACTTCATTCGCTTGTTACAATGAAGCTCACAATTAGGGTAAATGTATACACCCCAATATGCTAACAGAATCCCGATAGCCCACTGGTCAGGGTACTCAGCTGCTTAGTGTCAAGGACTTTGGCAGTAATAATTTGGAGGGTGGCTGGCTCTCTTGGGGGCACCTGTAGCTGTTGCTTATGTGGAGACAATGCCTGATCAGTGATCTACACTACAGCTCAATACAAGTGACTTCAAGCATTGTGCTCTCAAGGGGCCTGTGTGGTGAAGTACCTGGCTGAGAGAAGTCGGGTCTGCACTGTTATGGGAGGTGCTGCCCAACAGTGCCAGCACTCAGTGGCTGAGGTGGACAGACTTACACTTTGCCTCATGCTGGCTTTTCGTGGGTGGGGCTGGCGGTGAGGACCACAACATTTGAGTGCTTGAGATGACAGCTGCAGCCAGATCTGACAGAGGTTGCAGCGAATGTCCAGCATGGATGACCACGTCTTTCTTCTGTACTGATACTGCTTGATATTGTCTGCTCTGTTAACCCCTCAGGAGTAGCAGCTTCAACACTGGCAGAACCCCATAGTGCAGGGACACGTCTCATAGATGAAACTTCAAAACACTAAACCAAAAGGGCACCAAAACAGAAGTGGTGAGGCAAAAGCTACTGAAGCACCAAAGAGACAGACCAGGTCACTGAACCAAAGTGTCTCTGAGGTCTGGTACCCTGTTGGTGCCCGTGAATATGCAGGGGATCACTAAAGTAAAACAAGCAAAAAACCAGACCCAACAGGAACGGAGATGGGAAAGGATAGTGAAGTGGAATAGGTGCTGCGTCACCTGAAGAGCTGGCTCGGTCCTGCTGGGAGCTCTTTTTCTGTCCTTGTTCAAGAAGAACTGCCAGGATAATTCCAGGTATAACATTTAAGTTCAGAAGAGGCCTGAGACCATTAGAAAGGAGATTGGCCTTGCATTCCTAGCTTGTGCTGTTGCCTTTAGGGAACAATACCAAAAACAACAAAAGTCTTAAGAAAATCTTAAGGGAGTTCTGACTGTCTTGCGTTAGGGAACAAACATTCAGGAGTAAAAAAATCAGGCACATTTGGTATCTTTAAAGACTTAATAAAGGAAAATGGCTTTCTAATCCAAGAGACAAGGGGGGGTGAGGTAATACCTTTTATAGGACCAATTTCTGTTGGTGAACGAGACAAGTTTTCAAGCTTACAAAGAGGTCTTCTCCAGGTCTAATCCCAGACTGTTAGTTGGTTATGGCCATAAACATGACTGTTCATCATTTGCATATATTTTTTGTCTTATTTAATGTACCTGTAGCTAGCCTGGTCATTCATAAAAAAACTTAATCCTTTTGAAATCCTACTTTAGTTCTTTCTCTCATATCTGGTGGCAGCACAGACGAGATCTTCAGTCTCATTATGGAGTGAGTAAAATATATTTCTTTAGATCATGTTTAAATTTGGCCCTTCATTTCATTGGACGAGTCTTGTTCTTGTATTGCCAAATAGGGTAAAGAGCCCCCCCCAAACTGACCGCTTCTGCACCATTATTTTTTATACCTTTGTTATGTTCCCTCTTATTCACCTTGCTTTAGAAATACATAGTTGTTCTTTCAGTCTCCTCCTTAGGGCTTTTCATGCCGCTAATCATTTCAGTTGTCCTTCCATAGTTTTGCAAAGTAGAACACGTTAAAAAAATCCTTCTTTGTCATTTCCCATAAAAGCAGGATGTGCAATAACTTTAGCTTATACACTGTTCCTGCCACAGTTCTAAAGTAGTTCTGGAATCAGTAAACGTTGCAGTCTAGGCTCATATGCTAGAAACATTGAGCAGCTAGCACAGGAATGTGTTTAAGATGCTATCAGTTTTCAGGCCATTAACAGCTTTTCAGTAATTAGGCAAAACACAGTAAAATGCTACAACTTGCATCATTCCTCTGATGTTTAGTTAATTGATGCCATCTTGTAAAAGTAGCAAGCATAAGTTATGGTGCCAACCATTAGTTTACTGTATATAGGACGTATAGAGAGAAATTGTTACGTTGGGTCTGAGTTGTGAATGTTACCTAATTCCTAAGGAATGAAAACAGCAAGTACATTACATTAGCCACTCTCATGCATAGTTTAGACCAGCGTTTCTCAAATGCGACCACCGTGGCCACATGCAGTCACCAGCAAAGTAGCAGTCCCTCCCTGTTGCTCCTGGATGCACCACCTTGGTGTTGGTTGCTGGGGCTGCCAGCAGCGGTCTGGCCCTGCTTCCCCTGTGGAGACACCTGGGGCACAATGTTGGAGGACCAGGCAGTTGGTCAATTCCCCACCTTCCCAGGAGTGGTGGGGTTCAGGCTTTGGGCTTCAGCAGCCCAGGGTTGGCAGGAGAGAGGGGCGGCAGGCTCTGGCCACAGGCTTTGGGCACCAGCGCCCCACTGACCCCCCCCTTTGCCCCATTGCCCTCACCCTCCCCCCACTGCCTGTCCTGACCCCCCACCTCCAGGGCTTAATTTGTCCCCATGCTTGACAGGGCTGAGTAAATCTGCTGTGAAAAGCGATACTTGTATGCTTGTTAATATCACTTTTCACAACAGACTCACTAGCTAGTAATAATGATTTAAACAGTTATATGTGTGTTTTGATTTGTTTTTCCTAAAGCGAATTAAGTATTTTAGGAAAAAGTGTGAGCGGGACCACCACCGAGAGTTGGTGGCTACACTCTGAGACCATGAAAAAAATTTGTCCTGCCGACCCCTGGTTTAGCCTGTATCTGAGGGGAGAATAATAGAACCACTCTAGGTCTAGTCATTAAGAATGTTGTACTTGGAAGGGCACCAATTATAGGTTAAAAAAGGCTTTGATAGTCTTTAGTTCCTTGTCATTGCATAGTATAGACCAGAGGTGGCCAAACTGCAGTGGGTGAGCTGTATGCGGTGCTTTTACAGTTAAAGTGTGGCTCACAGGGCACCCCCTTTGCCTACCAGACTGGGGTGGGGTGGGGTGGGCTGGGGGCATTCAGGGCTTCTACCCTGCAGCAGAGTAATGGGGCTAGGGGCTTCTGCTGGAGATGACTGGTACCTGCTGAGAGCAAGGGGCGCACAATTTAAAGGTTTGGCTCCTCCAACAGCTTGCGACACACCTCTCCCCGCCCCCCCCCACATGCCCTGCCCATTACCCTCAGCTGCCCCTCCTTGCAGCTCCCAGGTGTTAGCGCCTCATGGCAAGGCATGGCATGGGAAACAGCTGGGAACTGCAGGGAGGGGTGTCTGTTTATGCACCACAGGGAGGCAGCAGCTGTTGTTTGCCACTGTATTGCCCTACGGCTGCAGCGCCCAGCTTGGCCCAGCGGGGATGGGGTCTCAGGTCTTCAGCCCTGCAGAGCACGCCTGCCGGGTCTCAGGGCTTCAGCCTCAAGCCCCAGCAGGCACCTCCCATGGGGCTGAAGCCCCAAGACCCACCACCCCCATCCCAAGGCTGAAGCCCTGAGCCCCAGCAGGTGCGCCGTGGCGCTTGAACTTCTGAAAATTGTCATATGCGGCTTGTGGGGTCAGTACATTTGGCCACCCCTGCTCCAGACACTTGTTTCTGCAGTTTCCAGGTGTGTTAGGCACATTCCAGACCAAAGAAAGGAGATACGGGCTTTGTCCCCAGTAGGCATGACTCAGCAGTACAGTAATAAACAATGGGGCATATACTGAGGAAAAGTCAGGGTAAAAGTAATCAAAATCACACAGCTGCACACTTCCCAATAAGGTAAGTGACCATTATGGTCACTGGTTTAATTTTTTTAATGAAACTAATTAATTGTGACTATACAAGTGTGTGTGTTTGTTTTAAGGCAATATTAGCTTGAAGGGTTGTGGTGTGAGGAGAAGATTTTGAAACGTGCAAGCAGTAGCTTGGCATGTAACGCTCAGTTGTGCCTTTAGAAATCACCCTCAGGCTGAACAGGGATTGTACGTGTTAATAAACAATCCAATATCATTAAACTACATAAAACCCTACATTGTATGGATAAGGAAACCCTGAGTTATATTTTAGTGTAATTAATATACTGGAGGAGGAGGGAACTGAAAAAATGGCATTAACTTAGTAAGCTTTCTGGGGGTATTTTCTTCACACATGTAAACAATGTATGGTTTGATTGCTGGGAAATGTTTCTGAAGCTGACACATAGGTGCAATTCCAGCTTTTTAACAAAGTGCTGGAGTTCTGTGATACATGGGCTCCTGCAGGAATAGTGCCCTGGGCTCTGGTCTGCTATGATTCAAAGAGGCAGGCATTATTACATGTATCTAGTGTGCCTTACAGATGCTTCTGCACTTCTGTGACTCAAATATACATTTGTTTAGTTTGGTGGAATCATCAGAATGATGTCTGGATTTATGGTTATGTAGCTTGAGAATGTAAGCCCACGAGTCCTAAGAAAGTGACCGTTCCTGAAAATGTGGACTTTTTGTGACAGTCTCTGCCCCAAAGCAATACCCTGGCACCCCCATATTTACCATGGTGATATGATTATCTGTTTTGTACACAGTATGCCTTGTAAGGTATCATTTTAAAAGTCTTCCATCTGTTAAACATTAATATCCTGTTGGATTGTATGTACTGTCGTATCTGAAGTTACAAATATTGACTATGTACCAATATTTCAGATGTATTTCCTCCTTGAGTGACACCACAAGGCAGTTTACATCCAGTCTAGCCAGCACATTGTGGATGAACCATTCAAAGTAATGGCCCATTAAGAAACACAATAGGCCATAGAAGAAGCTTGTCCTCGCCTGATGGACTTTCCTGTGGATGCTTCAGCCAGAATATAAATAATGGCTGCTATGACTCATCAAAGCATGTAAGGATAAGTGACTAGATCATGTGATACTGGACTCCGTGTAATTTTCCACAAACACTGCTGAGGACTTTGCTTGGAACAATGCAGTTCCCACCACACGGAAGAAGCTATAAAAGTGACAATTACAGGGCCTCATTCCCCCTACAACACAACACCTAGAAACATATCTGCAAGAAAAGACTGAACGGGGAGAGAGTGGTCCCGGGTGGGAAAGGAGGAATCCCTGCCTGTGTATGAAAGATCTGCAAACTGCTTGTACCATCTAGGTGAGAGACTGCTTAATTCAAATCCTGTCTAGTTTATAGAAATTAGATGGTGATTTTGTTTAGTTTTCTAGGTAGCTAACTTATAATCACATAAAATCGATCTTTCTGTAGTTAATAAATCTTTTATTTTTTTCACCTAAAATAGTGTGGTGTTTGAAGAACAAAAGGGAAATCTGCTCAGGGACAGGGGCTGCTGCATTGTCCTCTCCACATTGAGGAAGGGGTGGACTGTGTAATACACGTACGCTGGCCAGGCTTTTGACCAGGACAAGATGCTATAGTTCTGGATTCCTAGGCTGGGGAAATGGAGGGAAACTGGCTGAAACCTTTATTGTTCATTCATAAGTGGCTAGTGAAATCATTCATGTAATGCAGCTGGGTGTGTCTCTGCTTGCGTATGGCTGTGTAGGTGCAAGTCCTGGAGAGGATTGCAGCTTGTCACAGCATCACAGTGAGTGAGAGAGTCCAGGCTGGTGAGACAGAGGGCTCAGTGGTACCCAGTTCCAGGTTGCTCCCCTGGAGAAGTACATCTCACTTTTCAAAAGTCACTTCACATCTAATTTTCATATTCACTTGCTACCATTTTGCATTTGCCATAAACTGAGTTGATGATTGAGCACTTTGCAGGATCATCCACTCTGTCAGGCTGTGGCCCACTGACCACGACTTAGAGGTCCATTGAGGCTGAG